>NC_139762.1:14433138-14988626 GCF_965231275.1 Zosterops lateralis
CCTTTTAAACAAATATGGTATAATCTATAGACATTTAAACATTCTCGAAAAAATACAAATAGTCATCAGCAACAAACTTCACTTTCTATGGTTCACGGGCAATCAGTGAATTAATTCTCTGGAATCTAATAGGAGAGAATTCTCAGTAAGTTTTCTTGAATCTAAAAAAACTTAACATTCCAACTTCTCCTGTAATCAGTCCATGCCTTCATTGCTAACTACCTATTTTCATGAACTTTTGAGAGATCTTGACAGATCTATGAACTTTAACTGATGTCGATGATCAGGTTCAAAACAAATTAGAAGAAATGTGATACAAACATGAGCAACTGTCATTTCACAGTGAACAATATTAGTATTTCAGGAAAATTAAAATCATCAATGAAAAAGAACAAAGAATGTGTATGGAACGTGTCTGATAGCATGAGGGAGGAAGCTGTTGGTAACAATTTTCACAAGATACAACAAAAGAAAGTGGAACTGATTTTGAAATGTGAATACTTTTCATCCTGTGCTCAACACTGCAGAGCTCTGATCCCTACATACACCAATGGGGTTCTTGCACAAAAAAGACAGAAATTAAAAAACAAACAGTCCCACATGAAAACTTAACATACCTGCTTGTGTTATACTTTATAACAGCACTGCTTTCAAACACTTTGTTCAATCTATCCTGACTCCTCCTGTTTTTCTGTGGCTGTATTTCATGTTAGGACCATTTCCAATAGACACACTTCAGAAAAGCTATTTAGATCAGGCCTCAAATGAGAGAAAAAGAACAATTTCTGCTTTGAAGATCTCAACAGATTTGGGCTGCTCACTTGTCAGGAAAGCTGCAGCTCCAGGCCCATATCTGGATCTTTGATGTAACTGACAACATCACAGGTAAAAATGCAGGGCTGTCAAAGATTTTAGCTTTTTTTTGTGTGTGTTTATGCCAACTGACAAACCTCAGAAAGCTTTTAGTTCACACAACCAGGATCTTGGAGAATCTAGTTCTTCAGAATCAACTTCATCAAGCAAAACACCTCAGTATGCATTAAACTTAAAAATATGTTTGCAGTTCTCTCACTTCTGTAAAAATTAATGAAAGCTAGAAATGTGATAAATACTTCACTTAGGGGGAAAAAAATCTTTAAGACAACTATTTTAGAAAAAACAACTCCCTTGGTCCAGACTGAGCTTGTTGAACAATTCTGCAGCAGCTTTTACCTGGTGTGAGTACAACCACATTGGGAAGGGGCAGAGGGGAAAATCAAAAAAGTGAGAACATTAAGAGCCTCATTCAAGGTTGTTTGGAAATTGTACTTTTGAAGCCACAAAACAAAGACTTGGCTAGATAACCAGATTTCTAAATTGTGACATTTTTATAGCCATAATTCCATTCACAAGATGTATTAATCACGCCCAATTCCACTGACAAAGGCTATTAAAGGAGAGGAAAAAGCTCAGCAGTTACCATAACAAAGACACTTCCTTCACTGTTTTTTCCATTCAAGTCACACAGAATACAATGAAGTTACTTTTTTCCTTAGTCTACATGCAGTACTCAGCTCACACACTACTCTCTCTCTCTCTCAGACTTTGTGCATATACACAGCTTCTGCTTCATACTGTATTGAATAAGCCTGCTGCAAGAAGGAAATTCTAAGTGAGAATTAAGAAAAAAACAGAAACCTGAGAAAATAGACTAAAGATTCATTAGACACGGAAGAATAAACTGATTTTTGCTATGTGCCATTTCCAGTTGGCACGAGAGACTATCAAATTTCTCTAGAATTTACTTAAATTATTTTCCTCAGTTATTATATCAAGCAAATACTAGAACACTTTTGCTGGAATAATGAGATCACTGTCATTCTCATCCAGAAGGGCCTCATGGGGTCTTAAAAAAAACCTCCAAAAAAACTAGACTCTCCTCTCCACATGACAATATTTTCTACAGAAAGTCTGACGACCAAAAGACAGTTACTTCTGTCAGCTGCTTAACAGCTCAGCATTCACAAGTCTTGCCATGTACACACCCACACACTAAACACCAAGGGGATGAAACAGAAAAAAACTGTGGGGAAAATGAGTCAATCCAAACCCAAAGCTGAGCAGACCCCTTATGTTTTTTTGAAGTGATACTTAATTCAGAAAAAAAGATCAGGCTGAATTTAGCTATTACACTGATGTCTGCAGGGTACCAGTACAGATCAGCAATTACGTGTGACAAGAACAGAGGGAAAACCAAGCAGGAGACAACTTGCGCTGCTCAGGACTGTATCAGTGCAGCAAAAAATAATAAAAATATGCCATTATTCCTGCAAACAGCAGAATCTAGGGGAATAACAATCAAAAACTCTTCCCAAAGAAACTAAATCCACATCTACTCATATAATATACTCATTTTAATCCCTTTCTTCACTGGCCAAAGCAGCTGAGGCTGTTTTAGAGAGTCAAGAGAGATCTGTCTGGATAGTCTATAGAGATTTCTCTTTGCACATCTGCTTAAGAAGGAAACAGCTATGACTCAAAGCTGTACCTTAAGAGGAAGCTGACTATTGCATTCCTCATCGCCCACAACTCTAGGAAGCTGAAGATATTTTACAAGAGACTATTTTACCTGAGCTACATGGAAAACTATTTTGAAAAATAAATTTAAAAATCCATGCAGGCCTGCGCACACTTTTCCTCAAAGGCTGATCCTCTAGCTGTCT
The DNA here is from genome assembly GCF_965231275.1 of Zosterops lateralis. Taxonomy (NCBI): domain Eukaryota; kingdom Metazoa; phylum Chordata; class Aves; order Passeriformes; family Zosteropidae; genus Zosterops; species Zosterops lateralis. Next base: position 14,435,841 of record NC_139762.1, read on the forward strand.
ATCTTAAAGAAATTTGCAGCTGTGTGGTTTCAGCAAGAAAGGAGCTTCATACCATAGAAATGCAGTTTTTTAACAGGAAGGAAAAAACCACAATTATTTTGGCCTTTTTTCCTGATAATGAAAAACCAAAAATCCTGGCTCTGCCAAATCAAAGCTTGGGCAGTGCTCAAATTCTCTTGTAATAAACCAATTCAGATTCACCTGATTTTCTATATAAAGAATACTACTGTATTGAAAAGGCCTTTTTCCTGCACCACATCCATCATTCTGCTTCAGTGCGTGCCTGCTGCCCCGAAGGCCAAGAGCATCCTGGGCTGCATCCAAAGCAGGGTGGGCAGCAGGTGAGGGAGAGGATTCTGCCCCTCTGTGCTGGTGGGACCCTACCTGCAGTGCTGCATCCAGCTCTGGGGGCCCCAGCACAGGAAAGCCATGGACCTGTTAAAGCAGGTTTGGTGGAGAGCCACAAACATAGTCACAGGGCATGAACACCTCTCCTATGAAAACAGCCTGAGATGGCTGGGCTTTTTCATCCTGGAGAAAAGAAAGCTCCAGAAGACCTAACTGAGCCTTTCAGTACTTACAGAAGGCTTACAGGAAAGAAGGAACTTACACAGGTAGACAATGACAGAACCAGGGGAAATGGTTATAAAGAAAAGAGGAGAGATTCACATTAGGTATTAGGAATGAATTCTTTACTCAGAGGCTAGCATTGAACAGGCTGCTCAGTGAAGATGTGGTTGCCCCATCTCTGGAAGTGTTCAAGGCCAGGTTGGATGGAGCTCTAAGCAACATGATTTAGTGGTGAGTGGCATCCCTACCCATGGCACAGGGGTTTGGAACTGGATGATCTTTCAGGTTCCTTCCAACCCAAACCATTCTATGATTCTACCAGTAAAGAAATGAGTAAAAACTACACAGATGTGGAATAGACAAGGATTCCTCCTATCAAATTTCTAACTGCAGTTAGTACCAGATACTATTTAGAAGATAAAGGGGTCTCTTTACTGGAGACATATCTACCACAAGCGCACACAGGTTTCTCTCTATTTAAGTTTCCAAATCCCTTGCGAGTCAGGAGAAATGCCTACCTGTAACAGAAAACAAGCTTTAGTGACAAAGCCACAACAAACAACTTACTTGTTGCACTACAGAGGCTGGAACATGGACCAGCGAGATTGCACTCATCCTGTCCAACCTGAACAGAACCTTTGGCTTCAGCTGCCCTTAGCACTTCAGATGTATTTTCACAATGAATAAGGTATTTCATAGTTTATTTACTTTTGTTCCAAATCTGCAGCAGAGCCTTAGAGGCCAGAGGCATCTTGTTACTTCCTTAAATCAATTGTGTGGGTGCTAGAATTGAAAGAGAATACAATACTTCTTCTTACAAATGGCCTCACTTAGGTACCTAGTGGGATTTTCAAAATATTTGAGAAAATTATCCTGTGTATTTCAAGTAATTAAAGAAAAAAGGAAAAAACATATACATAAACCAGCCCACTCCAACAGGGTAAGAGTGAAGAGGGTTAAATGCAAATTGAGTTTTAATTAAATTAGGAAGTTGCAATGACTTCACTATGATTCCATCCCTCCTCCCCTTCCACACACTCGCACACACCCCACAGTAAAGCCAATTAAGTAGGAACCAGGCCTTTCTTCCTACCACATCAGTAAGGCAATGGTGCTATTAGTTCCAGCAAAGCTCCCAAATACTCTGCTCATAGACTGTAGTGGCCAAACAATTAGATCACTCCTGAATTTAAAACGTACCCAGAAGCAACTCTGCATATGCACCAGTTTTTCTCAAAGCACAATGGAAAGCTGGCATATACTCAATTTATGAGAGCTGTAATCTGGTTTAAAACATGGGTTTATTTTAAAAAACTTCACCTCTTATCTGCAGGCTACTCCAGAACCCCGTGAATCAGCAGTTACTATTCACTGGAAAGCTTCTTTCTTTAGGACACCTTGACCACCACTCAGCAGTTTGCTGAAATTGTGAAAAGAACTGCACCATCAATCTTCACTAGAGGGAACTATCCACAGGTGTACAGGATCTAAAATGTGAAGTATTCAGGATGAACATTTAAATTTTGATATATAGACCTCCCATTAATCAAATATTCTGCAGATTACAGAAAATTTAAGTAAATAGCAGCCATATAACAGCAAACTTCTTACAGGTATTTACAATATACTTAGCATGTCATGAGCTTAGGTGTGCTTTTTTCCCCTTTGTCTTCTTTCAGATGCTCATGGATTTTAAAGCATCTCAACCAGGTTTTTAAAGGAAATCAGACACTACACAGGTTAAACAACATGGTTCTATTAAAAACTATCTTTAACCATGGCACTCAGTGACAGCAATACAATACTTTTTTCCACAAAGCAACTAATATAAAAATATGCCATAAAATAATCTGTAGACTAGTATGCTAGTACATACATATAATCATAACATTCTTTAATAAACTCTTTCCTGAGATACCTTGGGTTGTTTGATTTTCTTGTATTACTGAATTCATTATCTTTATGATTCATCTAAAACAATTGCAAAATATTTTGAATGTGCAGGACACTCAATAACATGTAAAAAGTAGTATGTAAATATATGGCAAAGAAACAGCTCTTAGAAATTATGCGCTTTTTTACTTCGTTATATTTTTTAACATTTGGCTCCTTGGGAGACAGAAGGATGGTGCATGAAAAACCTGAAATTAGAGCTAGGAATTTACAAAAAGCAGGAAAGCATTCAGGAATGTTAGGAGTTGGAATATACTATAAATGACACAAAGAGAAAGCCATAAGTCATGTTGGCTATATATTGTCTTACAAAGCAACTGGACATATCTTAGTTCACAGTATAATAAATATTTTTACTAATCTGTTTTGGAAGAGCAAATGTCTTTTAGGGTTTCAAGCTCCTGTATAAGTTTCTTGTTCTGAACTTCTAGCACTGCAACACGACTCTCCAGACATTTTATGTATTCTTTCTTCCGACGTCGACATTCTTTAGCAGCTTCCCTGCAAAAAGCAGAAGTAAAAAGTGCAAACAAAAAAGCCATTTGCATGCCATTAGAAAGCTCAGCAGAGTATGGAGACTATGACAGAATTCCAAATTTTGGAATGTCTCCCAAATCAGTCTGAAAACACTAAGCAAAACTGGGTTCCACAAGGGCCTCAAGTGTCTCTTTCTCAAGTTCATATGGCAATCTGTAGAATTGCTTCCTCTCATGCCTTGATTAAAGTTCATAATAAAGGAGGTCCAAATGAAAGACAGTTATTCTGCTTTATGACAATAAAGATCTTTGAGGGCCTTGAGTTCCTCAATGAGAGTCTTGTTTTGGTTTTCAAGCACAGCCACACGATTTTCAAGACATTTGACATATTCTTTCTTCTTTCTGCGACATTCTCTGGCAGCTTCCCTGGAACCAATACAAGGCAAATGACTACAGGAACAGCCACAATATGGCAAAGACTGGATAAATGCAATTACCTGCAATCCCTGTGGTTCCACAATAACAAAAACCACCACCACCAACTGCTGGATTGCACAAACAGAACATTGGATAACAACCAAAAGCAGTAACATAGTTAAAATATAATCCAAAACATCTAGGACTTGAAACACATCCAGCATCACCAAATACAAAGATGGAACCAATACAGAGAAGAACTGAGAAAAACAGGGAGTAAATGATAATGTATTGACTTGGATTGTACTAAAGATTAGGATGGAAAGCAGCATTTCTTCTTCCAGTCACACTCTGCTTTGTGTGAATTGTCTTCTGCCATTAAAATCTTAAAACCAAACCCAGAGAATATACTTTCAGAAAACACAAACATAACACTACTCTTTTCAGATAAAAAAACTAGACACCAAGCTTACATGAACATAAAAACTTACAGCATGTTGTAACAAGGTACAGTACAATTTAAGTCCAAACAAATACAATTTATCAGCATTTCAGAACTGGCTGCCTGAGCACATTTCAGCCACATGAGTCTGTGGTTTTTGGCAAATGATAGCCTGAAGCCATTCTTGTAGTTCTGCTCAAAAGTCTCTTATATTGGAGCTAAACGCTTTGGCTAGTGTGTTCAGAAGCATGTGACTAAACAAGCATTCAGTTCCAGAGGAAATCTTAGAAGTACTGGGAGTCCTCCTTTACCCCCTTGGAAGATGATAAACTATCAAATTGTGAGAGCCTAACATTCCTGCAAGTTATGAGCTATAGCATAGACACTAGTTTTAAAATGTAAGAGAGAAGAAACAAAAAGGAGGCACAGCAATGCAGTGATCCTCATAAGTAATTTAAAATAAAGGACAGGCATGAGAGCAAAGCAATACCATTAATTCAATCATAAGACAAGTGGTTAAGCACTGTGTTAGAGATCTGCAGAGCAGACTATTTCTACTATTAATCTGCCAATAACAGAGGTGGCTACACATTTAAAAAAGACAGGCTCCCCTAAGAATAGCAAGAAGAATGCACAGAGAAAGACTGACATTTACAACAATCAGTCAAGTCCATGACAACTAATTAAAAAATATGCAGCAACTTCATACAATATGCCTTACAAAATGACAGGGGCACTGCAAAGTATCTCATCCCAGCAGCCAAGTATTTAGGAAAGTCTATAATTATCATTCCATCTTTGAATAAGTCCTCTTCACAGTGTTATTAATGGACAGCTGCTAATGAGATCCTCAGCTATTTTCCTAACCAATTCTTTGCTGGGATATTTTAAAAGGAAAAAGCTCCTACAGGTCATTATACTGTCAATAGTGGGAGAGGACAGGAAATAAAATTCAACAAAAAAGTATAACTCTAGATCATCACAAAAATTATCTGATATTGATTTCTCAATCACCTAGTATTCTCAAATTAAAAATCTATGGGTATAAGGTCAACTCTAATCTTCCAGAGTTAATGAGCAATACTTATGCTAGAAGGACATGGGATGACTGACAAAGAATTTCCTGCCTTCCCTTCATCAATTACAGGCAGTGCTCATGACCTTAGGAGGAAAACTTCATTATAATGTTTGTGGGGGAGGGGGAGTGGTTTGCAACACTGACTATGAATTATTACATAGTCTTACCTATTTTTCAAAAGTCTCAGCTCTCTCTTGCGTGTTGCCTCTTCTGCCATCTGCTGAGGGCTGTGCAAAGTCCCTGGCGAGGCTGCCATAACCACTCCCTGAGGTAAGGTAGTAGTGGGAGTTCGAATCTGGTATGCTGGCATGTCTCCAGTGGCAGCTATATAAAAGAAACATATTTTAAAATGTATGGCCAAAAAAAGAGGTATATTTGAAAATAACAGATTTCTGACAATGATTTATTCAGGATCCCAGATACATAAATTATTTCACAGGGCTGTAATGACACAACTATATTTTTTTTTTCTTAATAGGATTTATTTCCACATTGTAAAGTATCTGAACTGCTCTAGCATGTGGCCCCACTAGCCAGCCAGACTGAAAGCTTCCACATGGCTCTCTTCAGACAACATGGGGAAAGCAGTTTGAGAAACAGTTTGAGCCGTGACACTTACTTCCTGTTTGCACAATCCCACAAAAAAGAGGGTCCTGCTGTTGCAGTCACTGAGGTATATATGCTACCCTGCTCTCCCTGTACAGGACTCAATTTGCTTCAGAAGACAACTTTCTCCTTCTTCCTTGTGATAGCAACCGTACCAGTTTACAGCCTATCCTCCTCTTACAAGAGCAGTTTGGCAACCCTTGGATAACAAATGAGAGCTGCTGTTGCTACAATGAAAAGGAACAGACAAGTGCTCAGGTTGTACAGGATTTGTTCCCTGGGCAAGAGGACCACACATAGGATGCTGCAGCATTAGCAAGCAACAGGAGGCAGTGGCAGTTGCACAGGAAGGGGTGTAGCTGCACACTATATCAGAGGGCAAAAGTTCAGATTCAGCTCCTGAGCTTAGCAGTTTTGTGCCCTCCCCAAGCTAAATGCTGATCTGACGTGACTTGAAACCAACACCTTTCTGACAGTCTCACGTCATTTCTTTGTTTCAGATGTACTTGTCCCTACTTGATGTACCTCAACTTAAGAACACTGGGGAAGTCCTAAGTACTTGTGTCTTGTCTAACAGGAAACAAAAGCAAACAAAAAATATATTCTTCTTTACATTCTAAGCAAGTATTTACCTATTCCTTTCCATAAATATTTTATATTATGATAGAATAGAACTTCAAATTTCTTCATTAAAGCAACTGTATATAGCTAATGTTTCAGAAGCTATTATGTTACACTTAGTTTATACTTTAATTCTTTAAAGCATTATTCAAATAATGGAAAAATATGTCTCACAGTTTCACCCCAGCCTGCAACTAGGCACTGCACAGTCACTTGTTCACTCCACCCACACAGCTCACAATGTAGGATGACGTAAGAAAACTCACAGGCTGAGATGGGAGCAGTTTGATGTAAATAAAATAAAATAATAAATGTAATGCAAAGGAAAATAACAAAAAGAAAAAGAAATAAAGCCAAGAAAAAGAATTGATGCAAGTTAAAAGCAATTGCTCACCACTCACCAACTGGTGCCCAGCCTGTGTCTGAGCAGCAGGCCCCAGGCCAGCTTTCCCTACAGTTTATATGCTGAGCATGATGCTTTATGGTATGGAATATCCCTCTGGCTCTCTGGGGTCAGCTGTTCTGGCTGTGCTCCCTCACAGCTTTGTGTGCCCTCCCAGCCTACTCACTGGCAGATTATGAGAAGCTGGAAAGTCCTTGACTTAGTGCAAGCACTGCTGAGCAACAACCAAACCAGGAGTGTGCTATCAACATCCCTCTCATCCTAAAACTAAAACACAGCACTGTACCAGCTAATAGGGAGAAAATTGACATTATCCCAGATGACACTAGGACAACTTGGAAAAATAAAATGCAGACAAAAACATCTTGGGGAAGCTGACAAGTTAAGCACTTTAAAAACATCAGTTAACTATGGGGGGGGGGAGGGGGGAAATTAAACTTAATAAAAATATACTATTATTTTTACTGTATTAACACAAGTGCTTCACTAATTCAAAACAAAACAATAGAATCAAGTTGTCTTTAGACTACAATTCCACAGCCATATCCTGAAATCATTATCAGCTTAAACCCCATGCACCTCCCCCACTCAGTCCTGTGGGTAAAAGTGTTTGTGGAATTACAAGATGAACTGGACCAGTGAACTGACCTGGATAATCCCCCGGGGATGTGGGAGGGAGGGAGGGAGAAATCAGCCCAGAAGAGCCCCGTGAGCACTGACAGGCAGCTGCCATGAACACAGGGCTTGGTCATCTTGTACATCTACAGGGGAATTGCTTAACCCTTTAAGTTCTCTACATTTCTTAGCAATCCCAGTCACATCAATGGAATGATACCTCAGCTCACTAATTATAAACATGGAATTTTAGCAACTCTTCGGGTTCCTCTTTATGCTGCCACATTACATACAGACTCTGGTCTGTATGTATTACATTATAGACTCTGGTAAGAACTACCTTTTTCTATCTCATCACTAGGTATTAAAGAAATGTTATCTTAGTTTGTCTTAGCTACAATGAATTAGAAATCCAAGCAAACCATTTTGTAGATCAAGTCATGGGGAAAGCTCCACAACCCAGATCACCTCAGCCTGGCAAGACCAACTGCTTTGTTGTCTGTGCCTGATTTATACTCAGATGGCAGCAAACAGGACTTACTGCAGCTTTTGTGCAGAGGACTCAGTGTGATCATGTACCTCCAGCAAGACTTAACAAAAGCAAGTCCCTATCTCAGCTGGGATCAGCAAACACCACTGGTAAGTATTGTTAGGTAAGTCTGAGCAGGTCCCAGTAGTGGCAGTCTCTGCCTGACAGTTGTCTCACTTAAAAACCTGCCAGCACAGAAACACAGATCTGTAACTATTCTGGTGATACAGACCTTGCAAATCCAGACACCACTGTTTAGAAAAAGGAAACAAGCACAGTGTAGCATTCACAAAGTATCTTTTAGCTGTGTAATAATCTATGTTTTATGATATATCATTGCAAAAAAAAAAAAAATCTCAAAGACTGAAAAATGTTTTGTATATAATCCCAAGAAATTACAGTGTAACTGATTTCCCCAGAAAAAGACCTTTGGAAAGATGAAACAGGCTTTAAACAGAGTGGAATAAACTTAATTTTTTTCAAAGTGAGTTTAAGCCTAGTTATGTATCTATATTGCAGTGAAGCACACCTTTCATCTCACCATCTGAGACAAATGTCACACACATTTCATCCAGACTGACAAACTTCTGTGGCTGTTTCTAAGGACACTTCAAAAAGGTTTAATGTAATTCCTACAGTACCAGAAGTAGAACTGAGACAACAAAGCAACAAACCTGGAGTTGGTGCATTTCCCTAACACATTGCCCCAAGTTGTCTTGTTGGGTTTCTTTTCTCCTTAAAATGCAAGGGAATAAAAAGCCATTGAAAACCAGGAGCTTTTAGTTGAGAGTTACAAAAAGAAAATTAAGAAAATCAAAAGACAACTAGTGAAAAAAACCCAAAGTGCATTTAAAAAAAAATAAATTTAAGAAGCAACCATCTCATGGAAAAAGTAACTTGCTGAACACTAGAGAGCATCCCTGCACTCGAGTTCTTTCAATAACTACCCGGGAGAAAAAATGCCCGATGTATTCAGATGCCTATTCTCCTCCTCTGTGAGTCATAATGGTGGGACTTGATTATCAAAGGGTTTTTAACTTCACCACTAAACTGGCTACACAAGGCATGACTCATTATCCCTTTGAGCATTAAAAACATCGACCTGGAGAAGATACTTATCTTTGATTAATGAGACAACGTGCGGCAGCACTGAGCAGCAGCACGTAGGAGCCGGCAGGGAAGTAGTTAATGTTACCGAGCTGCCGGAGGCAATTGACGAGGCAGAAAGGAACTGACTAAATTCGCAGCATGACTTGGAGCTGACGTCAATGTGTATCTTGTTTGGAGTTTAACTTTTCCAGTTCCCTACTGCAACACGATTCCAGGAAATCCAATGACGTCAGCCTTTTGAACTCAATTAGCTGAGGAACAGACCATTTTAACAGCGGAGGAGAAAACAAGCAGGCATTACAATACTTCAATTATTGCCCTCAAATTTGTTTCCATTCAGTGTTTTTTTAAATAATGGAAGCATAGGGTTGATTTGCACTGCTGAAACAATTTCTATACAGCCGGGCTTAAGCCCATGGCTATCAAATTTGTCGCGTGTATTACTCAATAAAAAAGACAGTTTTCATTTTTACAAAACAAAAAGCAATTATAAACACCGTAACATATATGATTATCACCACAATAAAGAAAAATGCAGAAGTAGAGTGGTGGATTGTTTTCATCAAAATCCTGCATCAAGTAATGAAGAACAGTTACTGAATCAATCTGTGCAAGAACTCATGCACTAACAGTGATTTTTTGGTTTTTTTTTTCCCCAAACAAAACTGTTAAAATTGCCCTGGAATCCTACAGTAAGCAGACAGAGTTAGAAGCTATTTGTATGACTTTTAGAGAGATGAAAGAATTACAGCAACAGGTTCAAAAGAAAATGTCAGAAATACTAACTAAACACTGCATAGACATAAAAAAATACCGTGTCAAAGGCTAACAAAATTTTTACCTGTTTCATCTCCTGTTACAGCCATGATCAACTTCTGCACACACGATTCTGCTGTTCCTCTACCAGAGCTCAGCATGAACTGTTCCAAACTACCAAGCATGTGCAGGATTACAAGCAAGAGCACTGACATCACAATGACCTCACTTGCTTACCACTGTCATTAACGTGCTCCATCACTGGAACAGCTCACTGAAACTGCAGCCCAAAGAATTCCTTTTCCAGTAAACCTGCCTTTTTTTTTTTTTTCCTTTTCCATATTGCTATAATCCTAGCTTTGTTCTTTTCCCCTGAATTATTCATAAAGCTACAGAAAGCACTCACCACAAAGCAGGCTGTTAAGAAAGACCTGGAAATTCACAGCACTGACTGACAGAAATTAAAACGTGGCTCTAGCATTCATGAATGAATCCAAATGATAAAGTCATGATTGGATAGAAAATAAGGAAACTTAAAACAGACATGCAATTGTTTTCATTGGAACAGTTCCACTAAAAGGCGGAGAGAGAACTCTCTTGGACAAGACATGCAAGACAGGAAAGCTTAATAAGCTGTAGCAAATAGGTAAATGAAAGGCTACAGCTCCTTGCCTTGCAGGAAAACCCACAACCCACTCATTTCATTTCAGTTAAAAGCTTCAGAAATTATTAAGGAACACTCCAACAAAGTCAATCAAACGCCAGTGATTTCAGATGCTGTAATAAGCAGAACAGTAACTCTGGGTAAAGGCTACCCCTTCCCCCTTCCCTCTGTTTTCAAAATAGGTCCAAGAGATCTGGTTGACTTAGTTTTTTAAAATATAAATTAAAAAAATAAAAAAACCCCAACCAACCAACCAACCAACCAACCAAAAAAACCCAAAAAACCTCAGCTCTAAGAGTGTTACTCCTTATTTACATCAATGCAAATGAAATTAGTTTCAGACCAAGAGTCCAAGCACTGGCTTGTATGTAGGGCACAGCAAACTTCTAAGGTCTTTGTAATAAACAAATTCAGGCAGTTAATGTATCAACTGTGAAACTGTGCTGGACGGCAGCAGTGGAAGCATTAATGTTTGCATTGATGTTCTGTGTTTTACATCTTTTGTTTACAGGAGTGTTCTGTGATTACAGGACCACTTCAGGATCATATGTACAGAAGATCAGAACTAAAGCACAAGAAATTCAAGCCACTAACAATACAATGAAAACACACATAGATCCCAACAGAATGATTTTTATATAACTTTTCTACACTCATTTTCACTAATAGTCAAACACTGTCTTCTTCAGTTAGCAAAAAAATCCTTAACCCTTAATGTATTAGGAAACTGCCCAAACACTAGAAATGCCTCTTATTTTGCCTACAAATGTAAACTTGTAGCTAATACAATGTCACTCAATTGGATCAATACATTTGGCACTTTTATCCTAATATTTTTTCACACTACAGGTTATCAGAAAATACCAAGCACAGGGTTCATGTGATCTTACCCATTACTGCATGAGATTCATTACCAAATGCTTTAGGAAAAAATACCAATACATATGCTATATGAAAGATTGTGAAACAGCATCTGAAACAGATCTTTTCTGTTTCCAGGTATTTGTTATGTTCTTTTCTTCTTCTATGATTAAGAAAAAGAATTATATGCTGCCTAGCCAAAATCATTATAAAAATACAGATGAAAGCAGTAAGATTACTAAGCAGAATAATTTTTCTATTATAATCTATGTTATCACAACATTAGGTGAACAGTCAACCACAAAATATACATAAATGACAATGTTCCTAACCTGTATTCCAACAGACTTTATAGCATAGGCAAGATGACCTGTAGTAAGGACATTTCAGACATTTTTATATTCAACTTGTTCCATTGTCTCATTCTATCACGATCAGCTCATGTTTGCTGCCTACACATAAATGTATTACCATAAACATCTTCAAGTGCTTTCACACTATTTTTATACATCTCTTTTTTACTATAGAGGTTTTGTTTTTTTCTAAAGATTTTCTAATATCAATAGCATGTGGAATAATTTGAAGTCTTTTATATTCTTATAATCTCCAAGTTCATGCTCACTCACTGTTTGCTTTGTACTTTTCCCTGTATATTTTATGTCACATTTTTCTTCTGTGTTAACACCTGTGAGGCTCACTAAAGCACTGGACTTTGAACCAAAGGAATAGAAAATTCTGAGATATAAACTTCTCTGAGCATGGACAGAGAACACATCAATTCAGTTAAAAGTATCTAGATGCTTCCAGAAACATGATATAGAAGGTACTCATTAACTGTCTCTGAATCCATTTGGAAAGTTTCCATCACAGGCAAAACACTTAATGGGCAATTCCATCTTGTGGAGCCCGTTGCTGAGCCCTGTCAGAGAACAGCTCTGTAATGGAGAGTCTGTAAAGGAAAATCAGTCAAATGGAATGCCCAAGGACTGAAATGCTGCCAGATAAAATCCTCAAATGCTGTACTTCTTCACAGATTTGGGAAGTTTTAGGAAGCAGCTGAGGAGTTATTCTTTCTGCCCCTGACACCAATGCTCTGAAGAATCAAAGCAATACCTACAAAACACCACAGTTAACCTGGAGAGATGGAGATGGCCTCTGATCTAAGGGATGTGTAGGCACACGCAAAAAACGACTCACTCAGAAAAGCATGCAGTACAAGAGTGGGAAACTGGTTTGGGGGACAGACAAATCTGGGTCTTAAGGCTTTGTTAAGAATGTATTCATAATAACATTTAGGGAAGTTGTAACAATACTCTCTGAACAATAAAACTAACATTTGGCTAAGGTGTTTTCATCTTACAGTCTTAAAGCATTTGAAATGTTTCTGCAAAGTCTTTGGGCAACAGTGTATTTAAGCATTTATAGATGAGCCCCACCCACTCCATGAATACATATCTAAATCCTTCCTAGGTCTTCTCATGGCTTATTTCAGATAGTTGTTTTGGCTTAAGAAAATATTCATACAGTCCTCTCTCCCTACTTCTCTGTGTCAATAATTTTTTTTAATTCTGTATGTCCTCCATAGCTATTAATTTAGTGTCTCCATAGAGAAATCTCTCTCCTATTTTCAAAGGTTTTCATCACACCATGTGTGCACTTGGTAGGACTTTCAAAGTGCATCTCTGTGTGAGAGAACTAGCTTCAGTAAAGGATCTGCTTTCTAGTAACTGCAAGAGCTGTAAGTTGCAAGGAAATTCTGCCCTAAACATATTCCAAAATCTTCAGAATTTGTTTTATTAACATTAACTGCTGAAAAAAACAAATTAGTTTCATATATTAAATGATGTGCACCTTCAGCATCTCACTTCAATCTGTAACAGTACCTTTTTTCCAATTAAACATGTCTCAAAATATGGACAAGAGAATTCAAAGCAGAAAGTGATGTTATACTGCTATTTAATTCTTTTTAACAAAGCACAGTAGCTGCCTTACTAAGCAGAGAACGTGAATCCCCTTCTAAGACTCTTTCATCTTGCCATGAGTAATTTACTTAATAGTGCAATAATGTCAACATAAAATAAGAAACTTTTAAAGAAAAATTGTTTAATATGAAAAATTGCAAATGGAGTAGACTAAAAAAATATAAAAATATACCTTGAACAACAACTTGGCTTCCAGGAACAAAAAACTGTTGTGTGCCATCAGATGACTGTGCTGCATATTGCACAATGGTAGCACCTGGCTGAGGAGCTCCTGAATTTGTCACAGTCTGAATTGTACCACCTTGAGATATGGTAACTAAACAGAAAAAAAAAAAAAAAAAAAGAAAACTATAAGTTAGGCAATAGAAAGACATAACACATGCAAAAAACCATGAAATAAACATCATCTTATAGGATTCCTGGTCTTCTCCTTGCTTAAGGATCGATTGTACAATAAAACTTAGGTAATATATTAATACTGATTTCCACAAATATAAAGCCTGTTGTGTAGTATATGCCATACATAGATAAAAAACAGTGTTCAACACATTTTAATCTCTATGTTTCCAGAAATATGAACTCTACTAAAATAGTTTAAATATGGGGGGAAAAAATAATAGCTCCCAGTCACATAAAAGAGCTGTTTTAAATACTAACATAGAAGTTATTTTAAAAAAAATATTAAAAAAGCTGTTTATTGAACTCTCAGAAAACAAAAACCAGGACACCAAGACAAAGGAAGAGAAATCTGTCTAACACTAACAATCCTTTCTTTAGTGTAAGAAGAAGTTTAGCACAACATTTAACCAGGTTGTACACAGTTGTACGGAGGCCAATACTCAAGTAAAAAGAAAAACAGAACAAAGTGGGGTTCTTCCCTCAATGTAATAGCAATATGGAAAAAACAAATGTACTTTCCCCATTAAAAAATCGTACTGCATTCTTGCCATAATCGAGTATTTATAAAAATGCAATTCCCTAGAGACATTATTAATTGTATATTCCTTTTGAAATTAGCACTGCCTTTGTTAAACACAGAAATATCATTAAATCATAGAATGGTTTGAGTTGGAAGGGACCTTCAAGATCATCTAGTTCTAACTCCCCTGCCGTGGGCAGAGGCACCTTCCACTAAACCAGGTTGGTCAGAGCATCCCCATCCAACCTGGCCTTGAACACTGCTTGGGATGGGGCATCCACAACTTCTCTGGGCAACCTGTTCCAGAGCCTTGCCACCCTCAAAGTGAAGATTTCACCCTAATTTCTAAATTAAGTCTGTCCTCTCCGTTTAAAGCTGTTGCCTCTCATCCTATCACTACATTCCCCAATAGAGTCCCTCCCTATCTTTTCTTTTCCTTTAAGTACTGGAAGGCGACTACAAGGCTGCCCTAAAGCCTTCTTTTCTGCAGGCTAATCAATCCCAAACCTGTCAGCCTGTCTTTATAGGGAAGGCCTCCAGCCTCTGATAATCTCCATGGCCCTCCTCTGGATCTGTTCAAGCAAGTCCTTGTCTGTCCTGTGCTGGAAAAGCAGAGCTGGATGCAGCACTCCAGGTGGGGTCCCACCAGAGCAGAGGGTCAGAATCTCATCCCTGGATCTGCTGCCCATGCTGCTTTGGACGCAGCCTGAGATCTTGCTGGCTTTCTGGGCTGCAAGCACACATTGCCAGCTCATACTCAGTGTTTCAGCCACCAGCACATCCAAGTCCTCTCAATCCACTCATTGCCCAGACTGTATCCACATTTAGGATTGCCACAACCCATACACTGGACCCTGCACTTGGCCCACCTTCCACACCTCCAGTCAAAGATACTAAGTAATACTGGTCCCAAACCAGATCTCTTAAGGACACCACTCATCACTGGCCTCCACCTGAACATCAAGCTGTTAACTGGAGCTCTTTGAGCCAATTCCTAATCTACCAAATGATTCACCAGCCAAATCCACATTTCCTATGTTAATTAAAACAATCCTGAATCTTCAAGCTGAGAACCCAATTCCCAAGGAGTAAAAACTCCTTTCTCCCCCAAAAGATATTTAAACTATGAACACTGTATTTAAAGTAATCTGAGATGTTACAAAAGTCAGACAAAAAAAGATTCAGGCTTGCCAACTGCTCTGAGAATTCACTGTCAGATTACAGCATTTTATGCCATTCTTGAAGGTTCAGCTCTGCTTACCTCAATACAGGATTTGTTAGATAGCTATGTGAATTTTAGAGATTGCTGATTTCAAATGTTCTGACAACAGTAGGTTATCTCAAAAGCTCAACTTCAGATATAAACACTTGAAAGAGAATGAGATGGCCAAATCCCAACAGCTGAATTAGCTTCTTTTGGGGGAAACATGGAATTCCTCTCATGCTGAATTAAGTTCAGCGCCTTTTCTGCAATACTGAAACAAGGTTCAGCATGGACCTCCAGTCCCGTCTTTGAAATAAGGAGTATGTAACATAGGAATTAGCTGGGCACTGCACACAGGATCCCTCAGGCATTGAGAAGAAGGGGAAGAGTGTGGAAGGGTGTAGAGTGCAAGATGTTTCAGTCTGGCCTCCAAAGCAGAAAGTGCCCCATTTTAGGGCAGGAAAAAAGAGAGAGAAGAAGCAAGAAAAGTAAAGCATTGTATCCTCTACTCTTCACAAAGTCCAGGACAAGAGCAACAAGATCTGTCAACTCTACGTCCCAGAGAAGTTATAAAGAGCCAACTTCTTCCTCTCAGAGTTAGCACCAGGAATGGTACACCTACAGCATCACAGAACCATACCACATAAACCCCAGCCAGTTTGGCTTCCTAAGTAGTAAAACATCAGCATAGATTGATACAAACTCTTGGCTCCACAATGAACCTGGGTAAACAAACATGTCACAACTGTCCTGCAATTATTCATTCAGATCCCTATCCAGTACTCTATAAACAAAAGTGAATTAACTCCAGTAACTGCCTGCCTTACAGGACTGATTCCTGCCATATTCCCAGAACAACACACTGCCCGTCCACCCATTCACTGTCCTAATCTTAACCACTGCACACAGTTTGTTCTGCTGGAGCTCTACTGAAAACTGGGCCTTTTATGATGAGTACAGGACTTTCCTGGACTGTCCCTGTAGTTGAATGTCATGCAGGTGGATGGACGCAAGTGGCAGCTCCTCTTCCAATCAGGAGTGAAGACAGTACTAATACCACTCTTTGAGTATGATCATCAGCTCTAATCCAGAAAAAACAGATCTTTTTCCCCTCAAAAACTGGAAATGGAACTAAAGTTAATCTTTCCCAAAAGATTTCTTAATTCTCCAATTGCTGAAAGTCTATTCTAAGACAGCAAGTAACCCAAACAGACAGCAAAAGATCTAATAATTTTCATTTCCCCCTGCATTTTTTTTCATGCAGATCATCATGATATGCACAAGAAGGCAGAGGGATAGGGAGGCTGATTCACACACTCCAACTGAATGAACAACTCTGGCACATTAGACCACTACCACAGGTGAGGAACTAATAATTTTTTTCAGTATTAAATAACCAACATGACAGAACTACAGCCAACAGAGTAGGTGTGTAGTCAGATGAGATTACGAGGCTCCTACACAAGACAGCACCTTGTGCAAAATTATCCATTTCCCTTGACAGAAAGATCACACATATGTTGATGGAGGTAGCTGGCAAAGACATTTTCTCTGGTCATGTCAGTCTGTCTGCCTCCAGAAGCCAAAGCCAAGAAGCTCTAAGAAAAAGATATTTGGAAACCATGGCAACATATCATTTTGGCTGGTGAAAAGTAAGTAGAGAACAGCCATCAATGCTGCTAATAGACAAAAATACATTTGTTTTCCAGAAAAATTTACCTATCAAGTTCTACCAAAAAAAGTCATCCCAGACATCCAGACATAAACACACAGTCAAAATGATCTTTTCAACTAAACTGCCTTTCCTTTGCAGGAATAGAGAGAACAGCAGAAAAAAAAGGAACCAGCAAATGTAGTAACATCACATCTCTTTTAAACCAGAGCACAGTGCAGATGGCCACAGTGACACCACAAGGCGAGTTCTTCATTGCCACGGACACTGCACAAGCTTCATGTGTAAATTTCTGGGTGCCTGCACAGGAGAACCTGGGCTGCCTATGCTGCCCAGGGAGAGAGAAGAGTCCTCAGGCACAGCAACAACAGGCAGAAGCACAGAGCTATGGACAGGAGGTGTAAAGATGAAAGAGGTACATGGAGTGACCCTCTGCATCATATCCAGGCTAAAATCAACACTGGAGCTGCTACATTCCCACCCAGTCTTCCTGGTTTTAGCTAACAACAGTTCCTGAGGATCACAGGCAACCAACAGGATGGCTCAGAAATGCTTTAGGTCTGTGCTTCATAGATGTAAAGACTAGGGGTCAACAGTCAAGCTCTCTTTACTAAGTTACAAATTAAGATCCCCCTTTATTACAAAGAAATGACCATCCTGGCTACCGCCTGGCCTAACCAGAATTAAAATACACAGACTTTGCTGAGGCAAAAGATATTTTAACTTACAAAAATGAACTTTAAAAAAACCCCCAAATTAATGAATTAATAAATTCAGCAAGAAAAACTATTTCCAAGAAGAAAAAGCTCACAAAACAAAGTTTATGAGCCAAAACCAAGAGAGCCCATGAAGGCTGACATTTGCATTTTGAAGCAATGCCCCATTATGATGAGAACCTCGATTATAAAGCACATGTTTTCAACTACAACTATAACTTACTCAAAGAAAAAGCAGCCAAGAACAGAAATCTCCCAAGCTTGGCTTATAGCCAAGTTTAAATTAAGACACATAAGATTTAATTACATTTTTGTGGATTCTGTTCTCACATTGTCAGTGTTGCTCTGTTGCTTAATATTCAGAAGTAAATGTCTGCTTGAACAAGAAAGCAAAACCCTTGAATTTTGTTATTCACTTAAACACTTCCCTATCACTACTGTTTACAGGTGGGTTCAAATGAAAATATATTTCCCTAGGAATCATCTCCTGCAAGACACTGCAGTCAAAGTACAACTCTGGCTTCCCACAGGAAGCTACATTTAAACCTAAGCTTTAGAATTTCTTAGAAATCCTATAGGTTACAGGCTCACTAGGTAATACAAAGACATTATAACACTTTGTTTTAAGCCTTGAAATGGCAAATATATATATATTTTCTTTATTAAACCTCAGCAAAATCAAAAATACAATTCAAAAATTGAAGAAAAATATTTAATTTTTCTTGGAATACAAGAATACATGAATACATGCCAGATTCTGTACTGGACAGTTGTAATTTGGACCATGGACATCACACAACAAACATTTATTTATGTCTATAGCTTACAGAAAGGATAAGAAAAGCAGCATAGAGGCAGAAGCAAAATTACTTTCTATGCTGAAAGGATAGATACAGGCAAATTCTGTCTTCTCACCATTAATAATTAGTTTAGATGCATAAATTAAAAATAACTTAAGAATTCTAAAGGTGAGTAGAACAAAACTAGAGCCATTCTATCCTCTTTTATATGCCACTGCAGTGTTTTAGTAGACTTCCTCTGTTTTCTCACTTCAGGAAAAAGCCTCCACAACATTTCTTATGCAATCTTCCTGTCATTATATCAAAGGAAAAACACCTGCACTTTAGTTGTCTACTTATGAAAAGATATGAAAAAACCCCGACAAATTGTGGGAGTGAAGCTTTATAAAATATAAATTTTTAAAAGAGTTATTATTATAAAGTTATCCAAACTAATAACCGATTATCTGATTATGTACAAAGAAGCCAGAGAGAGCAAGCTATGCAACAATTCTACTATAAATACAGGAATAAAAATATCCAAAAGCAAATCTATAGAACAGAACCATGAATGTAACTTTTTAACTTGCATTTGGATGATGTATCAAATATTGGAAACCATGATTTAGGTTAATTCTGCTGTTAATGTGTAGGTACTTCAAAACTGGTGACAAAAAGACATGGTTCTTTTAAAAAGGAAAATAGGAACTTAACAAGTAATTTCATATTCGAGTCTTACATTTCAAAAAACTCTACTTGCTATTTCATATAATGAATAGCACTAGTACATAGCAAATCACAAGAATTTGAAACTGCAATGATTTGTATCATTAAACATTCACATAAAAGTATCAACATTTTTCATTTCAGCTGAGCTTCACTTCCACATTTTAATGCACAGAAGCTCTAGAAGGACTAAATCTAGCAGCCAACAAATACAAGTGATTAAAAGTCTATAATCCCCATGTTAGAAAAAATTAATAAGAATTACTTAGAAATACAGACAAAATCAAACATCCTTAATGCATTATGTAACTCCTAGGAACAAAGCTGTGCTGTACATCATCACATAGTACATTTGCAAACATACGGTATTGCCCTGTGTTAGTATGATACAGGCTGGTTGGCATGGCCATTGCAGAAATACCAGAAGGCGTTCCTTCATCTTCTGACTTCTCTTCTTCTTCAATCTTCGCTACTGCAGGAGCATCTGATGAGAGCTCATTCAAAATTTTTCTAAAAAAAGAATGTGAGTAATTTTATGTACTTGAAAATCCATACCCATAAGGAAATCAAATAACTGACTTTTATCAGTTTTGCTGTAATAAATAAGCTGCCTTTAAAACCAGCAAAACCAAAATTAAAAGTCCTTACCGGTATGAAGGTCTTCTTGAAAGTATTTCCCTACGTTTTTGAGAATCAATTATCACTTCTGGTTGTGCAGCTTCATCTGCAATCGATGCTACCTGTAATAGCAAAGTTCCTGAAATTCATAACTTCATTTTTAAAAAAAGCAGCAGAGTAAAATATTTTTAAAAATTCCTTCCATGTTTACATACGGGACGTTTGTTGACTTATTTATCACCAATCACGGGACTTTGGACTACTTTTTCCAAAGCAATTTGCAAATTCTGAGGTTACCCAGACATAGCCATTCAGATAACATCTCCCATTTGAAAGAGAAAAAAGTCAATATAATCCAGGTTACTTTTTTTGTGGATGACACTTAGAAAAAGTACTGAAAACAGATTTCTTTAAATATAAAAATATTATACAATTTAATTAGCTCTTAAAGTGAGCTCAAACATCTAAAATACAGAATACTGTGCTAATGTGCCTTAAATAATAATATACAATATAAAAATTTCTTCACACCACACCAAAGCTATTTAAAAAATAATTTTATTTAAATATACACACTTATTAGACTTACTAACACATTCATAAATACAAAGATATTGCTTAGCAATGTTGTATGAGTTTTGGAAATGCCTGAGAAGTCCACAGTATCTCATTTTCTCAGACCTTTATGATTTTCATACATTCTTCTTCTCTTAAAATTACCCTAGACAACATTAAGGCCTGGGGCTGAACCACACTCTTGACCAGCATCTATCTTACTACACAGAACTGAAAGTCATTATTGAACAAGGAAAAGGCATTATTTTCTTGGATTCTTTTAAACTACTCAGAACTGTTGCGGTGCTGAGATTTCCAAACTGAAACAGTGTGAAAACCTTTTCACATAAAGACAGACCAGACTCCAGTTTCAGATTAAGCACTTTGTTAAATTAACACTGAACAAACATGATGTAAGAAACTACAAGACTTCAAGTGTTTGAACCAGCTGCAGTGGAAGCTCAAGGAGTATAAGGAAGAGCTCTAGAATTAACGCATCTGCCAGTCCCCAGTGTTTGGTACTAGAAACAAAACCTGCCTGACCTCAACAGAAAATGATTGTCTGGAAGGTTCTGGGAACTTATAGGTCTGGGTCACCTCAACTCAAACCTGTAGAACTATACCTTGAAGGAACTGCAGGTTATTACAGAACAAAATGGTCTATCCACTTGTTAATTTTATTATATTACACTTCTGTGTAAAAATATTTAAAGTAGCCTCATTTTTCTGGGTAATATGCAACAAATATCATTAGAACTCTATGTCTGCCACCTAGGCAGTGAGAGTTATTTCTGCATGAGTAAGTACAGATGTATAGCTCCAAACCAGACACCAGAGCTGACTGCAGAGATACAGGTGCTTCAAGAAGTCTGTGTTCCTCCTTTTGCAGGACAGACCAATGCTGAGCACCAGAGAGAGATCCTGAAAGACATTTCCCTCCCAATATGCCTTCATCAATCTCCTTATGGACTGACCTTCAAGTCTCTGGCATAATCTTTCAAAAGTAAGATAGAAAAGCACAGCCAAGAGCGAGCCTGAGCACCCTAACTGAAAACAGAATTTTCATTCTGCTGGGGCACGGGGGTTAATAAATAACCTATTTGTCCCAGGACAAAGAGCTCAAAAACAAGAGTTCAGCTGTCTTTAAATCATCACATTTCACTAACAGCTACCAACAGACCCCCTAGTTTATGAAGGTAGCTCAAGAAGTTGGGAACAGTCATACTTTACAAAGAAGGTATGGAAACCTCAAGATGATTTAAGCATTTTAATGCATTGTGTTGGTTATACACAGCCTGGGTTTTGGTAGCAGAGGGGCTGCAGAGATGGCTTCTCTGAGAAGCTGCTAGGAGCTTCCATGATGTCCAGCAGAGCCAATCCCTGATGGCTCTGAGGGTGGACGTCCCACAGGCCAAGCCAGGGTCAATTAGAGATGGTGGTAATGCCTCTGCATTACCATATTTAGGAAGAAATCAAAACAGAGGTTGGGGGCAGTTTCAATTCTAGCCAGAAAAGAGGAGGAGGTGTGAACATGTGAGGGAAACAACATGGAGACACCAAGGTGGTGGAGAAGAAGGGGTAGGACGTGTTCCAGGCATTAGAGCCACGATTCCTCTGCAGGCCGTGGTGAGGACCATGGTGGAGCAGCGGTGCCCCTGCAGCCCATGGGGATCCATGGGGGATGCAGAGATCCACCCACAGCCCATGGGGATCCATGGGGGATGCAGAGATCCACCCACAGCCCCTGGGGATCCATGGGGAATGCCGAGATCCACCCACAGCCCCTGGGGATCCACGGGGAATGCCGAGATCCACCCACAGCCCATGGGGATCCATGGGGGATGCCGAGATCCACCCACAGCCCCTGGGGATCCATGGGGAATGCCGAGATCCACCCACAGCCCATGGGGATCCATGGGGAATGCAGAGATCCACCCGTGGCCCATGGGGATCCATGGGGAATGCAGAGATCCACCCACAGCCTGTGGGGGCGGTGCCCACACCAGAGCAGGTGGATGCCTGGAGAAGGCTGTGATCCAGTAGGAGACCCATGGAGAGACAGACCTTACTCCCAAGTTGGAGCAGCCTGTCCTTACAGGACTGCACCCTGTGGAAGAGTGACCCATACCACAGCAGTTTTGGGAGGACTGCTGCTCAAAAGATTGGTGCCACGCTGGAGAAGTTAACGGAGAACTGTCTCCTGTGGGAGGGATCCCACAGTCTCACTGGGGAACAGCTTCTCTCCCTGAGCAGCAGAATAAAACCCCAGGTGATGAACTGACCAAAACCTCCACACTTTGCCTCCCTGCCCTGTCAGTGGGAAGGAGGGAGGGGCTGGGGAAAAAAGGTGTTTTTAAGGGCATATTTTACTTCTCATTATCCTGCTCTGATTTTGTTAATAATAAATTCACTTTATATCTTTAAGTTGAGCCTGTTTTGCCCTTAGAGTGTTTTATCCCAGTCCTTATCTCAATTCATGAACCCTTTGTTAAATTTTCTCTCCTCTGCCCAGCTGTAGCAGGGGAGGGTGAGTGAACAGCTTTCGTGGGTGCCTGGCATTTGGCCAGTGTCAAACCACCACAATGTGGAAGAAGACATTTTCCACAAATTTCAAAAGCTTTCATTTTCATCATGACAAAGAAAGAAATGAACACTTTAGATCACTCTAATGGCAAGCAAACATGACCACAATGTCAAAAAACAAACCATTGTAGTTTTTTCCTGGACATCGTTCAGATTTTGACTTTACCTGTTTCAACTTCATTTGCATTTGAACAAATTTAACTTCAAACTCATGTTAAGTCTTTCCAGGACCTGATACACTACAGGGGGGAGTAAGCAATAAGTCAAATAACAATTTAAATCTTCCTACAAATAAAACAACATTTAACAAAACAATAAGGAATGCTATAAACGTATTTTTTCATCTAAAAAGCAACATTATGAGAAAAACTTTTAAGCACTTTCCAGTTGAAAATGGCAGATGTTTGAGGGAGAGGTCATGCAAGCTTCAACATAATCCTTCAGCATACTTCTTTATTCCTTTTTTAAACTGATATAATTTCCCAAGTTCCCCACTGTCTGGCAGGGAGAAGGGAGCAAATTAAAGCCAAATGATCCAGAGGAAATGCCAGGTGGCAGGATTGTGTACTGAAAAGGATCACAGAAGGGCTGAACATCCTCTGAAATTGAGTCTTCTACACTATCTTCAAGCCCTTTCTTATCCAGATGAAACCAAAGCAAAACCCTAATTAGTCAGTATTAACTGGGAGAAAACTTTCCTGTCTCTACTCCTTTGCGAAAGGGTGGACAGCCAGAGTTCACTCAATACAACAAATAGTTGACTTCCATTCCCCTAAAATGACACAGCAGCAGCTGGGCAAGAGATTCCTGAGAAATTTCTTCTTCTGAGCTTTGAAAAAAGTTTTCTATCTTTGCATGTACGTCCTACACTGACATATGTGACTACACTGACTTAAAGAAAAGCAGTGACAGAAACTGTGAGTTACTATTGTGTTTCCTGAATAAAGGTTACACAGGAAAATTACCATTAGAAGGATTCCAATGAAAAAAGTATTTATTTTGAATACTCTGTTCTGACTTCAAGTTTGATCAAGTACCGACATCTACTGCACCTCTTTCAGTAGTGATCTAGGATTTCAAAACCTTGAGATCCCATCATCCACACCTACTGCTCACCAATAAAATATTCATTATCTGATCACAGTTTTATTCTTTTTCTCAAATATAAATCATACTTATATATGTCTTTTTTATTTCTTACACTAGAAAGTTAACAAGAAGCCTCTAACATTAAACATGGCTTCTCAAGACTGACAACACGTGGCTTTTCCTTAACATATTGCAACAGCCACAGGTAAAACCCTTCCCTCATAACAGGGAGAGGTGTATCATCTCTCTTACTAGAAATATCAATTGTATCTGCAAAAAGCAATTCAGCTGACATTTCCCAAACAGAATTTAATAAAACTAGAGCAGAAGTCCTCCTAGCTACAAGAAAAATGTAATGGGAGGCCCAGCAACCTTAGCAATCTTCAAAACACTGCAAATTCATTCTCTCTTGCCTTTTTTACTTTTTAAAAACTCTGAAAAGTCTTACACATTTTGCACTGATCCCTGTTCTCTAGTTCCAGCAACTTTAAACACGTGAACATTTGCCACATGAATGTTCGTTTTGAGGCTGGTGTCTAGATCAGATATTCTGGTATCTACATATCCACATCCAAAAAAGCAGTACAAGATGCTCTAACAGGGTCTGATAGGGCCAAAAAACAAGGAACCACTTGATACAACAAGCTTACTTCTACTGTGCCCAGACCCCTTCCAATAATAAAATAGGAGATACTTGAAAATTTATGAGTTCATAGTCTCATTAGAAATGCTATGTTCATAGAATTTAACAAAATGGAAAACCTGCAGGATGCACTGAAGGAAGGCCATGTTATGACACAAATTTGCTATTGCGTAAGTTCAGGCACAAGTTCCGAGATAATTTCTTTTAAGATAAACAGGAAGCATTAAGGAATTGCTACACAATGCTTGTAGAGCTGCTGCTGGTTGGATGTTTGCCACCTTTCCCCGTGCTGTTTCCTGTGCCATCTCAGTAAATCTTGCAGCACTGGTTGGAATGAAGAGAAACTGAAGGTGGGTTGGGAAAAGGGTTACGAGATACCAAATATTCATGAAAATGTAACAATAAAAAAGCTAACCTGAACAGCTTGCATATGTGGTGACTGAATGACTGAGGGCTGTGTGGCTTGAATGACACCCTGGACATGAACAGTTTGACCAGAAGGCAACTGCACTAGAGTTACAGCTGGAGATCCTCTTCCAGCACTGGAAGCAGCTACAGAAACCTGCAAAAATTACAATCATCATGTTTAAGTAAGATGCCTTAAGACTTCAGCAAATGCTTTTAGAAGTGATAACTAAAACAAACTGATTTTGTTGCCACATCTAAAATACCTTAGATGTATATAATAGTCACACATAAAAATAAATTAGTTTTACTGGTAAAAGGCTGGAAAGCTTAAATCTGTACCCTAACAAACTGCAATTATTTGGGTTTTTTTCCCTCCAGAGACTTTGTATTTTCTTTTCAATCAAAAAAAACCCCAACCCTCGGCCATCACACACTAGATCTGCTGTTGCTAGCATGAAGGTTAGGAACAATCTCCAGAAATTTAACAAAACTCATACATATTCACTGGAGTGGAATGTCACTGCAACAACATAAAGGGCAGAATGTTCTTAGGGAAAAAAACCCTACAACTGCTTTAGTTTTGCTTTGCTTATTAAGTAAGAAATTAGGCTTTTCGGATGTCTCAAGAGACATGAGAATTCTTCAGATACTGAAAAATCACCCTGTTAAATAAAGTCATACAAGGATTTGTAAACTGATTTAGTTTAATGGACTCCTGTTATTATATATAATTATATATATCAAGAAAAAGAGAGCTGGAGTATATCCGTGCTTCAAAACAACAACAAAAATAAAGGATAGCTGAATCTTCTCTAAGCCTAACACAGCCATAGAACAGCTTTCCCCAGCATGTAGCTCTCAACCCTCAGTGCTGAGAACTAATGGACTAACACCTATGGCTTAGAAATAGTTCAATATTTCTGCTGTTACTGTTAAATCTATTAACAGAAACAAGTAGTGATGCAAAGGGAAAACACTATGATCTCAATTTGTGTGATGAAACATCTCTAAACTCAGAAAAGGAAGACAATGACAAACATAAACCATATCATAAAAAGAAATACTGGTTTTCAATTAAACTGCATTGAAAAGTCTTATTTCTATATTCTGCATCTTCAACAATAAACTCAGACTCAAATATAAAATTCTGTTATTATTCCCTTCCAAGCTTTGTTGTCAGCTCCAAAGGTATCTGGTATGAGCAGTAAATATAAAATGAGATGAAAGTAAGAAGAAAAAAAATGAATAATACTGAATATTAAAAAAAAAAAAAACAGTTAAAGAAACTTTTGTATTTTTTATGTATTTATACTGAAGTGGTTTTTTAAATCCAAATATAAAAGCAGTTTTCATTCCTGATTCATAAGATACTACTTGTCTAGGAAATAATCCCTTCTTGAAGCAAGTGAAAGATTTTCACTACTATTAAGATACACTGCTATCAAAAAGTCTTAATGTTGGTTCAAATTGCCTCGAAGAAACAATGTTTCTAGGAACCAATGACAGGATCTTGTCAACATTCAGTATGCAATTGTTCAATTCTATAGGAAACTGAACCACTTTTCAGAAAACAGAACAATTGAGGGCATTTTTAACCCTGAAATGAGTTCCTTAAATCATTCCTTAAATGGCCTGAAATGGTGACAGGGAAATTGAAAATATAAACCGTCTTCTCAACCTATTCAACAAATATTAATGCTACGAGAAATTTGTCAGAAATAAAAATTTGAGATTAAGCTCTAGAAAGTCTCAAAGATCTGAAGAGTATGATCTATTTTGTGGCAACGCTTACATCCTAAACCCAAGCTTCAAGGAGCAATCACTGAGCAGTCTAAATGTTTACAAAGCATGCTGATTTTTCAAAACATTACAAAGGCAACTTCTTTCCATTTACTGCTCTCTTTGTGAAAACTGCAATTTGATACAATACTCAGTGGGTCAGAAAACTTTCTGAGTACAACAGTCATAAAACAGTAAAAGGTGAACAGTTTAAAAGTTTCTTTTTGGTTTATACAATGGGTCAGTCACACTTAATCAGGAAATAATCCAGTTCTTGAGATTAAGGAACTACATTCATTTTAAAGCTCCTAATTCAGTATAACCCCAAAGGTTAAAAAAAAAAAAATAAAACCTCACTCAGGTAATATTCTTTTAGACTAAAGTTTAGAATATAACAGGAGAAATTGTTTTATTCCCATTAATCCAGATAAGATATTAAATGAAGGGGGATAAGTGCTAAGGTAAGGGGAGATGGTAGTATCATAAAATTTTCAAGGTTCATACTTTGCATCACTTTTACAGATATTGGAAATTATTATTAGAATTTGATTCAGATTTCCCTTTACAGTTTTTAAGCTGAATATTCCTGTGTCAAATGAAAAACTAGAACATTTTCACGCAATCATGCGTAAATCCTGACTGAAACAGATTTGGCAAAGAAATTTGTTTCTGACATCAGTGATGAGCAATGCTACCTTTAACATCATTACTTCAAGGACTGTCTGGCTCAGCGACTGAAAACAATCCACAGAAGCAACTCAGGAACTCAGAGGCTGAGGGGAAGCTCAACACGTTCTATGGGTTCCATGCTGCTAGGCACGCAACAGCCACGCCCAACAGCTTCAACAAATACCAACCATGCAACCCATAATAGCAGTATGGTCCCATATCTCAGATATTTGGAAATGTAAGTGCTCCTTCTTCTACATGGGGAGACAAAAGTAGCCAGCAAGGATGACGAGGTACTGCCCTTCCTACTGAGGCACACACTCCTGCAGACAGAGGCTGCCCATCATTCATCTCACTTCACGATACATGGTCCATCTGAACAGTTATCCTGGGGATCCTGTGAATGTCAGATATCCTTTCTCTGCTAAGGACTAGTGAGGTTACCTTCACATTCAACCCCTCATACCTTCAGCATTGCCAAATGAACACAGGACACAGGCCCATCTGATTTCTGCCCCTGCTATAGACTTTAAATACTACAAGGACTCTAGAAGTCAAGGCCAATCCACACTGGAATCACGTAACCAAAGAACAAAGGATCTGCCACACTTGGGCACTGAGTAGCCTCTATGAGAAAAAGCTAGAGAAAAATGTTCTGATGAATTCCAAAACCACTGCCAAATAGAAGCACCTACTTTAAAGGAAAATAAGGTTAGGCTGACTCCAGATATTTGGTGCCACCATACACTTCAAGGAAGCACAAAATGGTGACATTAGCTGCACATTTATGATCCTCTAACATCAACTTTGCTAAATGGCCAGCACTTGCATTTGGCAGGCTTGTTTTAGAGCCTTACCTAAAAAGCCTAGCAAACTGCTACAGGTCTCAATCTCTACGGGGCAAGATTCAACTGTTTGATGTCAGGAGCCCACAAGGACAACCCCCACAGAGTGCTAAACTTGAACAGTCCCAGCTTGCAATAGCTACGTGCTCCAGGCTCTGAAAATCTCCCTGAAAATCTCCCTATGCTCTCTGACAGCAGCTCTCACATTGTAAATCTGACATATGTCTAATTCAGGGCCAACACCAAGAGGCCAACAGATGGTATCTCAGACAAGGTCAGCAGACAGCCCTACTGATAGACAACATGACAAGGTTAACAAAAAGTGAACCAAAGAGGAATCCATCAAGATGCAGAATTAAAGGAGAAAGAAAACACAATTGAAAGTGTTTTTATCAACTCTGAGAAAGGCTAAAGTGCATTGATCTTACATTGTTATATTTAGTGTGGGTGAGCACAGAGCAACATAGAATGCAGCATGGCTTCTAGAAATCCTGCAAAAGGAACATCTAATTTCTCTTTGAATACCATTGCAGATATAAGTCTTCCAAGATGTAAGCTTGACTATCATCAGTACTGTTAGAATATTCCAATACAAATTAGCTTCCTTTTAAGTACAGCTCTGTATGCAACAACAGATGAGCTGTGCATGTGAGACAACCCATGGAGCTCAGCTCAAAACAGGTTGAGAAATTTTCCATCTCATACCTCTGCTCTTTCTTCAAAGACATCAAGCTTTTGTACAGGTGTTCTGCACATTTTCAACTGCTTCTAAAGACAGCCACCAATAATTTTTTTTCTTACCTATTTATTTTGGTGGCTGGATCACAAAAACATTACCATGTTAATTCATCAACTGGCTAAAAGTGATGGATGCAAGAAATGCAACTATAAAGTGATCCTATGGTAGGTAATTTTATTTACAAAATAACAATTTAATGGACAGAAAGTGCATCTTGTCTTTGCTAGTTTCAAATTTACTCATTTTTGCTTTAGTAGAAAAAGCAATTTTTACTTTCAGCACAAAAATTGCAGGAGAATATAGTAGTATCTATGACATAAGCTAAGAACAAAATGCAAACACTATTTTTTCCTCTACAAATAATGTATAATAGGTTCTTTTTACCATTACAGGTTGTCCCATCACATCATAGTGCTCCAGCCCACACATTCTTAATGTGTCCTCTCTCTCCCAACAGCGGAGACATTAAAAACGCTTCAGCACAAAACAATCTCTGCCCTCTAGAGATTATCATCTTATGGAGTACCTTGTCCAGCCTTTTAAAACTAAGTAGCAGGTATTTCTTTAAAAAGCCTACAGAGGAGGGGGAAAATAAGTCAGCTGCTCCCCCGAGAAGAAGATTAAAATGGTGCCCAACTCCTATGTAGTTGTATCCCTCCCTCAGCATTTTGCTAGTCACTCCCTGACCAAAGTCATAATTCAATTAAATATCAAGCACATTAAAAACCATTACATTCCATCTGGACGTAAAAACTCCACCTGTCTTACTGGAAGGGCAGTCCCCTGTTGGTACAGATGCCCAGAGAGGTTCTAGAGATTCCATCCTTGGAAATATTTACAACCCAGGCAGACACAGCTCTGGCTGACTCTGCTTGCTTAAGATAATCTTAAAAGGTTTCTCCCAAGCTTGACCCTTCTACAATTAATTCTTTGATAATACACAGAAAACCACAAATTAAAAGAGAGTGTATTAAATGTTTTACTTCTGACTGATCAAGACCAAGGTTGAACAAATATTTTGCTAGAAAAAACACAAACGAAGCCACCATCCTCCCCCTCCCTCGGAGAGATCTGAAAAGGAGCTCTCAGCTTCAGTGACCAGGCATTTTAGCTCTCAGTAAGAATCAAGTCACCCATATCTCCTATTTCTGCAAATTTGCAACAAAATTAGTAGGAGGGATGATTGGAAGTTGGCACGAGATATTTCAGTCACTTGTAGTGGTTGTCTTCTCTTAACTGCACTCCTCCACAGGTCAAACAGGGAGAAGGGATCTCTGCTCCTCCATAACAGTCAAAATACACAGGCACTAGACAAGTGGCACAGACACAAATTCCTCAGAAATACACAAACTCCCCATGTGGACCACCACAAAACCAGTCAGATGTCCCATACAGAGGCCTCAACACCCAGGCCCAACTCTCCATGGCAAAGCCCCTCACCTTCCAAGCTAGCCAGGTAGGAACACAGGCTAAGAAAAGCCTACTCATCTTAAGGCAAAGGAGCGTCTCAACAAGGCCTGTCAGCAGTAAGTGCTCTGCCTGGGCAGTTTTACCACAGCAAATGCTGTGGCAGAGCAGCTGAAGGGCTGAGGGTGTGTGAGGGCAGCACAGGCCCGGAGCCCTCGGGAGGGACAGCAGCACCAGCCCCACCTGTCTGGGAGCCCGGGAGAGGGATGGCAGCTCCAGGTACCTGCCCCGAGCAGCTCTGACAGACCCGGGACTGCTCTCTGAGCCATCTGACCAAAAAAGGGATTCCAGATGCCAATTCCCGACTGTCACCCTCAGCCTTCAAACCGAGGTACATGTTTCAGTTTAGTGTTAAGCCAAGGAGACTGATCAATACTTCAGTTACTCATTTTAACTGGAAGGTATGAGACCCATACCCAGTACAGCTGAAAATTCACACACAGGACTCAAGCATTAAATGCAGACAAACATAGAAAGTGTTATACACTGCACAGTGTAGGAGTGCAAAAACTCTTCTACAGCATTAGTGACACTTTTGTCTCTGGATCCACATTAAAAATCCCAAGTGGCAGAATTCACAGCTGTCTTCTCCACAGACTATTGCATAAGCCAATAGATTGTACACATCAATCATCCTATGAAGTTAAAACAGAAAATTTGAACAGAACTTCTAAAGAAGAAATGAAGGGATGACATCAACAGAACAAACCAAATAAAATTCTTAAAGAAAAACAAAAGAAAAAACTGAACAAGCAATACTCCCAATGCTGCATGTTTCAAAACCAACAAAAAAGGCTGATAAATATTTTGCAGTCTACTTTGTGTCTGAAGATCTGACAAAAAGAGCAGCTGCTTTGAGTTTTAAAAACATACCTATAATGTAAATCAAGTATCTAACATACCAAATATATGGCATCAAATCTTAGCAAATAACTTCTAACATTCAGTGATGAAAAAATTCTGTAAGACATTTTTTAAAATCAGTTCTTTTATTCAAAAAAGGGCTTTTAAGATCCTTTAAAGTGGTCCATACACTTTTCTGAAGCTATAAATCTTAGTGCTGTCAGGAACACCATTTCTCTCAAGTGCCAAATGTTTCAGTATATATTTTTAATGTTTGAGAATTGTCACTATATAATCTTTTATCTATTAACTAACAAAGAATAATCCAGGTAGAGCAACCATAGAAAACATGTAAAGTATGGCTTTATTAGTCCAGACACTGTCATTGGATACACAGAGATGAAACAAAACAAGCAGACATTTAAAATGTACTTGTGATTAGATGAAATACACTCAGTGTAAAAACTGGAACTAAAAGAGAACCATGGGGTTTTTTATTCATGTTTCCATTTTTGTTACACAACACATCTTCAAGATACACAAATGGTTTAGATATGCTTGATCTTGTAGTCACGTCAATTCTTAAGACTGTATCCCATCTCTACAACAAGCACCTTGTGAAAGTGAAAGGAAAAAACCCACGTGTCTACTGATCACTCTGGTCTGAACGGGCTCCTAAAAAGGTTACCTTTTAACAGACCTGATTTTATATTAGTCCTTTGTTAACTACTGAAGACATAGTTTCCAGTATACCTTTGCTGTATTTTTCCTATTTAATATAAGAAAGACTTATAAAACATGAGAATGCCATACAAATGGGTAGTTTAAAAATCACTGCAGCTCTGAGTATCACTTCATTGATTCTTCTCATCTTTCCACATTCCAACTTACCTCAGATCCTGAGGAAATCTGACTTTGGCCTGGCTGATTCTGAAGGTGACCAGCACTTCTCTCAGTCATAGAATCCACTGCATTGTCATCCTGTTCAACCATTTCCATGGTCATCAGTCTAAAAGTAAGTACATATACATTTAAATAACTCAGTACAGGCAGCTAGGGAGAGTAATTCCAAACTATTTGGAGCAGACAGAAAATAAGTATGTTTCTGTCAAATTGAAGTCCTGTCTTCATTCCCCTGTATTAAAATATTCACTCATATAGCCAGGAGCTCTAAAACAAGTATTTTGGAAAGCTGCAGGGAGAGGCATTTCTGGAGATGGTTCTCAGGAAGGGACAAGCAGAGTCCCAGGATCCCGTGCAGTGCAGGCAGTGCTGCACACAGAAGGCCCCTTCAGCCTCAAGCTGTCCAGCAGCCATGGGCTGCTACAGTCCTCTTGAACCTTCCAAGATGCCTATTCCCTGCTGCCATCTACACTTGAATTGTCTGTAAACTACTCACGGCTGAAGAGTCACAACAATTCTTCTCATTTTACAGGTTTAAAAGTAGGGTCGATTTCATTGAAAAATAAGCAACTTGCTGACCCTCTGTTTAAACTAAGAGTTTAAACTTCATAGAGAAAACTTCCAAATCTGCTATATATCTGCTATATAAAAATACAATTACCTGACAGCTCCTTTCCGATATTTCTTGGCACACTTAGTCATAACGGAAGGTGTGAGTTTTAAAACAAGAGCTTGGATCTCTTCGGCTCCCTTCCTCTCCTACCAAACCCTGCACTGAAGGTGCAACATTGAACAGGTGATGTCAAACATTACCATAGCAACAGGTCAGTTTACAAACAGAACAGAGACAGGATAGGGTCAGGCAGAGGCAGGCAGGATGCCCTGCAGCCACGCTCCCACCTACACCCTACTTACACAACCAACTGACAGCCGCAAAAGGAAGACATGATATTAGGTGAGGGATTTTAGAGACACCAAATCTCGGCTCCCCAGGTTCAGTTTCTGTAACAAGGGGATGCCAAGCCTGACTGAAGTCAAAGTTCAGTTTCTTCAACTGACTGATAGTTACTTTGGTAACTTCTCAGGACTTACACTGAGAGATGCAAGAGACAGGCAAGGACTGCTACAAACCTGACTCTGAGGCTCTGGAATTTAGTCCCACATGTTATAAGTTAACTACATTAAATACAATTAAATGTAAAGCAAACTCCTTTTGTGGCACTATTTTACAGAACATGTCACAATCTTTGAAGAGAATAAATTTTACTGGGGTTTTTTAATCAATTTTTTGCCCAAAATAAAGGCATGAAAATTTGAAAAGATACCCAGTCAAATGATGCAGAGAAGCATATTTAGAGCTCATTTGCCTTCAGTGGTACTGTACTGAACAGACTTAACAGTACTATGGCTAATAGTAGCAAAGCTGCAAAACAATTCAACATCTTATGGGTTAACATGAGCATTTCTGCTCAGAGAAGTTACATACTCTATACCAGTATCAATTCAGATTAGAATCATGGGGAGCCATGAATATTAGAATATAGGGAGCTATTTTACACCTAAAATCTTCCTACGTTTTTGTCTTGCTAATTACCACTAATTACCTTTTTCTTTAGATACAATCTAATTATATATCTACTAAAATTCACCAATCTAACAGCTCTAGGGAAAATATTTTCACCAAGCTTTTCACCATAATTTCCTATAAGAAGATGTTATCTAACTAAACTATTCTGGTTTATATATGTGCAATATAATAACAATAATAAAGTAGAAAAAAATTTCCTTTGTAAACTAGGACCACCCACAGAGTCTCAAATATGAAAGATCTATGTGGTTCATATATGAATAAGCTTCAGAATAGCTCACACACCAAGAAAGAGTAAATAATGCATAGGTACTGGCAACATATTCATTGTAATCTCTTCCTAAAGATGGGAATAGTCAGAATTAATTCACTTTACGAAGGCCCTGAAGTATTTTTGTATCCAGAGCCATCTGTCACAGAAAAGCTACCATTAAGAAAAAAAATCAAGTATTTATTTCAAATTTATTCCCACTGAATATATTTCATAGAAATTTTACCCAGAAAGAGCCATTTTTCATCTTGGAAAAAATTAATTTCCTAATTTTTAGCTTAATTTCTCACTGACTGCAGAACAGTATGAAAATGTATTTATTTCTACTATTTTATCAGGATTTTTCTCCCTAAGACTTTTCATCTGCAGGGCTGCACTAAGTTACCAAAAAGCTACAAAAAGAGTATCAGTGCAGCAGAAAACTAACTAAGTTATTCCTTGTATTTTGCAAAATGCAGTACAGAGAGAGGGATGTAGTTTTTGATCATTTATATTTAATTAGAAAAACAACAGCAAGAACTATACATGTCAGTGGAGTGACAAACATAATTAAGATTTATGATATACATGGAAAACTCTAGAATTTATATAGATTTCCCATCTGCAATTGTGTATATTCTGACTCTTAATACAAATGAATACTTAAAGGAAAACTTAAGCAGGGTGGAATAAAGTCTGAAAATCTGTACTGCCATAAAATGCAATCACTACTATGAAACATAGTGAAATACTTTTCCTAGATAAGTTCAAACCTGCTTCTTTTTGACAACCTCTGTGACCAAAAAGTGACTTGACTTAAAATAACATCCAAATATAAAGATCCAGTCACAGCCTAAAAAAAATAAAACACAAATAACAAAGTATATGAGTAATTTTAAAAGATACATAAGCTATCTTAGCATAAAACTTCAGTGAGAAAGACTTAAACTGTAGCGCATTAGTATCACAATTCAGACCTGTTACAAGATTAGGAATCTTCCACAGACACAACCATGGGATCAGTGAACTGGCAGGGGCAGGTCAGCTGCAGTCATTTGAGCCCATGGGGTCAGCAGTGGCACAGCAACACTGAGCTCTGCCAGCTCATGTGGGCTTGGACACAGCTCAAGACCAGGCACGCCAAGGAGCTCCTAAATTTCACACTGTCAGTGCCTTCAGAGCATTCTTATAACCTGAATTGTACAGGGGTTTTATTTCCTGTACATATGATGTCAACATGACTACATCAAGCTTTTTAATAAATACACAGAAAAAATACTGAGCAATATTATAATTATGCTTTTTCTAAAACATCAGTAATACAGACTGTGGCATGACACCGTTACTAATCCAATTCAGAAAACAGTTTCCACACATGCCACATTCAGTCTGCATTGCAAGCAAATTCTAACATATTCATTGCTTTTAAGTTTCCAAGAAAGAAAAACAGAATTTTCTGCCAAGCCCTTAAAATCCTTTATAAAAGTCTATCAGTAGCAGTACACATCACACTTACAAGTTTACATCACCTTCCCTCTATTTTTAAAGGAAAACTAAGCAAATAGTTTAAAGTAGGTGGTCTTGGGTCCTGTTTAGAATTATATAATGCTTTTCTTCATTATATACTGTATATACTAATTATATACAAGTTTTAGTCTTATGCTCAGTTTTAATACTTTTTTTTCTATTTTTTTTTTTTATCTTAGTTGCTTACAAAGACTGAACAACAATTTTAAATACTAGTCTGGATTTTTAAATTAATAAACAAGTTATACCTTGGACTCACATAAAAAGGGGACAAAAATGGTTTTCCAAAGTGTAAGCAAAAATACCTGCTTCTTCCTACATTGCAAAGAGATCTTCAGGATCTGGCAGGAAGTTTAACTGTTACCGAGCTAGCAACATTTCAGTATGTCTGAGCACATGTTTACTGTAGTTACTGAGACTAATGGGCAGCAGGTCAGTAGCAGATAAACACTGACCAAGATGATGCACACAGTGCACATCAAAAGCTTCTTCAACTGCGATCAGATGAACCACCCCTGACAGGAGAAATCTGACAGATGGAATCAGCTAGAGGAAAACAGGATTTTTTCCTAGAAAATTTGAAGAAATTTACAGCTAGAGGTGTGAAATTGTTATATTTTTGCCCATAGGTAAGAAATGAAAGATAGCATCCCTATCATGACATGTTCTTCTGCAATAAAGAGCACAAGAAATCCTTTCACTCCTCCCAATAATGCTGTTTGTTTTACACCACTGCGTATTAATGCATTTAATGTCTATTGGTGAAATTATACTTCAAAGGAAGTATTTTATTTAGACTGTATGCTACAGTATTTTGCATAACTGGAAGTGTGTGACTGTCTAAATAAATACCCAGAGACATTTCAAATAACAACTTTTTTATTTCAACCATCCTTTATACATCAGGAACTGCTTACAAAGATGGTTTGATACCAAGGAAATCAATTGTAAGGGGCTAAAAAAGTATGTTTCAGCCCTTGCTCCAAATCGTTTTGAAGGCTTTTATTCACAGGGGAGTTACTAGAAAGCAAGAACATGAATTTACAAACACCTGTTTTGCATTTATTGATGACCCCACAGTGGCAACTCTCAGAATGGACTCGTTTCAGAAGAGCGTTGTGTTTTCAAGTATGAACTCTGTACTGTTTTACCACCCTGGTGGTGTGAAGGACACCAGCTGATAAGGTAGTCACAGAATTCAGCCAAGCAAAATGTACAACAGCACAACAGACCCTATTTTGAAAGTGTTAATTTTCAGTTTTCAGTATCACCAGAAGCTTCATCACTAAGCTTCTTGTGTCTTCTACACTCTCAGTATTCCCGTTTTCTTCCCCGAATACCTCAGCTAAACCCTAAACCCCAAAATTTTAAAACTCCAACGTGCCATTACTGGGAGCACAGGCAGAGCACAGCACCTCGGCCACTCGGCCCCTGCCAGCCCAACCATCCTGACAGGGCGGTGCAGAGCCGGCTGGGAGGACACACGGCCCCTCTGGAAGGGCCCGACCAGCCCCTGGGTAGGCCAGAGGATCAATCGACCATCAGTCCCCGTGGAATCACCGAACACGCGGCTGCACTCAGCACCAAAAATGATGCTATCACAGCAGTGGGGGATGCAGACAAAAGGATCAAAGTTTTAAGCAAGATTTCGGACTCATGGAGCCCACCGTGATCCCTCCCGACCTGTTCTGACCGAGCTCCGACAGCCCTGTGCGCAGGGGCATAACCGGGAGTAACCGGTGCCAAACGCCTCGGGGCACCCGCGCTCCCCTCGGCCGGGGCGCCCCGCGGAGGGCCCAGGACGGGCCGTCAGAGCCCCGTGCCCGCCGCGGGCAGGCGCTGCCCCCGCTCCGAGCGCAACGCCGGGCGAGCCGAGCCGCCGTCCTGAGCGAGGGCAGGAGCCGCCGCCTGCCGGAGCCCGGACAGCGCCGTGTCGCCCGAGCGGCTCCGAAGCCGCAGCCCTTCCACAATTCCCGGGATGCGGAGCCGCTTCGGGGCGGCCCCACGGCACCGTGCGGGCTCCGCGCGGCCGCCCCCGAGCACGGCGCGCTCCCGGCTGCCGACGGGGACGCGCCCCCGCCGCCTCCTGCGCGCTCCCGCGGCGGGGCTGAGCCAAGCGCGGCACAGCGCCCCCCGCCTGCCCTGCCCTCCCCTGCCCGTCCCTGCCCTGCCCGCCGCGCCGCCCGCTGCCCTCCGCGCTGCCCCGCTCCCGGCCCGCGGGGGGTCGGGCTGCGCGCACACGTGTCCCCGCCCCCTCCCGCACTCACCCGCCGCCCTGTACGTGCTGCCCCCGTCACAGGGGGTGGGGGGGACCGAGCCGGGCGGAGCCGCACGTCGCTCTCACGTCAGCGCTGATGCAGCCGCGCCGCCGCGGGGGCGCCGAGGAAATGGCGTCTGCGGGGCCTCCCAGCGCCAGCGGCCGCGGCGGGAGGCGGAGCCGCGCGCGGGCGGCGGTGCCGGGCGGCCGCGGGGCGCAACGGCCGCGGCGCTGACCAACCGCTGCCGCGGGGCCCCGCCGGCGCCGCCCATTGGCCGGGGCGGGACGCGCCGCGCTGCGGGCGGGGCGGCCGCGCGCTCCCGGGGCGGGGGCGGCCGGTAACAGCCGCGCTCCCCGGGCCGCGCTCCGGGCGGGCGACAGCGGGGCGGTGCCGCCGGCCGGGCCCCGCTGATAAGGGCGGTTGGCTGGGCCCGGCCGCGGGGTCCGGCCCCGGCCGTCCCTGCGCTGACCTGAGGGAGGGACGTGGCACAACCCCCGGTTGTCCCCTGGGCGGTGCCGGAGCCCTGAGGGACGCGGAAACCTGCCCCGAGGCCGCCCCGCCAGGGTGCCACCCGCGCGGGGTTTTGTAATTCTGCTCAGTAAAAGCACGTAGCGTACATCAGTCACTCATGGTATGACATAGTATTTTACATTGATTTGGCTAAATAAATCAGAAAATGCCAAGAGGCAAGAAGCGGGCTCGACGTGCGCGTTTCCCCGCTCGCTGTCCCGGGATTCCTCCAAAAGCCCTGAGTCATGTCGGGCTCGTGCTGGAGGTGTGAGCGCGTCCTTCCCCGGGGGCGCAGGGCCCGCGGCTCAGGGTTAATAGTATTAAACTGCAATAAGTGTATAAGCCATAAACTTTGTTACTGGCAATGTTTGAACATCACATGTCTTATTGCTGCTCAGTATTTTACAAAGTAGTGTAAGAAGTAGTATGAGTTATACTGACGTGTATTTTAAATTGGTTATCTATACATCACTGCACATGTGTTCTGAAGTTACGTAATGTATTTACCCGTTTTTATGTTTTGGGTTTGTTTGGGGTTTTTTTTAATACTGTGAGAAACTACTCACTGTGCTAAATAAACATGAAAAACCGAAGTTAATTGCACATAACTCATTGTGATTGAAGAATTGGAGGATGTGTGTGTCAGGATTGGTGATAGGTCCACACAGGGCAAACACTCAGTCTTATTCATGCCATGAAGAGAACCTGCGTATTGACTTCCTGTGTTTTTTTAAAAAAACAAATAACTCTTATCTCTGACTTCATAAGAGATGAATCATATTTATTTGTAAGGTTTTGCCTTTAAGCGTTCTTTACTTTGCTTCACAGGAGTTATTTAACACAGCTATCAAAATTGCAATCTAGTGTAAAAATACAGATTCTTCAATTATTACTGTTGCTAGTGCAAGTTTTCAGTTTTCATCCTACATTTCCTTTGTTGAAATATTGAACACCCCCTTCCTGTTTTGAGTTCTGTTTCCCTCTCTTTGTTTGTTGCATATATATTATATGTCTGTTCTGGGTTTTTCAATAGGAGTTTCTCTTCCCAGAATTAATTCTGCTTTAAGACTCACCCATTATGTACAGTATTGTTATGCTCACTCATTAAAATGTTTTCTCTTGTCAATTAAAAATATTTGTTAGAATAGTAAGATAATCAAATGAACAGGCAAGTGTTAAACTACTGAAAATTACTCTACTGAAACCTTTGGAAAAAATTCTAGTTTTGCCTTGTATGTTCAAAAAAGCCAAAAATGGCTCTTAGGGTATTAGCAGCACCTCAAAAATATTTTTGAAGGTAGAAGTCTTATTACAAACAGGAAGAAATTTAAATGAGCATGTTAAATAATGGAAACCACTGGAGTGAGTTACCTGTAAACAAACTCAGAATTTCCATGAACTCTTAGGGCCTGGATTTGGACATTTTTTATTAGTTTTCAAGTAAAGTCATAAACAGCTTTGAAATGTTTAACTAAGAATTTATTACTATTTATACCACTTCTCTTGTAATGAAGTGTATCAGAGGAGTAAGTGAACTGCCAGAGGGACTTAGATCTTGGCAGTGCAAAGATGACTAACCAGATTTGGCTCTTGATGCAGCTCGCTGAAGCTGATGGGCTGGGAGAGGAAGGGAATGAAAGCGACTGGTGTGTTCTTACAGGGGCTGGGGTGCCGTGTTTGTTACCTGAGGCCAGACTGACCTGTGCCATTAGAAGTGCTCACTTTGACTGAAAACAATTCTCTTTAAATTGGGATCAATGCCTGGTGTGAACCCATTTAATTTCAAACTCTGAGACCAAGGGTAATCCATAAGAGGGCCACACAGGTCAGGACTCATCATGATTTTCGTAATTTATGTAAGAACATATACTTGAAATCCAGGCTCTTTGCTGCCGTCAGAATGACTGCCTGGGTCATCTTTTCTCTCTAACTCAAAATGTCCATTGGTTTTGTTTTGTTTGTTTGTTTTGTGTTTAGTTGGTTGGCTGGTTGGTTTTTTTTTAAACTTCGGTGGGCAAAGCCAGTAAGTTTCTTTCAGCCTGGATCAATCCTTAAGTCTGATCCACTGCACCATCACACAGAGAGAAGTACTACCTTAACCAGAGAGGGTAATAGATGAGCAAGGAGGTGTAGTAACTTCATTTGGCACAAAAAGAAACATGGTGCTCTTTGCAGAGAACAGAAATACCTCACCAATGCACATTACATCATTAGAAATGCTATCTATGTAATTTTCAGACAACTGATTCTACATATGGGTCACCCACCTATCTTTTAAATAGATTTTTTTTAAAGGGGATTGAAAGAATTTAATGCATTTCAGTCCTAATCTTATGAAACACCTGTTTAGTTTGCTTGTAAAAAAGTTAATGGATTGTCTTGGCGTAAACAATGACAGTAAAATGGATATGCTACCTGTCTTAGTTGTCAATTTCTCTTTAATTAGAATCCAGACATCTGAAGATAATCCAGGTAAAACTGACAGAAAAATAGACTGGTATCCTATTTGATATAATACTGATGTTGAGTTATTAATAATTTCACCACGAGTCTCCTCAGACACCATGCCAATTTTAGCTGATCATTGAATAACCCTACCTCTGCTCTTTCATTGTCTGCAAGGAAATAGAGGAACAAGTGCAGAACTTGCAGAGTGGTTACAGGAAAGTGCAATCAACACACAGCCACTGTTTTCACAATTTATTTTGTAAATGTGATGAAAGTCAGCCAATATCTGCATGCTGTAACATAATCCTGATCAGTCTGAAACAGAACAGATTAGGCAAGAAGTACACTTTAATGTGTATAAAAAATAAGACTAATAATTTATTTCACCTATTCTTTTCTTTTATAAACTCCTAGCGATGCAAGAAAAATATAGATTTCCATTGGCTCACAAATAGAAACAGAAATGGCACACCCTTAGAAAGGTAAACATTGAACAATATTTTAAAAGGTAAAAGCTTTGCAAATGTATTTTTAATGTATATAGATTTTTTTTAAGTTACACATCTGTAGAACTATAAATATTTCGTAATGTCTCCTTCCCTAAACTACGTTAAGTTGGAAATAAGACTGAGTGACAGTATGAGTAATACAAGAGTAAATTGGTGATTCTTCTATTATTATTATTATTTGTTACTGCCCATCACTGGAACCTCTGGAAATCGATACTGCTGAAATCAGTGCTGTGCTAAGGCACTGCCTTGACTTTTGTGTGTTGCATAAGCCAGAAGCACAAGAAGGAATAGCCTTGAGGAGTCCCAGGTCTGGCTTAGTAAGAAGCCTGGCCTAACAGCTGTGAGGCTTTGCAGTACCTCAGCTAGCTCTACTTTGCCTTGTGCCATGTAAACAATAGGATTTCTTTATTTGGAAGAGCTGGACATTATTATTGGTGAACAGGATATCAAGTACTATTCTAGGTCCATTTTAAAAAATATCATTACTTTGATTTTCTTGGGTTTGTAATAATTTGATTTTGGATAATAACTTGCAGTAATGTTGTAATATTTTACACTCCGAAGATGAAATACAAAACATTTTAATGTGGTTTGTTTGTGTTTGTTTTGTTTGCTCTTTTTTTTATTTTTTTTCTGTTTTAGGATTTGTAATAAGAAATTGAAGTTTATAAATATGAAACAAGTATCCCAAGTCATATGCTACTATCTGGTGTGTCCTGCAGACATAGCTTTGAAAGAAGGTACTTACTGATGCATCAAAACATGGCAAAGCAAATCAGAGTACACTAAGAGCTCACCTGTGATCACTTTATTGATCACTGCTTGAACAACAACACAAATGGCCAAAATGATGTGTGAATGTGTAGTTAAGATACCAGGTGTTGTGTTTGTAAGTGATGAGGAGAATTGATAAGATTCAGACTGTCCCTTTCCTAATCTACCCATCCTAGGTCAATCTCCAGCACTGTTCTCCCCAAACGCTGGAGACAGAACAAACAAAACAGTGGAGAAACCTGTAGTCTGACAAATAACTTGATATTATATAAATTACTGCATACTCATTTGTTGCATACTCATTTCATGAGAGAAACTATTATAATGGGAAAATAATATTCTGACTAGGGAACAGTGTAAGGTATCTGGAATGTTTAAAGGATTGACTGGTTACTTCAAGATACGCATAATGATATTTCTGTTGCAGCAGAAAAAAAAGAATGGTAACTTAGATCTACTACATGAAATTTTCATTTCTTCTGCTGAACAATGCACTTTATTTATATAACACCTTCCTCATAACATGAATATAAGATGTACTTCACAGTATTCATAACCATTTACAATTTATTGCTGTTTGTAGTGATCTTTGAACTTTTCAGGTGAAAAGAACCAGGCTTGTATAAAGCATTATTTTGTACTGATAGCATGAATATTAAATTTCCAAACAAGTACTTGAGTTTTATTTAAAATTTAAATACATAGAACTTTATTAATAAAAGTTTTCTGAATAGGCTGTGTTAAAAGAAGCACACAGAAAAGGGTTTGTAGTTGAATGTGAATACACTGTGCCACAGGAATAGGGATATCCCAAACAGCTGGCATACATTTGTGCCTTGAAAAAGATGTATCCTGTAAGGCACAATGAGCCAGTGCTGGAATGTGGCCAGAACTAATAGGACATTGAGGAACTACCTCATACAGAGGTGAATGACATCAAACATTCAGATAATGCAGTAAAAGGCTAACACATATAAAGAGTTCATATTTATTAAAAATATTCAATGAAAATAGATAAAAAAAGAATTTGCATTTGGTTAACACAGTGGCTGTAGACTAGATTTTCTAGCAACTGTAGGTTGTTTTTGATGGGGGAGCAGCTTGTTTTGTTGGTGGTAAATGGTTGTAAATGACAGTGAAGAGCGAGAATGCAGAATATAAAAAGCTGCTGAATAAATGAAGCAAGGTAAAGGTGTCTGGGAGTTATAAAGAGAAGAAAGAGGTACAAGTGAAAAATAACTAAATGGAAGAGTATTCTGTATAACAGAAGATTATCAGGCTATTTGCAGTGTGTTTATGTGAGCTTCTGCATTTCTTTCATGTCAAGAATTGTTAGTTCTTAATCCACCAGTGATACAGATAAATGACTAAAGAAACATATTTTTCTGAAAAGGATATATCTTTCATCAAATGCTAGCTCAACTACTTTATCTCTTTGATGATGCTATTTTGCCAGCTGGTTTATTTATGACCCGTTTTCTCTCATTTTATTTGTCTAGCATTTTGCACGTTACAGGAGGTTTCCATCTCCATTAAGTATGAAATATGCGTTTTGCTGGATTATTTGAGAGACAAATATATATACGTTTATAAAATAATTTCTCAAGAAAACCCAAGGAAATGGAGTGATGCTGAGTTTAATTTGGAAAATGACATTTTAGAAATGGGCACAAGACATTTCCCATTTATCATATTTTAGTGGAGACAGATACTATTTGATCTTTTTTTGCCTTGGTTTTTTGTGTTTTGTTTTTTTGGGGGGGGGGGTGGGGGTTTTTTTGTTGTTGTTGTTTGTTTTTTTTCCTGGAAACAACAGCACTGCAAATTCAACCTTGTCTCAAAATTAAGTTCTGTTGCCTAAGAGTCATCATCACTAGGGGTTCTGCAGTCACCAAGTTCAAGTGTTTTTCTTCCATCTGTGTGTATATTTATATGTGCTGCACCCACAGATGTCATAGAGCTGTATGCTGGGGTTTACATTTTTAGTATAGTGGTAGAACCACTCAAGATTTACATTACTATTTTCTCCAAAATATTGTGCCTAGCAAACAAAAAGCAGCAGCTCCGTT
Source organism: Zosterops lateralis (assembly GCF_965231275.1). Lineage (NCBI taxonomy): Eukaryota > Metazoa > Chordata > Aves > Passeriformes > Zosteropidae > Zosterops > Zosterops lateralis. The sequence continues at coordinate 14,480,017 of NC_139762.1, forward strand.
CCTCTCATAGTATCTGCTCATAAAATCAAAGGATTGTAAAATCATTGAGGTTGGAAAAGACCTCCAAGGTCATGAAGTCAAACCTTTGGCTAAATAAACCTTCTCAAATAAACCATAGCACTAAGTGCCACATCCATTTGTTTCATGAACACCTCCCAGGATGGTGACTTGCACCAATGTCTGACAACCCTCTGAGTGAAGAAATTCTTCCGGATGTCCAACCTGAACATCTCCAATTGCAGCTTGAGGCCACTGCCTCTCATCCTGTCTCTGGTTACCTGGGAGAAGAGGTTGACCCCCACGTGGCTACAATCTCCTTTCAAGGAGTTGTAGAGAGAAATAAGGTTTCCCCTGAGACTCCTCAAGGCTAAATATCCCCAGCTTCCCCTGCTACATCCTCATATTTTCTGTACACTTCACCAGCTTCATTCCCCTCCTCCAGACACACTCCAGCACCTCAATATCTTTCTTGAAGTGACAGGCCCAGAACTGGACACAGGACTCAAGGTATTGAGCAATGTCTTTTCACTGTGTTACAGCATCTCCATGAAAGGATTATTTCACTATGATTTTTAAAAGCGACTGTACAATGGTGCACATGATCTATGAGCCTTTTATAAAAGGTACAGCTAAAAAAGGACTTGAACCACTTTCCAAATACAATTGCATAATTTCTGAATCAAAAGGGAAGAAGAGACATTTAGAATAATATTGTTTGGTTCATTGCTAGTACTATAAGCAAATATATTCCGAGCTCATGACCTGGTAGAGGTAACAGAACTTTCTTGGAACTGCAGCTTCCCTTCCCTTGCGTGCAGCATCCTCTCATGGCTCTCTCCCCCTCTCTCTCATTTCCACCAGCAGGGATAAATGATGATGTTTGAACAGTTCCATGTCCTCAGCTCTGTCACCACACTTCCCTTACTTGTGCTAACTTTGGGATTTTATGCATATAAGCTAAAGCATGAAAACTACAAGCTAGCTTAATTTGCTAGAGTAAATTTCAGGGGTAGTTTCATATTCAAATTAAACCTGAAAGAAAAATCCCAGTAATTAACTCAAACTCAGCCAAATGATGACTCAGCCAGGACTCCTTCATTTTTAACAATTCAGAAAATAAAGCCACCTAATAGCTTCTTTATAAGTTTTTTGCATTCTTTTTCCCCACACTTAGGTAAACAATTATTGTTACTATATTTGGGATGGCTGTAATAATGATGTAACTCCAAATTGTCTTAGAGGGCTTAAAAGCAATGTTTATTAAAAGGCACATCCTTTTTATACACTGTTCCAATACACTTGAAGATGATTGGTCATTCAGACCAACACCCACTCGTAAACATCTTTACAAGTAAACAACATGGAAAAAACAGCAGGTGCAAGATTAGAAATTGTTTAGAATGTCTTCTCACGGCTCCCCCCAGCAATGCCTAGGAGAGCCTATCTGACTTAAATTCACACAGATTCTACACTGCCTGATGCCTAACTGACCAGGGTGTCAGCACCCACAAACAATATTATAAACAGGAATACTGAAACCTCTTACATGCCAGGTTGCTTGTTTGTTGGTAAATTCTTCTATCTGGTTCACCCAGCCCACAGCAAGTACCTTGAGCCATTGTCATCAGAGGCACTTCCTGAACAGGAAGGATTTACAACCTTGTAACTGAACACACAAAAGCTCCAAAATCTTTTATTCTTTAATACCTCATATATAAAGCTGTTTAATAGCTGAGCATTTCTGTAAGTAAAATAATTTAGGCTCATTTACTGCATCATAAAGTCTTGACAGATTATTGATCTCCAAATACAAGCTCTAAATACACAATTTTGCTTGTCAATAATGTTGCAGAATATTTTTAGCAATTTTTTTTTGCAAAAAAAATATAGGAAAGAAAAACTAACTAGATTTGCTCAGATATATAATTTAACTTCTTAGGTAAAATGACATGAAAACACATTGGTGCCCCTTTTTAATAACAGATGGGAAAAAATGAATTTTGTGAATTTTTTTCTTAGCAATCCTGGGGAAGGATAGAATAAATCTGCAAGATGAACTGAACACATGATGGCTAACTAATAAATGTTGTTTGGGAAAGTTCAACTTTTGTTAATTTTCCTATTTCATGGACAGAAAGGTGTGGGTTTTATCAGTTTTATTGTAGGTTGTGCAAGTTGAAACGCTTGAACTACTATTTTTTATCTATTCAGCACTGCCATCTTGTGGCCAGGAGTGCAGTGAGCAGCTGCTTCTTAATGAAAATTAAAGGGTTAAAGCAGATTAAATAATCACACATTTAAAATTCTTCATAAACTTCAAAAATCTACGAGAATAATATTTAATTACTGTGTATTTTATAATTATAAAGATTTTTTTTCACTTTGTACAGTATTTTGCACATTACCACATGAAAGACAAATACCTACAATAAAAGTCTAGATTAAAAATAGCTATAATGAAATAAAGGTCCATTTCTGCTTTCATTTATTTTGTTTTCAGAATTTAGTATTATTTCCTGCAGAATTTAGTATTATTTCAGAATTTAGTATTATTTTCTGCATCAATAATGCAGACTAACTCATCTAGTAAAAATTGAATATAACATGAATATAACAAATAATCGAGTCAATACTCTCATTTTCTACATGAAAAGGCTAAGGAATATGTTACTGTAAAAACAGGATTTTAAATCAAAGACAAGAAGAGCAGATAGTAACATGGAAGGCATTTGCAAATGAAATGGTGGTGGTGGGGAATGTGGATACTCACTATCAGTTCAGACTGCAGTCTAAACTGCTTTTAAATAAAGTGGTAGGTGGTACAGTGACACATTTAATATAGTGTTCATATTACCATAGGGCTGAGAGAATACCAGAATAATACAGTGTTAGATGTAGCATAAACAAAAGCAAAATAGACAGCTCCTTCCAAAAGAATTAATTACATAAGAGAAAACAAGTTAATGCAAACAGACAGAGAAACAGAAGTATCAGATGAAAGAAAACAAATGCATATGAACAATGGGGGAACTCAGGAAATACTGCAATAGTGGTTAGGACAGTACTGAGCAGATTTGATAGCAGATGTAATCAACATAAATTTGTATATGTGGTGGCAAAGTTTTAAGGTGGCATATGCATGTAGTAGAAAATAACCTGTGTCACTCACTACTGTAATCAACAATATATAAAGAATTGATATGAATTTATTGGAAAGAAGTTGACTTCTCCATAGGACTACCCTACAAAACTGCCAGAATTTCCATCTGTCCCCCATCTTTGTCTCCACTGTCTACAACTGCTGGAAGACAATACTAAGCCTTGGTCAAGCAGGATTTAAAGTAGGTCTGCACATCTGCTGTCATCAAGAAATGCATCAAGACATGACTGAGGTAGCTGAGGACACCATTAATTGGCCATGCTTTGCCAAATGGCAACTTCCATTGCTGGCTGTCTTGGGCATGTCTGCACAGCAAATTAGTTCAGATGATCAACACCTGGGCTTCAGCAGGTAGGAGCAGCCCCAGCACAGAGCTAACACTGAGCTGAGCTCACTGATGCATAAATCACATACCCACTCACATAAAGCATTGATGCATACACAGAAGTTTTAGTCTTGCTCTTGGCAGGTCCACTATAATAATTTCTTAGTAGTCTGTATGAGAACCTTTGTTCCTTTGGAAGTGCAGGTAGCACTGTGGGAGTGGCAAGATGACCTTGGCAACACACACTGTAATATTCACAGCTTGCTCTTCTCAAGACTCCTGCAATTCCCTGTTCTGTGTTTTCAGGTGGTAATTCTCTGGACACCATTGATAAAGAAACTTAATGAAAAGGATACTCAGATTTTAAAGTTTTGTGATTTAAGTAGGAATTGTTATTTCCTAAATACATTTAAATCCAAGAATGATTTTTAAATACCTTATATAAAAGCAGTAACGAATCTTTATGTTCTTCCTCTGAATTGCAACTCCCTAATTGTGTTTCCTCACCTGTAGCCTTCTAGAACAGAGTGTGCAGAATAGTTGAGGATTTGGTACCAAATTAAAGTCTGTGCTAATTGTGAATGTTCATAATTTCAGAAAATTAATACATTATTATCCCATGCTGAACACCCCAAATTATTAGTTTTGAAAATACCTCCCTTCCTGTACCTATGTTTCCAGTTTATAACAGTTAACTCAGGACTAAACTTCCTCATATAACAGAAATTCAGAAAATATGTACTGTGTAATGTTTGGATAGTGTATAGATAAGGATGTTTTTTATTAACGGCTGTCTAACTTGTGATATCTGATCTTGTACAATTAATACATTCACACAGCATGGTTCAATAGCATAATTAAATTGTGCCAGCATGTAGTTGAACTTCTAAGGGTTTAGCTCACAAACTTGTGGCTAACACTACCACTAAAAAGAGCCTTCAGTCCTTAAAAAAAAGGAGAAAGTGCCACAGATCCAATCCAACACTTGCAGAAAATAACAAGCACCCAAAAGCTTAAAGTTACAACCTACCTCTCTCCCAGCAAACGGAAGAGCTTTAAACTACCAGAATGGAAAAATAAAGGGGTTTAGGGTGAAAATAGAGAAAGTTGAAATGCTGCTTAAAAGGTCTAGAAGGAGCTAATAAAAAAAATTTTAAAAGAGTACACAAAGGCTTAATGATAAAGCTGTAAGCACTGGAAATGAAATGGGCAAGGGCTTGATTTGAAATCAGGGAAAGCAATTATTTAGACATAAATTTTGAGTAGTTTGAATAATAGAGAATTTTCAGAAATAAATGTCTGTTTTCCAGAAGACGATCGTCTCCTACCGAGAGCTGCGCTATGTGCTCTAAATGAATCCCTATATATATACATATATATATATATATATATATGTATGTGGTGTATCCCCGCGGGGAGCCAGCCCAGCCCAGCCCTGCCCGGGGCGATGCGGGGCCCGGGGCTCCCCCAGCGCGCACGCGGCCCGCGGCACGTGAGCGCGCCCGGCTACTTGGTCTCCACAGCGACTCTACTTTGTTACCGCCGCCCGACAACTTTGTGTTGCCCCTTTCCGCCGGAGCCCCCAGCGGGACGGCGGGTGCTCTGTCGAGGCCGGGGCACGGCCCGGGGCGTCCCGCAGCCGAGCGGGGTGCTGGAAGCTGGGGGAATTCCCCGCTGGGGGCCGGCGGCGGGACGGGGACACTTCCACTTTCTGAGGTAACCGCGACCTCCTCACACGAACGCCGGGAACGCCGCGCCGGGGGAGGCCCGTTCCAGCCCCCGTCCAGCCACCTCCCTCCCGACTCCATGTCGGGAAGGCGCGGGACGGGAACGGTCCCGCCATGGAGGCGAAGTGACGCGTGCGCGGTGACGACCCGCCGCTGGGAATTGCGGCCGCCCGCGCTCGCCGTACAGTGCGGGCCGTACCAAACCCCGCTGCTCCGGCGGGGGGTGGGTGCGATCGGAAAGTGGCGGAGCCCCGGGACCCGTCGGGCCCGGCTCCTCCTGCGGCCGGCGGGGAGAGCCCGACGGGGAGAACCCGAGGGCGGCGGCGCGGCCGGTGAGGCGACGGCGCGGCGGCAGCGGCACCGAGCGGAGCCTCGGGGCCGCGAGCGGACCCCGGCAGTGGCGGCGCCGGCGGAGGGGCGGGGCGCGAGCGGCTTTGGGTAATGGCAGCGCTGTGAGGACGGAGCGGGGCAGCGACCGCGGCCGAGGGCAGGAGCGAGGGAGGCCGGGCGGGGGTCGCTGACTCGGGCCCCGGGCCGCCAGGTAACGCCCTCGCCCGGCCCGGTCCGGCCCGCCCGCCGCGCCGAGGGCAGGGAGCGCCGCGCTGGCGGGGAGGTGGCGGTCCCGACCCCGCCGGGTGTGCGCGGGGGCGATCGGGCCCTGCCTCCCGCCCGGCCCCGGCCCCGCCGCTGCCCCCGCCCCGGGCCCCTTCCCCAGCCGTGTCCGTGCGGCACCGCCCGCCCGCCGCCTCCTGCCCCGGGTCCTGCCCTTGCCCCGCGGAGAGGGCGCGGTGCGGCCTCTCAGGCGGGGCCGCTCATTATCCGCTGGCTGCGCCCTCGGCCGGTTTCGCTTTTGTTTTGGTGGAGGGAGAAGGTGGGGAGCGGGGCACGGGGCGGGCAGCGCCGATCACCTGTTTGACTCCAGTGATCCTGCCTGTGCCTGCGCACCCACCGTGGGCTTGTAATGCTGCTTATCGCCGTGGTTAAATAGGCTGGGAATTTGGGCCGTCCTTTGATGCCGGACAGTATGCTCTGTTTATTTGTGTGAACAAATACATGCAGTATGACAGCGGCGTGTTTTAAAAAGAATGAGGCGATGGAAGCGGCATCCTTTCACTAATCCTGCTGAGTAAATATGTTTCAATAACATTTGTTTACGTTAGGGTTTAGCAAACAGGTATGGCTTCCCGCCCCCTGAATATCTAAACCCTAGGGTAGGTATTCTGCCCTGCTGTAGTTCTTACCGGGATCGATACAAGATATTTAATAATCGAAGTTGGTGAGCTTGTGCATTGCTGACACTGGAGTAGAGCATACCCCAAAAACCCCAGTGTCTTACGGTAGAAGTTACACCATATTTGTTAAAATGTCTTCAAAACACATTTAAATTCATATTTCCATGGAAGTTGTAAGAGAATGCCAAATAATAGTTATCTTAAACTGTTTAACTCCAGAATACTTGGATGACTATGTGGATGCTTTACATAGGCTTTAATAATCCTGAACACGTTGTTCCTAATTAATGCCATTGGGATGTACCGTGCAGGGAACTTTTTCTTCGCCCTTCCTTCTTCCCCTCAGTTTTGCTTGTCTTTGAAGAAAAGGCTCTTTTACCTTGGGTGTACCACATGTGTTCCCAAGGCAGTGACCTCTAATAGAGCACAAATACAGCTTCATGAACACAAGCATTTATGATTCCTAATGTCTTGTGGACCATGAGTATTTTTTTTCTTGGGGTCAGCTGGAAATGCTCTCATGTTTTCCAGAAAAGGAGTATTAGGACTTTTTGAAGATTATCACTTCCCCTTCTCCCTTCCTGGAAGTGAGCTGTTGTCTGCCTGTGCTGACGTTCATGTTTCTGTAAAACACATCAATGTGTTTTTCAGCTTACTTTCTTTGATGGGTCTTTGTCACTCCTCACTGATTTTTTTCTGTGTAAGCTCCTGCCAATATATATGGATTGAATTAATAACCATGTTACAAATATGACAACATTTACAGCAGTTGAGGGGCTTGGTTAGTTAGTCAGGGAAATGAGTTGTATGGATGCATGTTAAAAGTTGCATCTGATTTTATTGTTTTTTTCTTAAATTGAGAAGTGATATATCCTGTAAGAGCTGGTAGTGGTTAAGGTAGTAAACTGGTTGCTAAATAGTTTTTTAGCACGACATTAGATTCTTTCCCTTACAGAGGTCTGCCTCTTGTGCTCGAAGTCTGTCACTAGCTTTCCACTTTCCCTTCTGACCTTGAAAATTTAGAAAGACAGGAGTCACTTGTCCATCTGTTTGAAATGGAAATAGAAGTATTCTTTTCACTTTTTATTGTAGTCTTATTATGTTGTGTTTCTGAGTAGGAACTGTACTTGCTTTGTGTATGGAATGTCACACATCAGGTTCTTTCTAGATCAGGTGCATAGGACAGAGACTACTGGAAAAAAGAGGCCTTCACAGCTGTCTCTTTTTTAAATCATATTACTTTTTCTGTGATTTTATTTAGATAATTTAGTGTTGAATCTGTATTTTCAAGCAAGTCTTACTTGAAAGATCTCACTGTTTGTCCTATTGCATAGTGCAGTAATCTGCACAAGCTCTGCCTGTTGCCCTGTGTTTTCTTTTTCACATCCTGATCAAAGCTTTTGGGTTTTGTGGCTTTTCAAATGTAACACCAAAAATGTCTCATGAAAGCCTGAGGTGAACATAGGCTACAAAATGACAGGAGGCATTTCAGATGCTCTGGTAATAGTTTAGTTTTTCTTACCCCAGTTTTTCTTAGATACAGTTGAAACAGCCTTGGAGTAAAAGTGAACCAATCAAAATTTAGAGGAAAGTTGTTTTCTTCATGTGATACTGTTAAATGAATAGTTTGGTGAGATAATGAACTTCACAAAGCACGATGCTGTTAGATTAATTGGTGTTATGTGCTAGGCTACTCATGCAACGTTCATGTTCTATTCCAAAGCATTAAAAGTGAGGGATTGTGAGCTTCATTTTGGAGGGGGTGGGTGTTCTTTGTGTCGCTCTGTCATAGTGGTGCAACGGTGTACAAAGTTTAAATTGAAAAATTCAAAGGAAGTGTATATTTTTTTAATGATTGTGCAATGTTGTCTGACACGTTTAATTCTTCTACAGATTAACACTAAAGCCCCACAATGTCCTTGAAACCACGAGTAGTTGACTTTGATGAAACATGGAACAAACTTCTAACAACGATTAAAGCTGTTGTTATGTTGGATTATGTTGAAAGAGCAACGTGGAATGATCGCTTCTCGTATCCTTTAACTGAAAAATCTGATTTAATGTCTTTGTGTGATGTGTTTAGCACAGAGTAAACCTGTGTTACATAACAGTGATCCTGAGCAGCTTGTTGTTAGGCTGTACCTATTAGATTATTAGTTATTAGGACTGTGAATAAGTTGAAAGGGATGGGAAATTCTGCATATTTGGGAAGTATTCTATGTGAAAATCATCATGATTTTCACATAGAATAAAAAGTAAACTGGTCTCAATTTTAGTCACTTTTGGTAGCTCTAATACTTAGCTTATGCTAAAGCTGTTCTTACAGGCATTGAGTGTCCCCTATTCTGACGATGAGGTTTTCTGTTATGTTTAAGTGTTTGTGTGTAACAGGGGAAATACCCAAGACAGAGAGGGCACATCTTTAAATTTGGGATTTCGGGATGATGAGGTTGTTCTGCATAAAGATTTCTCCCTCTTTTGCATTTCTAACTGTACTGATAACTACCATACTAGACATTTCTACAGCAAAGATTGATTAAAAAGCCTTCTTCCTTTCCCTCTGCTGTTATTGCCTCATTACTCGTGACAGTTATACTATGTTTAAAAATAACTACTCTTTCTGCATTTGTATGGTCTTGCTGTTCAAATCACAGCTGTACATACATTGTTGTCGTGTAAAATGGACCTGTAATTTTTTACAAGATTTTAAGTTTCAGTTAACTTCTTTTAAAAGAAGTATAACGTTCGTAACCAGTTATACTGTGCCCTGTGTCTATATATTCATTAGCCATTACATCATGGTGCATAATTGGAGAATTTCAGGAGGCTTTAGACCTCTTCTGCAGGGATTGGACACAATTTGGTTTAATTACGAGGGGGAAGAATCATTTAGACTTATTTATTAAATTATTAATTCTTGTGGGTGAAAAAAAGCACCTGAGAAGATCCTTATACATAAATTTTTACATCATAAGCTTATTCTGTATGCAGGAGCTTGACTCTAAAGTCTCATCTCATTCTGAACATGTTAATAATTTCTCAGAATTGCTTTCCCATGTCCCTGTTTTGAGTGTGTGTTTACATACATACCTCATAGTTCTTCTGGAGACTTTTTGTGGTGTAATAATCTTTAAGAGCTCTTTCATTTTAAAATTTTGAAATTAATTTCTGGGGGCATACTTACCACCTTGTACTGAAGTGAAGTTCAAGTGACTCCAGAACTTAAAAAAATTTGAATTAATTACATGCCGAGAAGTTGTTCTGCAGTCATTCTTTCTAAGCAGTTTTTGAGGCTTACATAATTCAGTCTTTATCAAGTGGTTAAGTTCTGTAGCTTAAAACTTTAAACATTTAAGGAAGGGCATCTAAAATAGATTTAAATATAAAATAATAATTGTTGCATGAGATGCTGTATTGATTCCTCTTGTCACACTGTTTTGCTTACAATTTCTTATGTGGAGACCTTGCACACAAGTCTGCTGTTGATCCTCTTTTGGGATTTAGTCCAGTTGATTGAACATCAGAAAAGGATTGCTTATGAATAGCAGACTTAGAAAGCAGTCTTGGAATAATCATTTGGCATGTAATTCTTAAGACCTTACTTACTATCATCTCTTAATTACGTTCCTTGGAAAGTGGCACTATTAGTGCCTGATTTGGCACGGACATGAGGCTTCTGGCTTATTGTCTGTGGCTGAATGGCCCAAGGAGTTTGTGTAACTTCCAGCTTGAATGTTGGTTGTTTAGTATTTCTGTTTCCTGTAACCAAACTTAGTGTTTTAACACAAGCTGCTCAATGAGTATTCAACAATTTGGTGGAACTGATAGTTCTATACAGCTGGAATAAAACCTTTTTCCAGGTTTTACACATAAAGAAGACTAAAGTATTAAGGACATTTAAAAACAAAATTGACATTTAAAAATACACCATCTTATTATTTAACTTTTTATTCTCTCTTAAATTCAATTCAATTGGAGTAATGTTTCTAAACATCTACAGGGATTTAAAAGGAAATGTTCTATTAACTCTGTTTTTCTTATTGCTTAATCAGCACAATAGAAAGATGGCAACTTATTTGAGTTGTTTCAATAAAACTCATACAGATTATTTCATTGATTATGGTATCAATTGATCTTTGTACTGTATAGTTTTGACACAGTGATGTGGAAAAAAAGGATAAGATACAGCAAACAATCACATCTGCATCAGTGTATTTTAAGCTTTCCCTTGTCCTGTTTGAGGCCTCTGAGATCCAGTGGAGTGTGGAACCTGACAGTATTTCAGGGAAGAGAGGCTTGCACTTCACATACTCCACTTCTAGAACTAATTTTTGCCCCACTAATTCCCAAGAACTTGTTTGTCTTGAAAACAGTGTTTCCTTTATAACTTAATAGTAATTTTATTGTTAATCATGGCTTATCTTTAAATAAACATTTTACCTCATACTTAAAATGCTAGAATGGCAATGAGCTGGGAACCACAATGGTGTAAGAGTTAAAATCTTCTGGAAAAGATCAACTGAAAGACCATATGTCACTGTATTTAAAATGTGAATCATCCTGAGCCACCTTTGACCTTCAGATTTCCTTTTAAGATTCTCTGCAGAAAGAAATGTGTATGAACTTGTTTCATTTTCTGGGAAATGAATGACAGTTTTGTGTATGTTTGAGGTGTTATATTGAATACATTGTATCACTTTCAGGACTCTGCTGTTAACTGTTCAGTAGGCAGGGGAGTGCTTTTTAAGTTAGGACTTGGTTAGAGAGTGGTAGGTAGTTTGTCTGTACTTTGGTAACTGCCTTTTTCCTAGAACTTTTTTTGACAGGTAGAACATTAAGCTCTTCCTGTTGTTGTTTTGGGTTTTCCACCCAATAAGTTACAAATAAGATGAACAGTACCCAGGGGCAGCTGTACTTCAAACAGAATTATTTTAAACGTATGCAGCATGGCCACCTGCTTTTTTTCACCATTTTTTCTCCAAGTTTGTTTTCCCTTCTTTAATGAACTGTTTTGCAAGGACCCTATGGTGAACCAGGAAGTTAAACATGTATCTTTAAAAACAACTGGCCAAGAAGGAAGAGTAAATAAAGTTTGCATGGTCATGGTTTTTCTGACTGAGTCCTGAAATCCTCTACAAATTTTGGTTCTTTTACAGAAGATTGATGAATAGAAATTTTCCCAAAGCTCTATATTGGTTTCCTAGAAAAGTCTTAATTAGATGCTTTTTTAACCTCGAAGGCAATATTTGTGAGCTTTTATAGCCTTGGATATAGTATTTTCTGATTGATAGTAATTTTTGTGTTGTTCCTTCTTAGTGTGGAAGTGCTTCAGTTTTCCATTGCTGGGTAATGCCCCTCAAATAGCAACTACCAAAGCACTTAAGTCACAGAAGGGTTTTGATGTTCTTGTTCTCAATACAGAGGGAAGGCCCCTAGGCAGCAGTTTGGCTTTAGCTTCCTCTGGCCTTTCTCACACTGCAAAACTGTATGCTGAACTGGAAGAACAGATGGCTTTCACCATTAAAGATAAATTATTGAACAGTAAAGGCTTCTTCCTGATGTTCTAAGGGACAGCAGCACAGGAAAAATGTGCTTTAAGTTTATGGAGTAAAACACCAATGATGATTAGTGATTAATTTCACCTCAGATTGTTGTTGTTGTTGTTGTTGTTAAGAGAGTCTCAACATTTTGAATATGGTACTTAAATTTGGATTCTGGACTCAAAATGGATAAAGAAGCAAGTAGAAATTGAGCAAAAAAGCACAGTTTTGCTACAGTCATGTATTTCAGTCTCATGGTAGCTTTTCTTTTGTAGAATTCCAGAGAAACTTGATATACAGCAAGTAGTATTTGGTTAATACAGGAGAGTGAGGTGCCTATTCAAGTGCTTCTTAGTTTGTGTGTCTGCTGATACTAGACACAGTGGCAAATGTCAAGGAAGAATACTGGATTCAGCTTTCTTCATTTGTAAGAAAATTTGTTCTCTAGAATAAGGAAAGGCATGTTTGGAAGATGCACATTTTCATGGAAGGGTAGAGATGCCATTTTCATTCTTAAATAGGATTATTAAAACTAAGGAACTTGTTTACAAGATAAATTCAGATATATTTGTTTGCTGCTTTCGTCAAATAAACTGCCATTGCTATTTTCTTGTGCTGCTGTGGTGAAGGCTGCCTCTTTCCTCTAAATTCGTGGTAAGCTGTTCTTGTAGTAGAGATTTGTAGATTTTGGTGATTCAGGTAGTGTAGTTGTGGATCTGAAGAGAAAAAAAGTCATGTCTCCTTTGCTTTTGAGTAAATTACGAAAATTTCTAATTCTGGGTTTATTTTTTCTCAGAAATACCTTTGCATGGTGAAGAGGCTTGTGGCTTCAATTATACTGAGGATGCATTTGACTACTCACCATCCTTAGACTGAGAAAAATTGTTGGGGAGGGGAAGGTGTAAAAACTAACTACTCTTTGCAATCTCTTAAATGAAATATTTAATTATTCACTATTTAAGTTGGTTTTGATATTTTATTGGTCATTATTTTACAAGCTGGTGTAGTGCAGTGGTAGGTACTGTTACAAAGCAGTTAATGTTGCCTATTTTGTTTCTTGGGGTTTCCAATTTAATGCCTTTTGCTGTTATGAGGAGAATTCTAATAAGGATGATGTATGTGAATTAAATAACTGTACTCAAGATTAGATTCTGGTTGGGATCTCTGAGATTCCACTTGCCATATAAAGGGTTTTTACCTAGTAAGTTCTCCTGCATCAGAATCTTCTTTGTTTTGAGTAGTAATTCAGTATAAAAATGAAACATGCATTTGGACAAGTTGTGTGATGAGAGCTTGACACTGTTCTGTAGATGAAGCCGATGACTTCAGCTGCCTTCTACCTCCTTTTACACAGGCATGTGCTTTTTTAGGGTAGACTAGAAGAAAGCAGATCTTGTGTCTTCCCCTAATTAAAGTGATATACTAAATCATTCATTTCTACCATGGCTGGCTTTAAAAAGTGCCTAGGCCTCATGGTTAAACATAATGTTTTAAAGTAATTTTTTCAGGATTAGTTTATTTCCCACAGTTGTTCATATGGACCTTGCTTGGCTTTTCTGAAAGCAAAGTTCTCAGTCATAACTTGTCTTCCTCAAGTTACTCTTAAAATAAATCATAAACTTTGTTAATGTTTTCACACTTTGATACAAACCTTGACTTTGAGCCCAGAGACATTTATGCTTTGTGTGTGGCCTATCCTGAACCTCTTGGAGAGAGACTTTATACTGAGACTAAAATTTTTTTGGAGAATCATGTACGCCATTTGCACAAGGTAACCTGTCCAGTTACTGATGTCTGTGTAGGTGTTCTTCATCCTTTTTTTTAACCTTTTAATAGGTCTTTATAAGACTAAATCACAGATGACAGCATTGCAGAGACAGAATACTTGTGTATATAAAATACGTAACATGTCACAACATGTATACAAATGTAGGCAGGTATTATAGACACCTGTTGATATGCAACACAAAATAAATAATTTTCTTTCTAAGCCATTAGTTATGGTTTATTCAATATACTCATTGGCTTGAAAAGCAAGTTCTTTCTTTTACAATAAATGCTTATAATCAAACAAGTTAGAGAAATATCTTAATTTTGCGAATGTACTGTAATTTGTCATTGGCCTTCTGTTTCAACAGAAAAGTATCTACTCTAGTGTCTTGGAAACTGATTGCATATACTCTGTTAAAAAATAAACAAAAACCTTCTGAAATATGTGGAAAATAACACAAATGCTTGGGAGGGGAGGAAATATTGGCAAATTATTTATTGTGACAACAATATTTGTATGTCTATATAGCTGGGAATTAACTTCTGTTTCATCATCTAAGCAAATTTCATTAGGATAGGATAGATGAATGGTGTCCATCTACATCAGTAAAAAGAGAAGTAGGTTTAACTAAGATGCTTATCTGGGTCTTTAGTGTGTTTATAGGGGGTAAAGCATTGCAAATTCTGGATAGTGCAGCTAAATGGCTTCCTGCTTAGGTACCCGAGTATTTGACAAGATAGGCTGGGTGTCTTAATGGGCAGTTCCACTGGTTACAGAGAGGATAATTCTGGCACTCTGATTAAATCAGTTCAGTAAACTAGGAGAGAACTCTGGCAAATAAGTTCTTCCTCATTTATTTAGCAGCTGAATGAGCTCACTTAGGATAATAGAGCAGGTGCTGGCACAGTGGAGGCTGTGGGAAGGAGTGGAAGGCACACATCCAGTTTTTAAATTGGTTATCCACCACTTGTCTCTGAAATAACATTGGAAAATCTTTGCAAAATGCATACAGCAGAGGAAAGCATTCTCAATTCTGTTTTGTCTACCAACTTTCCTCTTTCATAATTTTTTACCCTGTTTTGCAAGGGCTTTTTTGCTGCTTGAGCCAAATTTTAAAATTACAAACTCCAGAGAGAATTAAAGCTGAATTTCTAGGATCTCGTCCCCCCCTTACTAATAACAATAATTAATTTAAATTGTTGAATTTACTTCTCTGAAGTATGAATCTGTTTTGAGAAGTTCAGTAGCTTGTTAGATGATGATTTGCTTATATTTCAAATATTTTGGCCTAGATTTGAAAAACTAATGTGTTTTATGTTTATATGGATCTGTGCTTTGTTAAACTTGCTTTATTCTGTGATTCTTGGTAAGTATAAGGACTTGTCTATCCAGTAAGGCATAGTGGTTTTAAATGGTTGTAGTTGGTTAATTCTTCTGGTGTGCAGTGCATGTGGCTGTGTTAATATAAAACTGATCTGTGTCAGTGAGGGATTTATCTGTGAGTTATCCCAGCAGTTTGGTGTGAGAATATGAACTAGGCTTATTCAAACAGGTACTTCTGAAAAGATCAATAGAAAATAATACAGTAGAGAGATTGCAATTTTGTGTTCTAGCTGGATTACCAAAACTTGGTAGTATTAAGATGTGTTAGCTTTTTGGTCATTGCCACAATTCTGAATATGCAAATGCTATTCCAAAGTGATATTTCTGTGATAACTTTCTAAGTATGTGTGCTATTTTCATTCTAATTCTAATGTGTGGGGTGTGTGTGCCTTCACAGAGAGTTCTGGAAGCTGAAGAACAAGTACTGGTTATGTATCACAGATACTGGGAAGAGTATAGCAAAGGGGCAGACTATATGGACTGTTTATACAGGTAAGCTTTGCAAAAGGGTTGTAAAACCTTTGAAATTATTGAAATGATCTGCAGGTTAAGTTGAAGGGTGCTGATTAAAGAGAGCATAGATGAATATGCCTCAGGTCAGTTTTGGAGAGAATATAGTTATGGTAGAAAAGGAATAATGAGAGAGAGAGACATGAGAGAAAAGGAATAATGCCTCAACATGTAAGTATCCAAGATGGTTCCTAAAGTTATTTCATTACTAATGTATTTTACTTGATGTTGCAATGCCAAATGTGTTGGTGCTAGTCAACCCTGCAGTATATAAGCTCATAATCCTAGGAGTTCTTCTACAGGGATGGCACTGTACTGCAGTATGCAGTAGAAACCAGCATGGTTTGAGTCAAAGCTTTAAGATACTCTGCTTTTTATAAATCAGTTGGAGTTCTTTTCTTATTGCAGGCCTGCTCTGAAAAAAGTACCATGATTTAGTTGACTCTGTTGTATCCCAGGTTCTAATTTGTGTAATTCTTCCAGCAGGGAAAACTGATTAATGTCTACATGTGGTAATCTGAAAGTTATTTTAAAATAGATTCCCTTAAAATTTAATTAGGCTTGCATCTGTTTCTAACCTGATAGGCAATATTTGAAACAGTACTCAAATGTGAGACACTTTTGAGCAAAATTCATAAAATGCAAGATCAGTCATGTAATTGGCAAATGAGCTAAATCTTTTCTTTCTTCAGTGTTGATTTTGGTTGGGGTTTTTTTGTTGTTGTTTTTTTTTTGTTGTTGGTTGGTTGGTGTTTTTGGTTTTTTTTCACCCATCCTCCTCGGTGCATTTTGCTAGGAAAACAAATCTGGATTCAGTTTGAAAAGTAAAATCCCACATGTGCTTGACTAAACCAAGATGATAAAACTGATGGAATAAAGAAGCAACACTGCAAGAAACTTCTTAAGTTGTTGTTTTTATTAGTTCTGATGGTAACAAAAATAGATAAGAACAATGCTGGACATTAGGCCTTACCAGTATCTTGGTGCTGTAACTGGTTTCATAGGTACTTTTAAAAATAAATCTGGTCTGTGTACTTCAAGTGGTTGGAAGGGTTTTATTATCCAGCAAATAGAAATTAAATCATTTAAAGGAAAAAAAAAAAAAAAGAAAGAAGGATTGCAATTGTTCATAATAAAATCCTGAAAACTAAACAAACATGGCACAGGTTTTGCTTTGTTCCCTTTTGTCTTTAAAATACTTGTAGTAATACCAACATATCAAGGTATAGCAATTTTTACTTTTACATGCTACTCTTAGTTCTCTTTCTGTATGTACTGATGGAAGAGAGAGGAGGGGTTAAGTGAGAGGAGTGTAGGTCTTTCCTTTTATCAAGTTTAACGAGAAAAAGCAGGTTGGCACCTGTTGGCTTTGTTCACGTGGGGAGAGATGGGAAAATGCCACCAAGGAGCCTTCTTAAGGCTGGTGTTCATGCTGTTCCTGACATCCTCACAGGTTTTCTATGACATGGAGGGCCTGTAGCCTTCTAGAGAGACCTGCATTTACAGTTCATGATTGGTGTCGATGGTAGCACAGGGTTACAGTGCTCTGTAAGAGTCTGAAAGTAGCTCAGGCCACTGTACTCCAGTTTGTCATCACTGCACTATGACAAGTCTTCCTTCTTTGGACTCTCTGATGTCCTAAATTCTTTCAAGTTCACAGGGTTTCACAGTGTGTTCCTCCTTTGCTCCTTTGCCTGGCTTTTGCCTTCATGTCGAGAGTGTTCAAACATCTCTGGTCTGGTGCAGCCTCTGAAGCCCGAATCTCTTAAAGTGCTTCAGTAATCTGGCTCTTTTCAATGTCTGAAACTGAGCATCTCAAAGTTTCTGGTTAGATCAGAAATTTAACAAACCTTCTTAGTTTTGTCATTTAAGCATTTCTAACATAAGAAATATTATAAGTGTAGTGAAGTATATTAGAATTTTTTTCCCAGTTACCTGGGAAAGAAAAGAATGGTTCAGTTTAAAAATGTTACAGTATTTGTTTTATGGGAATACTGAGAATCAAGAGGGATGTTTTAGCAGGTCTTGCACAGAATCCATTTTGTGTTCTTTATAAAAACTATGCCTACAGTAGTAAATACTGAATTTAAAAATAGCATTTATAGCATTTTTTCTTTATAATTGCTACTTAAAATTTCTGAAAATTCTGCTCTTTAAAATTTGTGATCTGGATGTTAGCTAGTTACCATGACCTGAGTAAGGGATCATAACTGACAAAAGTTTGCCCCATTAAAATTAGCAGAACTTCTGTGTTTCAATCTGAGAGAAACAAAAAAGAATAAACAGTACAGGTAGAAGAAAATACTTCTCACTTAAAAATATCTGATAGTAGGAGTGGTTTTCTATCATTAAAATAAACTGTTAGCACTCTAATAATAATCTGCGAGTTTAGGAGTTATTTTGCACATATATGTATGAGTAACCCAGCAGTGCATGTTGAAAGGTTAGATTCTTACACAAGTTTATTGATCACCAAGAAAATGCTGACAGTGATATTTCAGGTTGCTGTTTGATCTCTCAGCTACCAACACTACTGTTTTAATGTAATGTAAACTCTTCCAATGTTATTTGTATTGTAACGTTTTTCTACAAATAGCAACAGCATTGGTTAAAGGAGGTTATATTTTTGAAGTGGAAGGCATTCCACAATTCTGAACTTAATTTTAAAAGCCTTTTCTATTTGCCTGTTTTGATTAGAATATCTTTATTTCTATAGGTACCTCAACACACAGTTTATTAAGAAGAACAAATTGACTGAAGCTGACCTTCAGTATGGTTATGGAGGGGTGGATATGAATGAACCTTTGATGGAAATTGGAGAGGTAGGTATCTCTGAAAGTGAGGTTGGATATAAACAGTATTCAGAATGCTCTGAGTTCAACTTTGTCCTTTGACATTTTTGCTTTTTTATGTAACAGAAATATTGGAGATGTGAGCACTATTCTCTTTGTAAAATGAGATTACAGTTTTGGTGTAGAAAAATAAGAGTGACCTGGCAGGGAAAAAAAAACCTCCAAAAACTGTTGGAAAACTTGGGTTTTAAATGTGATCATAGAACCACTTTGCAAACAAACTTTAGATTCTTAAGTGATACTGCTATCTAGAAAACATGCTGAAGAAGCAGTATACTTTTTACTTTTTTTTTTTTTTTTGGAAGCCCTCGAAACATTAGTTTTTAGGCTTCTCTTTCTTGATATGAAAAAGTATAAAAGCTTTTCTTGAGAACCTCAAGGCAGTAAAGTTAATATCTGTCCTCAACTGGTGTAGGATTAGGTTTATGGCAGTCACTCCTTTGTCCTAAAAAGTAATGGAGACTTGAGTCCTACATTCATGTATTAAATTGCAGCACTATTTTGGTGAATTCATTGCTCCATTTCTTGACCTACAAGGAACTTGGCAAGTTTATCAAGTCTTTGTTTTGAAAGCGTTTTCTCTTTCATTATGGTTCCTGTAGGATTCTATCTTTTATTCTTTGGACTGTACAAGGGCTCTGGCAGAAGTCAAATTATTTGTTGTTCATCACTTTAGAATGGAAGGAATTACCTTTTATGCCATTTTAGGTGGTCGAAATGATCTGGCCTTTATCTACCCAAGGGCAAACATGTTTATTTTATATATAGTTCTCTTCATTCTCAGCATGAAGTCACATAAATAATGCCCAGTATTTTTAGAAGCAGAACTGCACTCTCTGTTCTGAAGTTTCTGTCTCAACATCACTCATGTGTGGTAACAAAACTTTGGGAGCTTTTCAGTAATCTTAAACAAGTCCATTCTTGCTCTATTCTCCTGAGGTGTGTAACAGTAGGTCTGTACATGAGAGCAGAGGTGCGTGTGTGAGGTGTGTGGGCACAGCTTCAAACAGTTCTTCATCCTCACAAGTGTTCCAGACGTTCAGTAACTGTACTAGGAAACATACAGGATGAGATAATAAAAATAGTCTGCCAGTGCTTGCAAGAGATTACTTTTTTCCCCTCTGTATGGTACAAATACATGATGAAGAAGGCTGCTTTTCTGAGTTGAGCTCCTATCACTGATTCCAAACTCTAGAGTTTTCAATGGCTCGGTGGGAGCCCTGAGCTAGAAGATATTTAGTATGTGCCTTCTGGGTTCTTTTTCCCCAGAAATAGATTCTGGAAAATGGAGAAACCTGTCACCTTCAGTATTGCCAGTCTAGTTGGGGAAGTAAGATCAGTCCCTATCCTCAAGGACAAGGATACTAATACATTGAACTGATACATCAGGTTCCTGGATTAATCTGTCTATAGTTTATTTGACAAGAAAGTTTCAATAGGCAACTTGACTTTGCTTCCCACTGGTAGCTCATATGTGAGAAGGATCGTGCTAGAGACCACATTGGAGAATAGATCTACCTGAAGTTGTTTCTCTTCACCTCATAGTCACAAAATGTATCAGTTCTTTTCCTTTTTTTCACCCCTCTCTTTCTTCTTTCTCTTCAGAGCTGGCTTCTTTCAGCTGGCTCCTTTCACTACTGGATGAGTTCCTCTTGTCTTACAGAAACTTAACTGTTCTCCAGCTACTCTCCACAAGGCAAGACAGTGAAAATCACTCCTTGGACAGCTTTGGTTTCAAAACATGATCTGTCTTTGGATTTATAAGCAAACTTTTACCTCTCCTTTGGCCTGCTTATCATGCGGTTGTGTCAGGTTTATTTTCTTAACCTTGTATTGCAGCAGGGGTGCTGAATAGCTGTGACAACTAGAGCGGGTTCATTTGTCTGCTCTTTAAAAAGGAGATTATTTCACAGAGTGGGTCAGATTGGCAGTTGATAGCTATGGGCCTGCTTTCACTTAAGACATACCTGATTGATAGTCTAATTTTTGGATCTAAAAAATTAGATACAAATTAGACTTGTTAGTTGTGTCGAAGCTTTCTTAGAAGCAATATTCCCTCTGTCCTTACTGAACTTTGCAGTTTCATTTTTTCCCATTTTCATTCCCTTCCTGGCATGTTTTTGGAGGTCTCCTATTTGCAGTTATTGTCTGTGTATAAGGGATCACATTATCCCTTTTGGGCTTTAAATCTGACTTTGATTTAACTGTAAAAGCTCATTTGAACTATTGCAATTGTGTTTTTAAAAATGGTATATCTTGGGAGCAACTGCTTCACCCATTAGAACTTGAAATATTTGAGTCCACTTGACTGATTCCTCCAATGATGTATTAGAAATAGAGTAGCCTATCCCTAGTGGTAATTGAATTCCATTTGAAGCCAGATGTTAGCTTGCCAGTGACTTTGCTTAAGATGCAAGCATCTTAGTTTGGAGATGTTCTTTGTGTGTTGGATGAAAGGATTCTGTATCTTTGATTGTGACTTCTGACAAATTGGCCAAGAGAAGTTCCCTTTTGTCAGCTGAGGGTTATTTTACAATCGTTGTTAGAAATCCTGGTGTTTGTACACATTCAGACACTTAGGGTAGAAAGGTATTATTTCCCTATTACTGTACAGATGTTTGTCTATGTGTAGTCTCAAAATCTACCCTTGTAACCATCTTGCTTAGGGTCCTTATATGCATTTGAGAATACATGATGGGGTGGATGAAGGAATGAATCAGTTCTATTGGATGTGTAGGAAGAATGCAGGCTGGGAATCCAGCATTCACATACTGCCTGACTAGAGAAAGAAGAGGTTATGTAACAACTGAATTTTTAAAATCCTGAATGGGGAATTGTGTCATCTTTGATACTGTTCTGGGTTTGGTGTGGTGTTTTTTAGGGGATTTTTTAAATGTACTTTTTGTTGATGTGAACTTGTGTTGTGTCCTGACAGCTAGCTCTTGATATGTGGAGAAAATTAATGATTGAGCCACTGCAGGCCATCCTTATTCGGATGCTCCTCCGAGAAATAAAAAAGTGAGTGCTTGATTGTTTCTTAATAAGATAATGTGGGGATATTGCACTTTTTTCTTTCAATTTGAAAATCTATGGACTTTGACAGAATTCTTTTATATTTGGTTTTTTAAGGTAACTTCTTATCTGATGATGATGGTGTATCAGCTTTTTTAATTGTAGCTATGTATTTCTGGGTTTCATGTGTAAAAAAAAAAAAGGCAGTGAATTCTCTGTAACACCAGAGCAGTGATCTTTCTGTTTTAACAACCCTTCTTATCAATGGGATAGGAGAGGAGTTAGAATAATTGTCCAGGTCCCATAGAATGCCTTTTGCCTTTTTCTCCACCTGGTACTGACTGACTTTAGCTTCTGTGCTGTCAGTAAAGTGAAGGACCAGGCCTTGGGCAAAGATTTGCCAAGGCCAGAGAAGCTGTGTTGCTTTGTATGGAACCCAGAACAATTCTTGCTTATCTGCCAGGAATCCAAGGCCTCTGGTTTTTTAGATCAGTATCTTCACTTAATATTTTTGGTGTTTGACTTGAATGAAATGAAGATAATTATTTTTTGCAGTGTGAGGGAAAGTTATTATTTTATTTATAAATTTTTTTCTTCTTTTTTTTTTTTTACTTCTAAACAAAGACAAAGACCTTAGGACTTCTAAAGCTTTGATATAAAATTTTTATTTTACTTCTAAAGGATCTTTTAATGTATCAATAAACAGAAATTTTGAGATCTACCACAGATCTTGTGTGTAGTTGTAAGTTTCATCAATTTCTGCACTCCTACCATTCTTTAGGATAACTCTGGAGTTGCCTAATGACTGGGATTTTTTTTCAAGTGATTATTCAGGTCACCAGACTGGTGTAGGTAAATTGAGGGAGGGAGGTAATTTGGCAGATTGAGGTTCCTTGAACATGCCCTTGGTCAGAAAAAAAAAAGTAAGGCATTGAAAACCTAAATTAAATAGTTTATTTGTATTTTTCATTCCTGAATTAAATATTTGACAACAAAGTAACAGTTTCTAATTAACTGGACATATTCCTGTCTGAGCTGATACATTATCTGTACCATTTGTTTGAAATTAAAGCTACTGGAAATGAACTTTTTAAAAAGCATTTGGAACATCTAGGCTCATCTAGTTCACAATGAGTTCTGTAGGTAATTGGCCTTGAAAGACCCTTAGTCTGACACAGCAGAGCACTTCTTTTGAGGGATGGAATCTTCTTTTAATGAACCTGATATTTAATTATTGTATCTGAAATTTTTAAAATGTTCTTCTTTGGCACTGTAGTAATACATTGTACAGTACGTGTTGAACATCCACTGTTAGCTTGAGCTCAAAGACAGAAACGGGGTGAAGTTAATACAAACCAGCACAACTTTCTTGTGCATGTGTTTTGTAGCTTTCTCCATTTCTTTTGTAAAACAATAACTTGTCACCACCTGAATTAATGGAACTTGGGTTTCTAGCACTTTATCATTTTATCCAGATTCCTTTCCAAACATCATCATGCGCTTATATCCAAGATATCCTTTGACATCCCTGCTTCAACCTATGTTGTAGCTGCTCTGTAGCTTTATGCATCTGTATTGCTTGCTGACTACTGCCAAGAAGAAAAATAAACATTTCCTGGACTTCTACCTTTGCAGGGTCACCAGTTCCATTTTAGTGTGGCAGTTCTTACTACTACAATTTTTGTGGAAGTTGTCCTTAAAACTTCTGTCAAATTTTGTTGATGTTTACACTGCACATTCCTGGGAGCAGAGGGTCATTGGTGTAAATAAAAACCTGAAGTGGCTGCCAGAGCAGGCAAGGCCTGTTCTGTGCTGGGCTTGTTTTCATTTATTACCTTTGTACCGTCTGACCTCTGCTTCAAAAGGTTGTTTCCTTCCTTCCAGTGCTTCTGTAGGGCATGTCTTCTGTACTTATACAGCTTTTCCCTAGTGTACATTGTCCTTTGTGTCCCTGAGTCTGGCCATTGCTGTCCCCTCCCCTCCCACGTGTGTCTGGTCTCAAGTGGCCTGTGAACCAAGCAGAGGAACCTGGGACTTGAGCTGTTCCTGCAGTGATGTTGTTTGTGTTTGTGTGCCTGGCCCAGGGTCCTTTTCAGATCCAGAGCCCTGCATGTGAGAGCTGGGTTGGGCTGTCTCTTGCCAGAGTCTTGCTTTGTAATATTCTCAGCTTTTAGTTCTGTGGCTTCCTATGCTCCACGGCCTAGCCCTGTGTTCTCAGGCTGTGTCCATCCTGCAGCTCTCCATGCTCCTGGGACCCTCTGGGGTGGACTTGGAGGCCCAGAGCAGATGTTTGACTTTTCCCTTCTATGATTCTGTGCTGCTGCCTCTGCCGTCAGACCCTGCCGAGTGATTGTGGCAAGGATTCAGGGTGTCATTACATGTACCCAAACACAGGTTTATTCCATTGGTTCCCTCCCACACCAGAGGAAATCTTCCTGTTCTCTGGGTGAAAAAAAAAATCAGACCATACCTGATGGAATCCATCAGTTCAGTTCATTTGTAATGGGTAATAAAGCTGCATAAACCATACACTGACTGTTCATAATCTGTTAAGAGAGCTAATTCTTTACACCCATCATGAGCTTGTTTTCAGGTCTGAGAAAACAATAGTGCTTGAAAGCAATATCCATAATTAACAGTCTTGTAAATACATGAAGATGATCTTATGTGCATAATACAATGACTGCTGGTGTGGCTGTCCTGGTAAACCGTCACAGCTCATGGATATCCTCTGGAGTTTTTTTCCTGATTACAAGCCAAAATAAATAACATTAGCAAAAATTACTTCTCTCCCATTTCACCCCAGCCTGGATGGATATATAGTAATGTTTGTCTTTGATGCTTAATCATAAATATGCTTTTGTCAATCATATTTTAGTCCTATTTAACAACTTAGAAGTTAGGGAATATTTTTTGACGTAGTTGTAAAGTACATATGAAAAGTGGTATTTTTTTTAGAACTTTTCATGTCTTAAGAGGAAGTCTCTGCTGTGGGTCTATTATGTCCAGTCATTGCAAAGGACTGAACACTAATGTTTTTGCAAGCAAAATACTTGTTTTAATTACTTCTATTTTCACCTAAATGGAACTAAAGACAACATTTTCTTACTTCAACTCCTTCATTTGAAGCAAAGAACTTGACTGGAAGATGTAAGGTTTTCCTTTTCTGATGTATGATTAAATAGTGTGACAATGGTCCAGATGTGTTATTTATTCCATTTGAAATCTAAATGTTGAATAGTTTATATTCAGAAAAGAAAACAGCCTGCTTCTTGTGATGCTGGTAAAAAGGATGGATTTTTTGGAAGAGGGAAGAGTGTGAAGGTGCTCCATATAATAAAGGCTCCAAATACAAGATGGAAATTGCTGTACCTTTTAAATTACTTGCTTAGATTATGTAATTTAGAATACTTATATCCTTAGCAAATACTTGGAAATTTCATGACCTTTAAATGCTTTTGAACAGTTTATGAATAACTATTGCAACAATTTAAATGTGTATGAGAGAAAGAAGTGCATTTTTTATTTTAAGATTAATCTTTTTCAATTTTGCCAATTTGAGCAGAGGAATTTACTGGAAAATGTTTTCATCCAATTTTATTTCATTTGGTTATAGATGAGTTACATCAGATGTAGTTTATGCATTCTCATAAACGTTTGCTTTGTCTGTTTCAGTGATCGCTGTGGAGAAGACCCAAACCAGAAAGTAATCCATGGGGTTATTAACTCCTTTGTTCATGTTGAACAGTATAAGAAAAAATTCCCCCTAAAGGTAGATACACAGTTCTGATTATGTATTTTTAATTTGGAATGTCAGTCTAGTATATACATTATTTGTCCTTTAAAAAATTCTCTCTTCTAGTTTTATCAGGAAATTTTTGAGTGTCCTTTTCTGAATGAAACAGGGGAATATTATAAACAAGAAGCTTCAAACTTATTGCAAGAGTCAAATTGCTCACAGTACATGGAGAAGGTAAGAGATTCTTCAGTACATGTGCAATAATTAAAATAATTTTACTGATAATGCATGTTGTCTTCTACAGGTCTCATAGTTGTTCTTTGTGTTATGCTTTCATGTAATTGAAATGGTACTTTTTAGTGACATGGTTAATCTGAACATAAATTTGGATGGACAGTCAGTATCAAAATGTTTCATAATAAATGATGACTCAATGGCATGAAAAGTGAAAAAAAAAGACAAGAAATAAAACATATCAGGTTGATCTGTATTACTTTCTCAACTGCCTTATTTTCTTTCAGTTTGGAGTAGGGTAAAACAGAGTTTTAGCAATATGTGCTTAGAGAAAACTCTTAAGTTGTTACAAAACATTATTAAAATTACATATTCTGAGGTGGATTTTCTTTCATTTTGCTTTATGGTGTATGAAGTTATGTTGTGGTTAAATTACTTGTAATTCCTAAACCTTGTTAGAGAAAACAAAGATTAATACAACTTACAACTCTAGGAGTCATTTCCTGGTCCTATACTGTCCACACTACCAAGATAGAAGAGTTGAGAAGAGGGCTGTGAAATTGCTTTTAAGGTAGAGGTTACACACCTGTGGTGAAATTCAGGGACAGGCTTAGACTTCAACTAAACCAAAAGCAGTTTTGCCTATAACTAACAGTCTGCAGCTGCACTACTCTCCCTAGACTCCCCTCATATTCACAGGACGTAAGTGCTTTTATGGCAGTATTCATATGACTTACCTTATAATAAAGCCTATTTCCTTCATTGAGTTATAAAAAGAGCTTTTATTAATAGCTCAGATGTACTCCTGTACCTATTGAGCAGATGTTTACATATAAGCAGGTGGACTTGGAATAGTAAAGTGATTCTTAGAGTTCTCCTTTTATTAGGTATTGCGGAAAACTTTCTCAGAAGGAATAAGAAGTATGGTAAGAGAAATCAGGGAAGACTGGTCACAAGGTTAAAGGGAACAAGAAATTCCAAGATGAAAACTATGGAATGCTGTAGACATCTAGTAGTGACCAAGCCTAGTTAGACTAAATTATATTTATTCAGTAATACCCTGATTCAGAAGAATAAATTTAATTTTTCAGAATCCTGCACAAGTTCTTTTGTAACTTTATTGTTTCTTCTTGTTTCCCATTCTATATACATACACTGCTGTATATTCTGGTACCATATTGATTGTCAGTATTTCTTCAGCTCACAGTTTAAACTCTTGTCTGCAGGTTTTAGGTAGATTAAAAGATGAAGAAATGCGATGTCGGAAGTACTTGAATCCCAGCTCATATGGCAAAGTGACTCATGAATGCCAACAGAGGATGGTAGCTGATCACTTGCAGTTTCTACATGCAGAATGTCACAATATTATCAGACAAGAGAAAAGAAGTGGTAAGTCTCACTGGTCACAAAAAAACTGAAATGATCTTTGGTTTATTCACTTAGGATTGCAATTTCCTATCTTTTTTCAATGACCTTCTGTGCACATAAGCATTTTCAACTAATGTCACTTATCTAGAAATCCCCATTAAACCCTGAGTGATGTTTTTCTTTTAGCATGTAGTTAATTTTTATTCTTCCAACTATATAGTCAAAACCTTCTTTTAACAACACTTCTTTCAGCTAATGCTTTCTCTTTCCTTGTCTTAGTCATCTTAAAAACACACACAAGTCCTGTGTCCTGTAGAATTGCTCATATTTTATGTTTATGTTTTCATTTGTAAACTAATGACTCTGTCTTAACAGATTTCTTCATCATCACTTAACAGGTCAGGATTATAAAATATTTTGGCTTCTTTTTGTAGCCGCTTTTTATTGTCCTGAATCTTTTGTGACCTCTCATCCCAAATCCTTTTTACAGAAGGAGATGCTCTGGTACTTACATTCCCTGCCTGACTAGAAAAAACATGCTTCCGGATGACTACTTGCCTCTTACCTTTGAAAGAATGCTTATTCTTGCTTATTCATATATCTCTTATGTGAAATAAATTGTTTTTCACAGTCAAACTCAAATTGTATCAAATAATGGTGTGTTCAGTTTCCAGGGAATTTTTCAAGTTTGATCAGAGTTTGGATGTGTTTTGTTTGGTTTCTTTTTTGGGGGTGCAGGGAGGCAAAGTATAATAAAAATCACAGTTGCTTGTTTAGAGCTTTTCTCACCTGAAAAAAATTCTAAGCTATCGCTGGAGGCAAATAAAAAGTCAAGAAGATATCTAAACTGATTTTAGTCAGCTGCTGCTAAAGGAGATTTAGGGAGGCCAAGGTTTAAAATAAACTGGCATACTCTTTCTCCACATTAGCCCACCTCCCTTCTTAGAGTCTCTCCTAAAGAAGCTGTGTTGTAAGAGTGAGGTAGTCACAATGGCAGGACTCAGTAAATACTGATAATAGGCCTGCTCTTTCCTTTTTTCTTTTGTCAGTGATCCAGTGTATATTATTTTCTTCTTTCAAATTAGTTGGGCTTGTTTCAGTCTTTAAAAAGTTCTGTGTGAAATTATGATACTATATTATGTGTTAATTTTCAGTGTTTCTAAGTGTACTCTACAAAAAATGTATTTCTGTTACAGACATGGCAAATATGTATACTCTACTTCGTGCTGTGTCAAGTGGTTTACCTCATATGATTCAGGAACTACAAAACCATATCCATGATGAGGGCCTTAGAGCAACCAGCAATCTTTCTCAGGAAAATGTGAGTTTCCTCAGGCAGCTGAAATTACTATTTGATTAAAATTCTTGATTAAATGTTTGCCCTTTTACTGTTAGTTTATCCTGTTTGTTTGTTGTTTTTTTCTTTATTTTATTTTGCCTGCATCAAATTGGTTTGGAATGTGATGGATAAGTTGTAACTTGTCATCAGCATGGTTAGCTCTGCCACATTTATCTTTCCTGAGAGCTGATTGTTGTAATTGTTGTGATCTAACCAGAAACAACTGCAGCTAGATATTTCTCATTGTTGTTTGCTTAATACTGCCAGGGCAAGTAGGACCTTTTGTTCCATATATGTATTTTTTTTCCTGAATTTCTCTGAAGTCAGTGGCATTTGCTATTCTGTTGTATTAGGAGCCAGTGATTCCGTTTTGTAAAGACTGTACATCCTGTCCTGATTTCAATCTGGTCGTTTTCATAATAGCTTTGTAGTCATTTTGCTTTATATTGTCATGTAGTTTCTGAAAATATTATCTTATTTATTTTACTAAGGTGGGTTAAACTTTTTTCCATTCATGTCTGTTTAAATTACTCCATTCCGTTTTTGTTTTTCCAGCATTGCTGTTCAGAGGTTTTTATTTGACATTGTATTTGTGCATGTGTCCATCTTGCTGTCTAGATCTGTGCTAACTTTAGGATGGTGACTTTAGCTGTCCCGTGTTTCTGTCTATAATGATACATGAACACAAGCTGTTGTACATTCAGTCTGCTACTGACTGCACAGGAATGCTTACTAGTCTGTGACCGCCGTGTGCATACTGAAAAGGATCTAAAGTCTTTAGTAGTATAGTTTGCTTTCAAATTACTTGTAGGTTTATTGAACTTACTCTTTCAAACTAACAGTGTCTACACAGGAAAGTAAATTCAGAACCCATGAGGGTGGTGACAATTCACAACCTTATGTAGATAATTTCAAAGTGTGAAATACTCATTCTATTGTATAAATTATGTACTTTGAAACATTTTTAATGTGTGACCTGATAATATACCTGGGGAATTACGCTACAGAGCCCATGCCTTGCACACTGTTACACTTGTGCCTGCCAGCTTGTCTGTGCAGGGACTCTTCCAGCTCATGTCAGTCATTTCTATGCAGAATGTGATGCTGGAATGTAGTGAAGAAGATTTAATTGCTAACTGTCCTGTGTAGGAAAATGTAAAGGGATCATCCAGATTTTCTGTCTCTCACGTCACTGTGTAGGAGAAATAGCAGTTTATTATATCAGTTGCTTGATTGCTGTATTTATGTTGGCATTAATTATTTTTGAAAAGGCTAATAAAGGATTTTAGGGAAAAATTAGATGGCATGAGAGCAGTATAGACTCATCTAGGTTTGATAGCAGGACTGTAAATGTAGCCTAGACTTTTTATTTCCAAAACATGCCCTAAGCATTGTGGTGTGAGAGTACAGCAATGCAGAATCCATCCTCTCAAAAATCATTTTAGTATTAACTTTCTCAAAAAAGAGTAATTAGTAAAAAGTCTATTAAAAAATCTAATGTAGATATGTTTATGTTAGATACTACCACTTTCTCACTAACTTGCTTTCTGTTTTATCTACCCTCTTTAGATGCCAACTCAGTTTGTGGAGTCAGTTTTGGAAGTACATAGTAAATTTGTTCAACTGATCAACACTGTTTTGAATGGTGATCAACACTTTATGAGTGCCCTTGACAAGGTAATTTTTACTTTAGTAAACAAAGCATTGGGAAACAAAATCTCTGACCCTCATTCAGGATCACCTAAACTCTTCATGGCATCAACACATGATGCCATGTTCAATGATAGTTCATATGCAGTCTTTCTAGTATAGAAGTGCAATGGAGCAAAAGACAATCCAATGTAAGGGCAAAGCTGTGTTAAAGGAGACCATTTAATGCTTGTTTTCTGAAAGAAGGAGCTTTCTTTTCATCATATTTCAAAACACAAAAGTGGTGCTGATCCATTCAGTGCAAATATAAGTGCAGATAATAAATAGGCAACTCGTGGGGTTTGGGAGGTTTGGTAATTCTTACATGCATTTGAACTTGAATCGGCTTGCTGAGATAATGTTTATCTCTGAATGCTCTAAATATTTCTTCCACAGAACCTTTGCTTAGATTTTGCAAGTTGACTACAAAGAATATGTGGAAATTTATATTACTTCAATCACTGCCACAATAGCTAACTTTTTCCAGGAGAGAGCTGCACTTGAATTTAAACAATAAATATAGGGAAAGAGGCTTGCTGCTTTTCAATTTGAAATGCATAGCCATGCAGGTATTCAAGATAACAGTTCTAATTATCATAAATTTTAATATTGATAATTATTAATTATAACTAATAAATATCTTTCCTTTCTTTAATTTCTTTCACAGGATGCACACATACAGCTCATTGCTCTTTTGTGATATGTGCAGTAGTTGCAGTTTGCAGTTAATGTCAGAGTCTAAGCTTTGATGATTTTCAGTCAAGGTTAGCCTGAAAAGGCATAATGGAGAAGGTACCAGGGATGGTACCAATAGTAGTTACCCATATGTATTTGTGACATTAATAAAATAATTATTATTTAGCATTTTAAAACAAATATTTCTATACCAAGTACATTTCTCTCTCCATTGCAATTAATGTCATGTACCAGAAGGTGGAGTAACAAGAGACTGACAACTTAATTTGCTGGCACATAGGCAATGCACTTTTCTTAAATACATCTGTTCTTCACTTCATTGATCTTTCTTACAATAAATACTTCAAACGTTATTTTGCTGTTAATTTTTGATGATGGATATCAAAATTGCTATTGCTGCTTCCAGTATTATTGCAAAAGAGTGCTTCAAGTTTTAAAGAGTTTCCTATTTCTTGTCAAATAGTGCATTCTTTTCTCAGAGGAATTCTAGGGACCTATTAGCAAATTTTCAAATCTTGAGGTATTGTACAAGAACAGTTCCTTGTCAGTTTGTCTTCATAATAATAACAAGAAGATTTTCCTTCTACAGAGGAACTGCAATTCCTGGGAATTATGGTCATGCAGTATTTTTGGTTCACTGTTAGTTTACAACACTAATTTAAATGTGACGTAGTTTAGAAACTCCATTATTCTGATAATCTTTTTTTCATTTCTAAACTGCTATTATCTCTTTCATTTTTCATCATATTCAGGTTTTCTTTACCATAATATTACTGTATACTAAAATCTTCATACTTTTGTGAGGTTTCTAATCAGAACATAATTTGTTCTTCGGTTTTCTGTAATTATTTGTTTTCCTCTATTCTTTCCAGTTTTACTAAATTTTCAATATCAAAATGTTTAACAACCAAATTCTCTTAGAGCAGTAATTTAAACCTTTTTATTATTTCTTTTTTTATCCCCTTTTGTGTACTTCTGTTTTATAGGGTCTCAGATGGTCTTTGCCCAGAGGATTTTTTTAATTTCTACAAATTTCATTTAAAAAGTTTAAATCATTGACAATTTTTTGTCTTTGCTCCATGTTTTTATGTAGGCTTTGACATCTGTAGTTAACTATCGGGAGCCCAAGTCCATCTGCAAAGCACCTGAGTTGGTAAGTGATGCACACAGAAAGTAATAATTCTTGTGTATAACCATCAAATGAACTGCCATGGGTTCCTTCACGTGCCTGTCCAGTTCTCACACTGGGTGACACTCAAGGTGTGTATTTCAGTAGTAACAGGTTAAGCTGCACACACATTTTGTGAGTGTACAAAATTGTGTAGTTCTAATTTTTGATATTTTCTGTGGATTTAGAATGTGTCTGTGAATGTAGAATGTATCTTTTGCCCACAAATACAGCCCTTGTATAGAATGTGAGACTGTGACTTACTGTGTGTTTGAACTGTTGTAGAAATTTGGAAATACCTTGGCATATGTTTGTTTTCAAGCTTGACAAGTAGGTTTGGGTTTGATTTTTCTTTTTTTAATTTGAGCTGGCCAAATACTGTGACAACTTGTTAAAGAAATCAGCAAAAGGAATGACAGAGAATGAAGTAGAAGACAAGCTTACAAGTTTCATTACTGTTTTCAAATACATTGATGACAAAGATGTATTCCAAAAGGTAATTTTTCCTATTCAAAAATGGTTAAAATGTCACACTTAAAGCATACTTGAAGAATGTGGTTATGCTTCTTAAAATCCTCATCTCTGTTTTTTTTTAATGCAGTTCTATGCCAGAATGTTGGCAAAGAGATTAATTCATGGTTTGTCTATGTCTATGGATTCTGAAGAAGCAATGATAAATAAACTAAAGGTAAGGTAATATTCTTCTAACACAGAATAAACAAATGTAAGAGTGTGTAGTGTTGAGAGGAAGCAGCAGAGGGTGCCAGAGGTAACTTAGCAATCAGTAAATCTGTTTCCAATAGCTGAAAGCAAAAGCTTGTTTTTTGGTAGTCTGTGAAAGATAAAAGGCTGAGTATCACCTAGGCGTTTGAGATCTTTATGAGGTTTTGGATAATTTTATTAGCTGTGTTCAAGTCATTCATGTGAACATTAAAGAAGTACCAAGGACTTTCATAAACATGTCTGTCTTTTGATTTTATAAAACAATGTTTTTCATATAGATTAATGTATATAAGCTGAAACTAAGATAAAGGTAATAATTTTATTTTACGGTGTTCGTTTTTATTCTAACTAGTGTCTTCTGTAAATATAACAACACTTCTGTTGACTAGATTTTCATATTGTATTAGTGAGGGAACTTAATTTATGGGATGAGTACTGTTTTCACTTTAAAACCTGTTACAATATTTCTTCACAGCAAGCCTGTGGTTATGAATTTACCAGCAAGCTCCATCGAATGTATACAGACATGAGTGTTAGCGCTGATCTCAACAACAAATTCAACAACTTCATCAAAAACCAGGACACAATAATTGATTTGGGAATTAGTTTTCAGATATATGTTCTACAGGTACTAATGTATGTTTATTGCTGCTGAGTTATTTGTATTTATTTTTTATGTTCTGATAACAAATATACAATTTTTGTAATTATGAATATTTCTTTATATGGAAACTGTGATCGTTGTGGAATTACTTACGTTCCTAGTGTTTCTTTGTAAAATCAACCCACTAGGTCCCTAAACAATAGTGATATAAAATTTCAATCTCAATACCTCAGTGGGGAGTGCAGAAGGTGCAGTAAAAGATGATCAGTAAAACTTCCTGAGTCAATTGATTGTCTTATGACACAATGTACACTATACATCCACTTAAGAGTGTTATTTTTTTCTTAGTATATATGTTGTATGAAAAGTTAATGCTTTTATTTTTCCCAATACTTCTAGGCTGGTGCATGGCCTCTAACTCAGGCTCCTTCTTCTACATTTGCAATCCCTCAGGAACTGGAAAAAAGTGTACAGATGGTAGGTTAGTAGGAGGTTTCCTGTAAAAATGTGAAAAATGTAAAATAACTCCAAATGAAAAATCATCACTCGAAAAGAGAAAAACTTGAGCTGCTTCATTTTGATTGTAAATTATGTCATGTTTCCAGTCCATATGCAATGTGGAAGGGTCACCCAAATGCTTTACTGAATTTATGGATGTAATTGTGTGGCTTTTTCACATCTCTCTTCTACGCTTCGTGATTGCTGAGAGAGATGCTAATAAATGCAATCAAATCAACTAGGCTGGTTCTTCACTTCAAAACCAACTCCTAATATTTAGATAAAAGAAGCTTCTGTTTCTCATATTAAATCTGAACCATCTTAATAGCAGATTAAGATGCAAATATGAGTGTCGTTCCCTGTTTCATAGAAACTGTTCAAAGTCAAGCTTCCTGCAAACTTCTCTAAAGCTCATTTTATGATTTCTGAAAGCAGTAAAGATTTTGCTTTAGCCAAGTATTTTATTATGTGATTTTTTTGGCTTTGTAGAGGTATTTTGTTGCTTTTGATTATATAATTGTATTCTAAGTATTACCTGTACAATGTTTGTTAAAATACAAAACATTTGTGTTGGTCTTTCCTAAGGTGTATCTAATGGTGAAGTACAATTTAGGCAATACAAATTTTATATTATTTGACATAAGAGATTTTTTATAGCTGTTTTTATACCTTAAATTGTTATTTGATATAAGTTATAATGGCAAATCTCTTTTTCTGTAGTGAAGGATCTTTTTCTTGTACTACTGTTGAGTATTAGGACTACTTATTCAGCTTTAATTTCCACTTAAGTGGCACTTGATTTTAGCAGTATAATAGTTTCCAACCCAGACTACAGGATGACCAGGTGACTGATGAGATTTTGCTGTGTTTGTGTGTTTAAAATACGAGTATTGTCAGTTGTGCCTCAGTTGGAAAATTGGTACAGAATTGTGTGTCAGAAGCAGCTCAGAGTCTGGGTTCCTTGCCTAATTTCACTGTTTTGCCATTTTAAAGGAGCAAAGTTATTCATATGTCACCTAGCTAGAGATCAGTGCTTTAAATTAGAATTCCCTAAAGAAACAGACCATGACCTTGAAGAGGGGAGTCTTTGAAAATTGTCTGACGATGTCTTTATTTAATGTCTAATTTGATCATTTCACCCATGGAGAAAGTTCTTTTGGGGTTTTGGCAAGGATTTAGGGGAAAAAAAAAAAGAAAAAAGTTTTGCAATTGCACTCCAAAGTGTGTGAGCACCTCTATAACTGGGCAACCTCTTCACCAGCTTTTTCTGAGACGGCTGTAGCTTCCTGTAAATATATATTTATCTGAGTTGTTTACAAATACTGGTTTTCACACTATACAAGCTTGTGGGTGCAGAAACACCTAATTCTTAAATAGATTAAAAGTCCCTGTTTTTATGTTTTCTTTCAATGTTAATCATAATTGCCAGACCAAACCAGAATAAGCCAAATTAGTGTGTGTACAGTGTTGGCATTCTGGGGTTTAGGGAGTTTGATCCCATTTTAGGAAAGATTTCTTTGAATCTACTTGAGTTTTTTTCATTACCAGAGATAGACCTTAAATTAGGATTCAGTCATCACTTATCTTCTGAAGGCAAATGCTGTCATGAATTCATCTGCAATGTTTGCATCCAGTGTGATGGACATAAAACCAGTATTTCTTCATTAGGGTGGCAGGATGATGGTAAACTGTTGTGAGTAGTTAGTTATATGTGTGACTAATTGGTGTTCATTTTGTTTTGCAGTTTGAATTATTTTACAGTCAGCATTTTAGTGGAAGGAAGCTTACTTGGTTACATTATCTTTGTACAGGTAAAAATAAGTGCTTTGCTGAATTTATCATCTAACAATTACTTGCTAAAAGTTCTTTTCAAATGAGAAAAAAATGGGGAGTTGGAACATTATTTTGCATATAATGTCAATGGACTTACTTGGTTTTATAAATTAATATTTACTACTTAGAATTTCCAAAATGTATGTTTTGTAAACTTGTGATTTATTAAATCCAAGTAAAAGTAGAGTTGCATGTTCTTAACTACAGAAAAGCACTGCAGAAGTGCTGAGTTAATAACAATTGCCTTGGAATTATTTTGGTAGTATAGATGTTCCTTACATAAATACTAAATAATTTTAAGAACCATATTATACTGTTTTACTCAGGTATGTGAGTATGTACATAAGTGTATGCTTATGTTTACTACATAGGAATATATGTTAAAAATACCTTAGAAGAGGTATATTAATTTATAGTTTATTTTAGTAAGTGTCAGTTAATCATTTATTTTAAGTGCTTTCAGTATCAGGCTTTAACAACTGAGCACTGCAACATATCACATGGAGTTGAAAACCTACTAGCCTACAACAATGTAATGGTAGTGAAAATCTAGTTCTGGTAATAGAAGCTTGCTGCTAACACACACCTTTGCATAGAAAATCTAAATCTGCATTCAGGTAGATTTCTTCAGTGCTTTTTGTTTTTCATGGAAATTTAAAAAACATAAGACTATGAAAAAATTTTGATGGACAAGTATTTTATTTTGTTTTTAAATCTTTCCTTTAAATTTCAATTTCAACTTCCCCATTAATCACTACTCTGAGATTCTGTGTAAGCTGTTAATTGAAGTTTTATGCATTGCAATAATGCATAAAGCCTCGTGTTGAGGCTACTTGGAATTTTTTATATATTATATTGCACTATTTGTCTAGTATTCATAGTTAATCAGGGCAAGGGAGGTGTTGTAGGCCACATTGTAAATATGTAAATTCACAGGATTAGTTGTCATTGTTCCATTTCGAGTGTTAAATACAGACTTGGGTTGAATGTCTGGAAATGTAGGAGGAGCTCTAGTAGTTAAGCTTCAGATGACTTTTCAGCACCTTTCATCAGTTTATAAAATACTACTTGTGTCATTACAGGTGAAGTAAAAATGAATTATTTGTGCAAACCTTATGTAGCCATGGTCACAACATACCAAATGGCAGTGTTGCTTGCCTTCAACAACAGTGAGACTGTCAGTTACAAGGAGCTTCAGGACAGTACACAAATGAATGAGAAGGAACTGACAAAAACCATCAAATCTTTGCTTGATGTCAAAATGATCAACCATGACTCAGACAAGGTAATGCCATGATGATATAAAAAAGTTTCATGTTTTCAGTCTTGTCATTCTGATATTTGTTGAGGACTTTTTTTTATTATCCGTTGTTCACTTTTATTTTTCTAAGTTTTGTTTTTGACCCTTGTGAAAAATTGTAAATCTCTTCTGATAAGGAAAGAGACAGGAGGAAAGTAGAGTGCCTGTCATAGAGGCTTTCTATGCCTATAGCAGCATGAAAAGGTAATAATGCAGGGACTCTCTATTGTTTCTGTTGCCTTGCTATCCAAGTTGAATCGTGGGAAGGAGCCCAAGTAGTAAACCAGAGTCTTACAGTGATCCTAAAAAAATATTTGTGAGATTAAGAGACTGAAAGCAACAGCAAGCATGCTCTTCCTTGCTGACAGATTACAGAAGCAAGAAAGATAGCAAGGAGGACTTCTGTGAGAGGGTTTTTGCTGCAATTTGCCAGACTTACCATTCCATGAGTTTCTTGGAATTCCAGTAATATCTGAGCTTTGTTTGTGATTAAGGCAATGGTTGATACTTCTTTTTCTGACTCTGTCTCATCCTTCTGTATAGCCTATGTGAAACCTTTTTTCCCATACAGCAAAGGGCACAGACTTTACTCTGTTAAGTAAGAAACACCCAAGAAGCGTCTGTGCATCCCATACAGACATTAGCATGTGCTTCCAGCTCACCCAGAAAGCCCACTCTGCAGACAGTATCAGACAGAAGAAACTGAGATAAGCTGTTCAATTCGCTTACAAAAAGAAATCCAAAGCTGCTCTGATAGCTGCTTTTGTTTTTAACCAGGAAAATTTTAGAAAATGGAAGGTGAGATCACAAGGAAGATCTGATGCTTGGCTGAAGCATAGGACATGCTTCCAATACCTAGAAATGAGCTCAGGTTGGAACAATTGCTGGGAAGATGTCTGTTAAACCATGGGTCAGATAAAACACTGGGAGCTATTACAGGAAACAGTGAGACCTTTAATAATCTTAGAACATTGCCTGTTATTTAAAGGATTTACATTTATTTATGTCCGTTGGATAAGGTTCACCCAGTTTCTTAAATCTTATGTCATAGAAGAAGGAATAATATAG
This sequence comes from Zosterops lateralis, assembly GCF_965231275.1. Lineage (NCBI taxonomy): Eukaryota > Metazoa > Chordata > Aves > Passeriformes > Zosteropidae > Zosterops > Zosterops lateralis. Next base: position 14,517,788 of record NC_139762.1, read on the forward strand.
ATTTCCAACCTTTTTTACTTTCTATTGTTTACCACTGCATTTTCCAGTTCTTTACCCTCCAAACTATTGTCTTCAAGTGTTTTTACTATTTCTGTTTTCTTTGCACTCCATCCAGCAATGTGATAGCAGATCTGTAGACAGTGTATCAGCTTACTTATTAAATAAACAAGTGAGCTTTAGTGGCTTAAGCAGTGGAATTCAATATACAAACTTCTCTTTACCTGTATGTGAGCCAAACAGAAAAGTACAGTGTAGTAAATGTTGTAGTTTGCTTTTGCTTATTTGTTCATTTTTTGAATGGGTGTGGGGGAAAGAGCATGAGAAACTTTGGGCAAAATCTTCATTGGTTCATTAGAATTATGCTTCTTGAGTTCATGCTGAATACATAATTTATTTTGGTTTATATTCAACCATGTTAGCAGAATAATGTTAAAAGTTAATGTTAGCCTAAATTTTGTTAGCATATTATTTTTCAAGCTCTTGGTCTTTCCCCTTTCATGTTATATTTTCCATACTATGCCTGGTATCCTGGGTTTTATATAAATTGTAACAAAGACTATTTGTTGCAAGATATAAAATTAGAATTAATATTGGTTTGAGTGCGTGTTTGCATAAATATTTTCTGTTTTTCCTAAAATCTTGTGATTTAGACAGTTTGGCAAGATTTCAAGGTCTCAGAATCCCAGTAGCTTTATTCTGCTGGAAATGGGTAATACTTGTACAGACTCTTGCCTGGAAACCACAGTGATCTGTCCAGTCATGCTGGTTGAATGAATGTAAAGGGGTTTATATTGCAGGGAAAAAAATAAACATATATATATGTATATACATATCTATAAACATATGTATATACACATATATATACATATATATATATGTGGAAAAGGATTGAAATTCTGACAGGAAAAAATGAGAAATCTGCAGATAGACGTGCACGGCAGAATTTGCAGTTTGTCAGCTGTTTCTGCTATAACGTAACAGAATGCTTAGATGCTTTTCCTTAAATTCTGGAAGACGACTTTTGTAAAAATTATGAAAGCAGCAGCAGCAGCAGCTCTCCTTTAAGGTCCCGTCATAAATAAATGCAAATACAGTAGTTTGCAGTTATTTGCATGGAGAAAATTACTTTAAATGGAGATTGCAACTAAGATAAGCTATCGAAGTATTAAAAGAAAAATTGCTTGTTCGTAAAGTTCTTGTATGGCAGAGTTCTTCATAGTGTTTTCTGAAATAGACTTGATTTCTAGGTCAGTTAAACTGTCTTTAAAAATTGACCCAGTTCAAGTGGCATTTTAGAATTTCCAACTACAAATCTGAATTTTTTTCTGTGTATGTAAGACCCTAACTGCGACATTTCAAAGTAAATTGTTGCTATTTTCTGGTTCCATTCCTGATTTTTAAAACTATTCTCTCTTGCAGGAAGATATAGAGACAGAGTCGACGTTTTCATTAAATATGAACTTCAGCAGTAAACGAACAAAGTTTAAAATTACCACATCAATGCAGAAAGACACACCACAGGCAAGTGTTCTTATGTGTTTCTACCCTGAATAGCTTAGAAAGCTTATTTTTCTAAAATGACATTTACTGTGTTAATTTGGTATAAGCATATATCAGATTCCCTAAGATTTACAAAAGAAATTTTGTAGGTTTAAAGCTTAAGCAGCACAATTTTTTTTGTACTTAAAGTATAGGCAGGAGAAGATGAAATAGGGAACAAGAAAGTAGAAGAAAAAAGATAAACAAAATGGTAACACCAAATGATATTGCTGTTTAGTCTGTCTCATGAGACTTTCTTGTTGCTGGTGTTTACAAAAGCAACGTATTGCAAGAGCAGCAGAACCAATCAACTGTTTTCCTATGGTTTTGTGTCCTTTGGCAACTGAAATCAATTCCTGTGTTAATCCATGTTCTCAGTGTATCTCCTAAGACACAGGATTTTGTACAAGATAGGTATGTGCTGCCAAACTCATTACATTATAGTCAATTCTGCTTGCTTTTCTCCTTAGCAGTAATGTTGGTTTAGATGCCTCTCTCCTACCTTCCTACTGACTTCCATGAAACCTGGTATCCTTGATTTATGGACATGCTTTTCCTGGAATTGAACTACACCTGCATTTTTGTATTAATTCACCACTTTACGTGAAGTAAAAAGTATAGATTCAAGATACTTTTGTGCTGTCTTTATTGGTCTTTCTGTATTTTGAGCATTACTGTTCTCCCTGTATTGCAGGAGATGGAGCAGACCCGAAGTGCTGTAGATGAAGACAGGAAAATGTATCTTCAAGCTGCTATAGTCCGTATCATGAAAGCACGGAAAGTGCTGCGACATAATGCTCTTATTCAGGAGGTAAGAGAAAGTCCTTGAGCTTCATTGCATGAAAATCTTCAAGATAGTAGGGTAAAACATCAGACTACAAAACTCAACCATGTGGAAACCACAACTCCGGCGAAATTAGTGAGAATTTCCCTGGGGTCTGTTTTCGACTGGAGCACTAGCTGGGATCCCTCAATCTTGTAAATGTGTCTTAGCACCAAAGCATTAAGTTCTGGCTCTTTCCTGTTAGCTGGTTCTATGCCAAGAGATGTTGTGTCCTATAAAAATCATTGCCAGAGCTATGGGTTCAGTTGAAAACCTGAATAGGGATATTGTAGTATGGAATTTCCACAGAAGCACTTAGCCAATTTTGTGCTTTAATCATTATTTTAGTATCACTCATGGTTTAAATTTTAAAAGTTGCCTGATTATGGAGACATGCACTTTTTAATCTCCCTTTTCCACAAAGTGGTACAGTTGTCTAGATTTTTTAGATTCCAGATTAATGACCTGTGAACTGTCACAGGCTGGCTTGGAATGAAGTGCTATTTCTTTAGTTTTTCTCCCACTTTCCCGTCTGCTGGTTGCCTGCCTAATTGTATTTCTCATTCGAGCCTAACATTTTCTCCTTCCAACCAGATTCCAGTTTTACTTTTCTCAACCTTCCAAAGCTTTTTCTTCAGTTTCATTAATTCTTGCAACTCTGAGCCTTGCTGAATGGCCTCAGAGAAGAAGTGGAACGGGGAATAAAGATTCCTGCTTTATTCAACCATTTTGAGCATAGAAGTGGAGAGACATTGAGTAATTGGTGGTAGTGGAGGAAACAGTTTACCACACCCACTACTTAATTTTTATTTCTTAAAAAAAACCTAGCAGCAACAGGGAGTTTATAAGCCCCTAGAGACCTCTTAGAGGTTTTGGATATTGAAGAAGTGTTTATCCACAAGTAATCTGAAAGCAAGCTTAATTTGAGAAATCTGATTTTGAATATCTGAAAAATGAGGCAGCATAGGTCTAGATTTTTCTCTTTATTTAGTTTCCCATTATTTAAATCACCCATGCAATTATGATGAAATCATGTAAGGATTTGCAGTTAAAACTTGAAAATGATAGGCAAGGCCTTTCATCTTTGAAAATATTTTTTTCTGCCCACTGTCAAATTATTAGAAAAACATCTTGAAATGTACTTTGCTTGACACCAGTTTCTAAAGGTGAAATAGATTGCAAATTTTTATGTTTTGGAAACAAATCCTTTCTGGTTGCTTCTTCCTTTGTGTAAGGGATGGGCCACTTATGTGCCCCTGCTGTAGGACCTTTTTCTTCAGTTTTCCAAGAAAGGTGGATATTTTCATGGTTACTCAGTTAAAAACTAAGTAAAGGGTATAATTGTGATATTGTTACTAATTCTGGTGCCATTGTTATTTTTATCATGTTGTTTATATTCTATATATAATGTATCAATTAAAATGTGCTGTTTGACTTCTTAAGTAAGAACAAATCTTTCTGAAAGGAGTGTGTTTACTATGAATAATTAATATTTTCTCACCTCATTAATATTTTTTTCTTAACTATAAGGGCAGGATTATACTGTTAGAGAGATACTTGAGACTCCTAACCCTAATGTAGTTAGCTCTGACACTTAGACTAGAGCAGCACACACATTTCATTTAGGGTGAGGTGTCCAAGAAAATACTCCAGGCCCTTAGTAGGCCTGTGTATGTCAGCATGTGGTCTTTATGGAATTATTGACTGTGTTAGATACGCCCTGATAATTTCAATTCTAGCTCAATGTTACAGTTGCCTGCAGGACAAGGTAGCTTTTCCTATAAAATGAGTAAGTATGGAAGAGTAGTGGAGGGATGACAACAGAGCAGTCATTCCCAGAAAACTTTTATTCTGGCCATCAGGTATTTCTGTCTATCCTTCTTACTTGTACTATCTTTGATTAAAAAAAAAAGCAAGAACAACAAGATAACCTGTACCAATACAAAATTCTCCCTTTCGTTCTCTCTGCCTTAAGTGAATATATGAAGTGTGGCGATGGCAATCGGCTTCAGTGGAGGGCTAAATTAGGTGAAATCCGAGCAAATCTATCAGCTTGTTAGCACCCAGTTTCTCCTCACTTGTACTGCTGTGGAATGTACCAGACCCTTGGCTCTTAGCCCAACAAAACTCACTCTTTTGAGCTTTTTGTTTGCTTTGCTGGGTGAGTTCCACCTGGTGAGTTCTGTTGGCTCACAGAGAGCCCCAGCAAACTCTAGAGCTGGGACAAAGCCAGCCATGAGAAGTTGTAAAGAAAACTGAAAATTCAGATGAAATAAAAATATTTTTCTTTACAGAAGAAATCAGAACTACAGGCAAATATATTGTGACACTTGATTAGTAAGATATTTTGTCTGAAAAATTTTCCTACTTACAGATTTGCACATTCTGTTATTATACACAATATCTTCCCCTACTCTACAAGAGAATGGGCAAAACTGAGAACTACTAAGAGACATCTAAAGTTTTGCCTGGAGTGGCAATTTCTTCCACAATGCAAATATAGATTTGTTTTTACAATAAATAGTTTCATACTGCATGTATTAAAAAGTTCCAGCATAGACAGATGGAACTCACTAAACTGTAGGTCTGTCTTTAGTGGCTGAAGATGAAGTTCATCTTGATTTTCTCCAATTGTATTGGAAAGGAGGTTAGTGGTAGGGGAACTCCACTGTGATAGTAGTGAAGAAATGTGTTAATATTAGATTAATTTTGAATATGGATATTTGTCTTCATTTGTACTGTGGCAAATCAAGCAAGCGAGAGGAAGGAGGAGATCTGGGGAACATGTGGCCAAAGTAACCAGTGAGCTGACCAGTCAGTTTCAGTGTCCTGACACTAATACATAGAGATACTTTCTTGGTTGTTATAAATTAGCTATTCCAGGGTTATTTAATCCTGTCTTTAAAAGAAAAATAAACTGAATTTGCCTTTATTAAACCCTTTAGCAAATATTTAGATGATGTTTATAACTGTGAAAAATAAAAATAACACAAAATCTATGTCTTTCTTTTGCAGGTAATTAGCCAATCAAGAGCTAGGTTTAACCCAAGTATCAGCATGATTAAGAAGTGTATTGAAGTCCTGATAGACAAACAGTACATAGAGCGAAGCCAGGCCTCTGCAGACGAATACAGTTATGTAGCATGATGTTGCTATCCTGCAGGTATGATTGTAAGGAGATCATTGCTGTCACTGTTTGGTGTGTTCCTGTGGGAAGAGGCAGGCCTGTGCCTCCATAATTGGTCACTTGGCAGCCCCTGTTTTTCTGCTGTTTACAACATCACCAGTGCCATGTCATGAGCGTCAATGAAAATGCCTATAGATATTTCAAGCTCATGTCATTATGACATTTCTTAAAACTTTACTAAACGAATGAGTGAAGTATTGCTGAAATGTGGAGAATTGGTTGGGTACCATGCTTTTTTTTTTTCCCCTCCTCCCCTTTCACGTTTGCAGTTGATGTTTTTTAATGTATCTTAAGACAAAGTAAAAAAAAAAAAATCACACAAAAAACCTAAATATTGTAATATGACAGATAACCTAATAATTGTATCTACATTAAAATGTAAAAAAACAATGACGAACATGATACTGCTGCTTGTCAAATAAAAAAATAAAGTTATATAATGTGTCTCGAATGAGTGTAGAGCTGGATATAGCATTACTGTCTGTAAATATTATTCAGGCCTGAAGAGTAGAAATAATGTTACGTCTTTGGGTTTTGGATAACCTCAGAAGTAGGTCTGACATAACAACTAATTTATATAAAACTGAATACCAGGTATGTGATGTTTGATGTGATTATAAAAAAAATATTTATGTTTAAGTGCTCATCTTGTTTTCTTGAGATTAGGCTAATTTACATTCTCGGTGCTTGAAGGCCTCCCCTGTGTCTGTTAATCCCACACTGTAGGAATACGTTACAAGAGAAAATAAACTGACATTTGAGGGGATTTAAGTAGCGTAGTTCACAAACACTCAGGAATAGTTATCATGAATATCAAAGATAGAGTTCAGTGGCTTGTGAAACCACCTTCTTAATGGGAAAGCTTATACCAGACTGGTAACTGAAAAATGTTTTTTCTCTAATGTATTGGGTAAAAACACTACATGGATGGGTATCTGTGTTTGTTTCCACATAAACTCATACTGCTTGTTTCTTGTTTTCCCTCCTGACTCCTATGGTTGTTTTTACCATGTTTTGTTTTCCTCTGCCCCAATTAAATTTCCAGCTGTTAGGGTGAGACAAGAAATCCACAGGCTATTTCATGTCCTGTGTTGTTCATCAGGGTTGGCATGGTGACTGTTCACTCTCAAACAAGCAAACTATAATTTTAAAAGGTACAAACTCTACCACTGGAAGTGAATGAAATTTAAGAGCATTGCGAGTTTGAACACACTGAATGCCTGCTGCAGAAAAGAGGTTTTTTTCCTCATGGCTATGCCTGCAATTATGACTGACAAGATAAAAAATAAGTTTAAATGTTCTATTTTTGCCGATTTATTTGCATGCATATAAAAATACATATGTAGATATATACTATTTGCAGTATTTTTTTAGATTGTGTAGTATCACCTACTGAAAATCCACACATCAAAAACTAATTTTAAAGAAAAAACTTTGGAGGGAGATTTTACTCTTTTTTTTTTTTCTTTTTCTAGTTCTTCAGTGGAGAGAGGCTTCTCTCCAGCTCTCAGATTGTTGCTGTCTCTTATTTCTTAAGTGGTATTGCATTCATATACTCTCTAGAGGGTATAGGAAACTTTCTATGGTTAACCAGGAAATGCATCAAGAAGCGGTGCTATGTTTTTCTGATGTGGATTTTGCTAAGGATGAATAAAGGGCAATAAACAATAAAGGGCAGTAAATATTCCTTCCATATTTATGGTGTTTAATCCCACTATGCTAAGACCTAGATTTTTTACGTTGATTTATGTCTTCAGGAAGTGAGGTTTTTAAACTAATTGTAATATGGTGCTGTAGATCATTGTCTCAAGTGTTAGAGTTGTCTCTATGTGGTGGGAGACAGCACAGGTGCTTACACTGTTACCAGATGTAGTAAACAGGAGACACATCAGCATAGATTTTGACTGGAGTGATTCCTAATCTATTTCAGTGTGGAGCATTTCTGTGCTTTATAAAAAGAATTAATTCATTATATCTTAGGACAAAAAATAGGGGCAGTATTCTATTACATAATACAAAAAAAAAAAAAGGAAAAAAATATTTCCTGAATGCTGAATTGGCAGATCCTTTCTCCAGAGAACAAGCTAACACTGACACCAAAGTTTCTGGAAACAAATGTGTTTTATCTTGTAACTTGTATTTGAGTCAACGGATTTTAAGTTTGTTCATAAAAGGGTTAATAAAAGCTTTATTTAAATATAGATTCCAGTAGCAAAATTTTAAGGCTGAGTTTGAAGATGGCTTGACCAATTTATTTTCAGAATCATTTTGTAGGCAACACAAGAACTTCGCTGCTCTAGCCCAAACGTGCAAGGTTTTAACATTACCTTATCTCTTGATTTTTGCATACCTAAACCATCATTTTGGGTTTTAGATAAGCATGCTGCTGAGTTGAGACATGTTTAGTGAGTTAAAAACATCCATCTGTTTCAGTCCAGTTGGCATCCCCAGATGATGTCTTTCATAATTACACACAAACTCAGTCTTTTGGGTGCCTCTTAGGAAATGTTGTTATAGCTGGGAAACTTTTTGAATTCTACTTTATAAATCACACTTTGCCCCTCAGGAAAAAAGTAGTGCAAAATTCAGGCCCCTGTAACTGGGGGGGCTGAATCACTGAAATCATTGCTGGCACACAGGGGTGCAGTTTAATAGTGTGGAGCTTCAGTCTGGCAACCAATACCTTTGGCCAAGTGTAGGTTCAAAATATAAAGTACTAAAATGGATATTAACAGGAGGGGCAAATTGTGAAAAAGAGAAGATAGCAAAAAACACCATACAGTTTTAATTTTTTACTAGAAGAAACTGGTATAACTGTACTGCTTTTTTTGTTTGTCATACACCTTCTGAGATGTATGACCTGCTAGTTTATAGGAAGCCATACAGCTGAGTGCAAACATAATGGTTTCATACATTTCATACATAATATCAAAATGCATTTTACCTCTGGTATTGAGTACTACAGATCATTCTTACACTAACTGAAAAGGTGTTTCTGTGATGTTATAATTTGTCTTGAGACTGATTGTCTGGTTCTAGGAAAGAAAAGTGTGTACCTGCATTTTAGTATGTTCATACACATAAGGGAGCCAGAGCTATGAAAGGTATTTAATCACCATAACATAAACTGTTTGCAAAGCAGAGAGTATCATTACTTTCAATGAGTACATCACCTTTCCGAATAAGCAGAGTTCAGAAATTGATCAGAGGAGAAGTAAACTTTATAAGCTGATATCTTTCAGTTATGGTTAGAAAGATATTTCTTATCCTTAAAAAGTTAATTTTAAAAACAAGTACTGCAATGTAGTATTGATATTGAGCACAAATTCTTTGTACCCGAGGACAGATATTTTAGGACTGTCCATGCTTTATAAATATGGTAAGTACTTAGAGTTAATTTATCTTAGCTATCACAATGTATGAGAACGTATTCTCCAGAAACAATTGTTCTTGCATTGAGTATTTTCTCTTATTACAAATATGAATTTGTCTTTACTTGTTTATGGTAAGTTGTACTGCGCTTCTGAGCTGATAAGAAAACAGCATTTGTCAATTTTGCCAGGGAAAAGAGGAAGGGTCAAAAAAGTGTTTGAGTATAATAATTTAAAAATGGTGCACGACTTTGATAAACATGTGTCTGTGGTTTTAAAGTAACCAAACATCCATATACATATGGATGCTTGGATGTGCATTTGTTATTGTCTCCATTCTGTGGAATTCACAGTTGCATCAGTAAGAGAAGACATAACAGGCAGCTAAAGCAGAGGTAGATGAGAGGCTGCCTCTTTGGTATCTGGCAGTGGTGTTGGTGCTGTTCCCACCAGCTGTCCCAGGAGTACAGCACAAGACAGGAAAGCTCCCTTAGTCTCCCCAGTAAGCCCAGCCTTGCAAATGCAAATGGGAAGTGAAGGACTAAGCCTCAGAAACAGTACAGAGCAAGCCTAAAGGTGGTGTTGGTGACTGACTTCTAAAACAGTTCTAGTAATTTAGAGAATTACTTCCACCATTCATGTCTACACTTTTTTTAGGACCTGTGTGACTGAAAGCGGAGTGGTGATTTAAGCAAAACCGAAATACTCACTTGGTTGTTTTGGCTGGAGTAACAAGCAGCTGGCATTAACACCATCATAAGTTCTTCCTCCTCAGCTGGGGACAGCGCTGGGTGCATGCATTACTAGTCTGTTACAGCATCAGATACAAAGTATACTTTGAACCACTGGAAAATTTCGTATATTGGTGAATCCTTTTCTAGAGCTTCTGGACTAGCTGGAAATCTCTCTTATTTTACAGAGGAGGGCTATACTTGATTTGTGTGTCCTTTTTTCCACTCTTCTACTGAGATAAATAAAATCGCACGCTGGTGTTGTGTAAAATATGCTCTCCAAATCTTTGGTGCAGTTGTATACCATGAACAGAAAATAATGTACTTTAGGACTACAGAAGGTAATGTAGGACAAAATACTTGCCATGTCTGTATAGCCAGGGCATTAGTTCTTTCAGTCTGACTCTTACCCAGCCAAACATTTGATATATTAGTGTTTACAGGAGCAATGGATAAGGAGATTGTTTGGCATGTTCTCATCTGAAAGAGGCCTTGTTCTTAACATAATCACTGAATGGGGAACACTGTAATTATCAACTTTTGGTGGAAGCTGGTGGTTTTGATGTGTGTCAAACTGGCCTTTTCCAGCAGCTGAGAACAGTAGCACTGTTGCTGTCAACAGTTAGTAAAGAGGAGTAGTGATTTGAGGGCAGTCTTGAAACTTGGCAGATTGCTGCTCTCTGTCTTTTAATGTTGGTTATATAATCTACTCTGTATATATGATAAAAAGTGCAGTACTTCCCTGGTAGTATTTCACATTATATTGAACAGTTTTAGTTGAATTTCATAAGATGTTCTTGGTCTGTTTTCTTAAAAACTCTACTCATGAGTCCATTTTCATTTCTTCTTTCTGGTCACCAGCTTAATAGAATTTGTGATCATCAAAACCTTAGTTTGAGAAAATTAAAAAAAAAAAAAGTCTGAAACTCATGATACTCTGTACTCATCTGTATATTTGAAGCCAGTTCAGGATGTTTTCTGAGATTTGTTTCAAGAAATGCCAGGCATTTGGCTCCTTCAGAGTGGTGAGAAACATGGACTGCCTGGAGCCAATCAAGAGGAAGCTGTCGGTGAGAGGATATGAACCATCTGATGATCCTTACACTTCGGAAGTTGATGTAGTGCACAGAATCCAGCATGTCACATGCTCTCTTCAGAGTTTGTTCTCTTTAAGAGAGAGACACAAGCAGTGATGCCAGTGGACATTCAAGAAATGTTAGACTTGCCCGTTTTGAGTCTGTTCTCATTCTTTCCATGGCCAAAAAAGTGCCCCAGTCTTAATTAATAAGGCAGGCAAGGCCTGTCACCTCTCGGATGTGTACAAACTTAAACTGGCTTGAAGGTAAATCAAAAGGATGAGCTCTAACCTGCTTCCCACGTCTCTTTGTGTGTTTTTCATTGCAGTATTTGAGGGACTAGAAAACAATCATTTAGACAAGGGATCTGTAATTTAGTCATTAATATATTCCTGTGGGAGCTGGGGCTGGGGGTGTGGGTTCCCATCAGTGGGTTGGTAACTGAAGAGCCATCTGCTTCTCAGTGCAGAAGGAAAGTGGCAGTGGCCAGAATTCTGTATACAATCTGCATACTCTGTGCTGGTTGATGTTCATAATAGACTTAAATGATAGCTAGTAATCTAGATAGCAGTAATGAATATTTGAACGTTTAAGTTTAAGGGTCATCTCACCATCTGGTGTCTCAGAAAGACTTGGAAATTGGCTTTGAAAACTACATTTATAGGTTTACCCGTATGTTCTGCCTGACTGCCATTTGAAGCCATGAAAAGGAGTCATGTGAACCTCATCCTGTAGCCTTGTTTCAGTGATTCCAAGTGAAATTCTCCCTTCCCTCAAGTGGGTGTCTGCTGGCACATGTTTCAGTGTACTAGTAATGGTCTATCTAAGCCTTACTGTAGCCACAAATTGAAGAGAATAGATGTACACCCACAAAACCTTCCCTGCTTAAAATCTGAGTCATGGCTGTGAATCAGAGATGTGCCCGTTGCAGCTGGTGAAATAGATTTGGGAATGTGTAACATTCCTCTTGGGAAGAACAGTAGTTTGATTTTGGGCTCAGGAAACTGTCCATCTGCATGAAAATGCTCTAGCATTAAAAAACCTCTATCCGTGGAGAAGACCCCGCAAATGAATACCTGCCATCCATCTTGGAAGAGTTCAAGGCCAGACTGGATTGGGCTCTGAGCAGCCTGGTGTTGTGGAAGGTGTCCCTGCCCATGGCAGTGGGATTGGAATTAGGTGATCTTTAAGGCCGTTTCCAACCAAACCTATTCTATTATTTTTGAGTGACATAATTGAGAAACTGCACTAGCTGCTCCTCAGTTCTCTTTCCTCAAGGCAATAGCCTTGTGTGTTTTGGATGCTCTCACTCTTTCAGAGCACTCTGCATTCAGTTTATTAAAATGTGTATTTTAAAGGACGTGTAGTTTGTCAGGTAAGATGGGAAAGAAATGGAGCTTGTGCCACTGAGCAGGAGTGGTATAAACTCAGTGGGGAGGGAACGGGTGGGGACGTGCTCCGGTCCTGAGCGACAGCCTGGCAGTTGGGGCGGCAGAGTGCAGAGTTTTGCATGTGGACTGGCAGACCCTCCTTATTCTTTCCCACACCCAGGCACAACCTTTGAAATGCAGACTTGACAGGCAGAGCTGGAATATCTGCTCTTTGCCTTCCTGGTACAGCTCCCGTGCGCGTAAGGGCCGCGTGTCGGGACAAGCCTTGCTTTGCCAACGGAGCCCGTAGGGAGCGGTAGCGCCGTCACCCTTTCGGCAGTGTGGAACGTGCAGCACTGCCCACGACGCGGCCCTGGGCATTGGCAGGTGGCAAAGGAGGCTGTGATCTGCATGGACTTCATTTTAATATAGGCACAAAGATCAGAAACTCTGTGCATAAAAACGCCAGGAAGTATGGGATAAACTTCTTAGTCGTGTATTACCTGAGGTGGTTCAGGAAACAGTAGGTTATGTGGGTTGTTTACAATGACAGAGATGAAAATATGACAGGTAAAATAGCTGTTTTATGCTCAGATTTGCCTTTGGTGACCTTTTTTTTTTTTGGTTGTTGGTTTATAAATCTTTTTGTAAAATAAAATACAGGCTTTTGAAAAGCAGCTCTTCCAGAAGTTTCTTTTGAGAGGGGTGTTTTTGTGTAATCGTTAATTCACATTTCCTGCCACTGTGCGCTCTGGGCTTTGCATCCTTCAGAATTCCCTTCTGCACTGTCTAAAATGGCCATTGTGCTGTTGCACATCTGCAGCAGTGGTTGGCTGGCTGAGCTCCAGACATGGGAAAGTTGTTTCTCTTTGCAGAGGCTGTTCTTGCTGCATCCACCTCCTCACTGTGACCAGCTCCTTTCTATGTCATACCTTCCAGGCTCTAGTGCCTACATACTGCATTTTGTATATGACACTTGTACATAGCACCTTAACACCTTTTTTTTTTAACTATGTCTATAAAGGTGTGTCACAAGTTTCCACTCCTCTGTCTGCTTCTGCAGCAAGTGATTTGGCCTAGCCTGCCTTAGAATGTGATTTTATTACTGTTGTACTTATGTGAGCTCCTGGATACTTAAACCAGGTTTTCTTCAGGAGTTTGCTATGGTTGTGTCTGGTTTTTTAGTTATGAAACTAAAAATCCCATTAAACCCTGTCCATAGAGACTAAAGTTTTGATACCTCTCCTAGAGAGCACTGAAAACCAGCATTTAGTGCTTCATGTGCTAGAGAGGAACGTTTTGAATTACCTTTTTATTGTCCTTAGAAATCCTTTGGGAGATACATTGTTCATTTTTGAGTGTATAAAATGCTTGTGAAAGCTTCGACTTAGCTAGTGCTAGTTAAAGTATGGACAACATAAATGCAAACTCCTTTTCAAGCTATCACCTGCAGTAATGGAGGAAGCAATTGTGACAGAACATTTCTGTATTCAGACTCTGCTGGAGGCTACAAAGGCTTTCAGAAATTTTAGAGCAGTTACATTCAGGCTTTCAGAAATTTTAGAGCAGTTACATTCGATGACTACTGCTCTAAAATCAATATTTTAGGTTATATTGCAACCTGCAGGGGAAATATCCTTCCACTGTTCTGATTTTGCACAATGAGGTTGTCCTTTACTCAACAGGAACATTGGCTGATTGAGAAAATTTGGGGAACGTGACAGAAAGCTATCAAACCTGCTTGTAGCAGTTCTCATGTACCCTGGAGCCACTACTGCAATGTGATTCCCCTGCTAGCTCCAAGCAGCAGAATTAATTGGGGCTGTGGGAAATGTGGGTGCTTTCCTCAAAGTGTAACAGCAGAATCTCTGCTGGTTTAAAGACTTTCCAACCCGAGTGACTAGGATGCAGGACCAGTGTGGCCATACAGTCTGCTTAAAAGGTCGAATATTGGGAAGAGCAGTATGCAGAGATGGAATTGTATTGCTTCTCCTGATCAGATTGAGGCGTTCGAGGTGCCTGTCTGTGGAGCAGAGGCCCCACTGCAGCCTCCTGCCAGCAGAGGTAGCTGCGGCAGCTGAGCTGAGCTGAGCAGAGGGAGCCTCGCTCGCTCCTGCGAGTCCCAGCGGCAGCTTCCCACAGCAGCAGCCAGCTCTTCCTAACTGTGTTCTAGGAGAGGAAACGCTCTCCATTATGGACTCAGAATTCAGCAGTTCCTGCAGCAAGGTGGGCTGTCCGGGGCCCAGCAAGGAGAGCTTGGAGGGCTCAGGACACACACAGGGTGAAACTTGTGCACACACACTTGGAAGCTGGGAAGACAGAGTCCCGCTGCTGCTCTTAAGATTTTGGGTAGTGGGGTTGGTATTCTTGTGACTGTCCTGTGCAGGACCAGGAACTGGACTTCAGTGATCCTTGTGGGGCCCTTCCAGCTCAGGGTATTCTGTGATTTCAGTGTTCCTAATGAATATTAGGACCTACTGTGATTCATTTCTGCTGAGACAGCTGCAACCTTTTAGCAAACTTGGGTGGGAGGGGGAAAAGGGGAAGGTGCTTTGCATCTCAAGTGCTTTCTCCATGCGAGGGCAACACATCTTGTAGAAAAATGTGCTTTACTTTTCCACTGGAATGCTGAGTAGAGTAACCATTTGTTGTTGTAGGAAGAGTAGGATGGAGGAGCACTGCAGCATTTGAAAGGTGTTGATCATCCCCTTGCCAAGACCAGAGAGAGAGAAGGGCTAAGAAACAAGATAGGTGTGAAGCTGTTCACAGACAGAAGAGTAGGAAGGCCCTAGAAAGGTCGGGAAAGATACATTTTTGGGGTTTAAGGTTGTATGAAATGGAGGAATAGGCAGATGCAGAGATAACAGTGCAGGACTACATAGTGCGTTTTGATGTGTAATGCACAATTTTGTCTCAGGTAGGAAAAGTCCCTAACCAGGTGGGCAGTTTTTAGGCACAAGTAGTAACCAATGAGAAACTTCATGTCTGAGTCCCCATAATTTACTTCTGTATTAATATCCTTATTTCTTGTACTCCTGTTAGCTGCTTCCTCAGTCCCAAACCTTCTTTCTTTGAGTTTTGTGTGAACTAACTGATGGTGTGAGTTTTAGAAGCTTTACTGAAAATAAATTTCTCCTCATCTGAGGATGTTGCATGCGAGTTAAATAGGGGATCTAAACTTGGCTTAAGGAAGAAGCTGGAAATAGTGAAAGCAATTAGAGTTACAGGTGCAGATACTAAATTCTCTTTCCCAACATTTTGAAATGGCTTAGCAATGCTGTTATGTGAGTTCCAAGTGAGCAGGAGAGGATAGGAGAAGCCCTGAAGCAGAGAAACGGATTGGGAAAGGAGCCAGAAATCTGTACTTGTCTTACCATTTGAAACAGGCTGCAGCTAATTGGGGAGGGGGGAGGTGTGACAGTAGAAGATGGGTATTAACGAATCCTGTCATTTGGAGGCTGGTCCTGCACCACTTAATGCCTCCTTACTGCTTTGAGATTTCTATCTGAAAGCTGTTTATTTTTTCCAAAGTCTTTATGGGTTTGTGGGTTTTTTCCTACTTTTTTGTGGCAGAAACAAATACTAAGAAAGGATTTTTAGATGCCTGGATATAGTAATCTGGTTGGAATATATAGGGCAACCTGATAGTAAGAAGATTTAGATATTTTAACCTTCTATATTACAGAATACTTGTCTTCATAGATTCATCACTGTGGTAGGTGGTGCTGTGAATCTGAAGAAATGTGAGGATGCATCTGAGAGCAGAAGCCAAAATTTGCCTCAGGTAGCCAGGACATGTGAATGTGCTTCCAGTCTGGCCTGGTGGGGTCCTGAATTCCCTTGTGTTTGGCAGCTTCAGTGGCAGGATTGGAGAGGCCTCACTCCCAGCTGAACCTTCAGCAAGGTGCCCCTAAGAGGCTGCTTTGGATTACCTCAGGCTTAGTGTAGCAAACTGAGCCTGGGTCTTCTCCTTCCTGGGTGTGTGCTCTCATCCCCAGGCTATTAAATAGAAGGGATAGGTGAGAAGGTTGCTGGCTTCCTTTGGCTCTATTTTAAAGGCAAGTATCTGCCATCAGTGCATTTCATGGGGCGCCTAATCTTGTTGTGTGTTCTGAAAACACCCTTCAGACAGACCCCCTTAGGGGACGTGAGGTTCTGGAGCCTGCTCAGGCTGCAGTGCTGAGCTGTTAGGCCCTGCTGAGACTGAGGCAGTTCTGGGCATGCACAGAGGTGAGACATCACCTATCCAGAACGTCTGGAAGTCAGAAAAAAGTAAGGTGCCTCTGTGTGTGAAATTTCAGGATCACAGTTTTTGTCACTATTGGGTTTAGCTTGGTAATATGGTTCAATATTTCAATTTTTAATAAACCCTGACCTAATAAAGTCAATCTCCATCTCTGTGAGAAGCAGAGATTTTTTTTTTCTTTTATAACTTGAAGCAAAGGTTGAACAAATTTTCATGGGCAACCCCATTGTTGGATTAGTGCCCTCATTCAATCAGAGCGTGCAAAATACAAACCCTAGGCAGAGCTAAACTACAAAGCAGAGGAGATTTTCACAATGCTAAATGGAGTGAAAGCACCAGGGGAAAAATATCTGAAATCCTCTTATATGATTATTAAAACAAAAATACACACACACAAAAGAAGCAAAGTCTTTAACTGGGGTGCCACAGGGAACTGGCAAGCGAACAGCCTGTTCTAGTTGGATGCTTTGTTTGATACTAGATGGAAGCTGTAACAAAGCAAATATCCCAGGACTGCTTGTAGGCCTCTGTAGAGGAGCTGACCGTGAGTCTTTTGGCCCCTTTCTGCTTCCATGGCTGATCTCAGCTACCTTCCAGCTCTTGTCCCTACCCCTCTCCAGTCACACTGTCCAGTCCTTTCTCCCTTCAGGTTATTAGGAAACCTCGTGCTCATTTCTTCCTAACCTTCATGAGATGAATTTCTCGGCCTTTCCACTCAAATATCCTTTGTCATCTATAATTGCACTCGTGTCTGTGCTATGGATTCCACAAGATTAGCATTCTCTCTTGGGTATCTTACTTGCTTGCATGAGCCTTCTGTGCATGCACACTTTCAGCAGTACCAGGAGACATAACTATCTGCATTTTCACCAGAGTCCAGTTTTTTAGCTAGCATTACTACAAAGTTTTAGAAATAGATTAAAAAGTCTTAAGGAATACAACCTTATTTTCTGGCTTCTATCTTTAGCAGCTGTTCAAAGGCACCTTCATCCCTTTTCAGGTAACATTAATGACAGTAGGTTCCACTATGGGAGACTGGATTGCTGAAGTTGTATGAAGCTGTCTGAGAATATATGGTGGGATGGGACTGCATAGTTTAAATTTCAGGCTGTTCCCATTAATGTTACTCTCCACTGTGCTGTATGGCACCTTACAGGTGAGGAATTACTTTAATTTTGTGTAAATTGCATCTAGTTTATGGGGCTGAAGCCAGTGATTATACTCAGAAAATGAAGTATAATGTAATGAAATAAATATGCATAAAACTGCATGAGAATATGAAATCCTAGGTGAGAGGAGCTAAAGGGAAAATAGAGAGAATGAAGCTGAATGGCAGAATGAATACCACTAGATTTGTCAGGCCAGGTTCAGAGGCATTCTCTTTCCCAAAAGGAAATGGATAGGTAGAGGAGAGAATTTGGCCTCCAGGCTTTAATCTGAAACTTGTTAGGCAAATCATGAAGATTTAGTAAGAAACATCTATCAGATACTGCAATAATGAATGACCTTGCTCTGCCACATACCTGCTGGTGCTTGGAGCATGGTGGCAATCCCTGAGTGTCTTTACTCCTCTGGATGTTTCCAGGGCCAGAAGGAAGCCATAGTGGCTGCCCAGCTGAACAAGATGGCAATGAGTCAGGCTTGGCCTCTTGGATCTGCTGCCAGCATGAGAAACCTCAGGCAATGAGATATGTGTTAGTTCTTACTGTGGATGAAGGGTCCCTGGTGATACCTGAGCCCATCCTGGTTTTGGAATCATGGTAACATACCATTAATGTGAGCCAAAGCTCTCTCCCTGGCTTAGCTGTGGATTGGATTTCTCCTTTGGTGCAGCCTTGCCAGGAAGAGCTCCTCATGGCCCTGCTGCCATAACTGTCAGCTACAAGAACATGAGAGGCTGGGTCCTGAGCCCTGACCTACTTGGTAGAAGAGCTGTAGGACTGTAGAGAGTCTCCTTGAGCACCTCAGTGTTTTGAGGGATATACTTTGATTTTAAAATATTTGAAGAATAAATATGAGCAAGGAGCGGGGGCGGAACATAAACAACATATAAACAATCTGGGGACATAAAAAAAACTACAATAAGGGATGATTGAGGGAACCAAAAGAATTTTCAAACTGAATGTGAGGAAAACCTTCCTTACCCTGATTTCTAACTATGCAACAGCATTTCAGCATTTTGGATACTTAGACCTAGAATGTAACAAACAGTAAGAGTGCAACTCAAGAGAGCCATTTGGCAGAGTTCAGTGAACTAGACTTCTGCCATTTCTAATATATTTTGACTGAGATGCTGGAGGAGAACATCCACAGAGCTCCAAGAAGCTTTATTCTTTGTCCTTTGCAGATATTACATGCAAATCAAAAAGTAATTAGATTCATTGTCTTAAATAAAATTACCCTTGTTTGTGTCTTTCCAAATGGGCTGCAGAATAGTTGCAGTTATTTTAGAGAACTCAATTATTTTCTAAATCTCTGTTGAAAGCAGAAGCCTCTCCTTTAATTATTTAGGTTTTGTTTTATTGAGTAGGCAGTTTATAATCATAAACAGTTTTGCATTTAATAAGAAACTTTAAAACTCAGTGTGTAGGAATTGTTAAAATTTGTTTTTGTTGAATTAATATATCCTTTTATCTAGAAAAAAATCCATTATTTTAGCAGCATGTATAATCCTTTTTTGATGTCAAGAGATGTCTAACTTCAGAAGTCTAGAGTGTAAAGGTTTGCACCTGAGTTACTCATCTTCTGTCCTAGTACAGTCAATAGGAAAAAGTAGGTACTTTGTTTCCTCTGAGCTCTTCTGGCTCCTTTCAGAGAATAAATGCTCCAGAGATGCTACTGAGTAGACCTCCACCATGGTGAGAGGAGTGCTGAATGAATAGTTTACACATAGACATTTATGTAGATGAATGCTGTGCTGGAAGCTTGGCCATGAGGAATGCTATGAGGGCAGAAACAAGGCTGGGCCCAAAACCTGGAAAAGATTGTGATTTCTCCAAGCATTTGGGAATGTTTAGGGTTGGAACAAGATCCAGGAGCAGCTGTGGGAAATAAATTATCAGGATGCTGTAAGAAGGGGGCTTATTGTGATTGGCTTTGCTTGTGGGGGTTGGACATGCAGAAGAGGACATGAGCTGACAGACGTAACTTGCTCCTCCCAGGGCTCAAGACAGTAATCCTTCATGAAACTCAGGCTGCTGCTGCTGCCTCGATTACTGTGAGATAAAGCTCTCTTCTTTGAGCTAATGGAATAATGCAATTAGGACAAGACACTGCTCATAAACTCTTATCCTTTGAAGGGCCAGTTGATAATGAAAAAGAAACACCTGCTGTGCCAGGTATAGAACCTGCCTGACCAAGCCTGCTGTGCTGGAGAGACACCATGTTGTATCTGCCCATGACTCTGGAGTGGGAAGGACAGATCTGTAGACAGGTATTAGGGAAGAGGTGGGAGAGGAGGAAGCTTCCTAAAGGTCATAGCTGTGAATGGTGCAGAAATGATGAGCAGGGATTAAGTTCTTTTCAACAAAAACTATGGGACACCAAATGAAGCTAAGAGGAGTCAGGCTAAAAGCAATAAATAGTAAAGTGGATTTTCATAGGATGGGTAATTGAGTGGTTGGACACTTTGCCTAAAGGATGTTGTGACTGCTGAAAGCTCTTGTGGCTCAGGAGGAGACTAGACAAGTTTATGGAACTCTGTGAAGGGCTACTAATACCAAAGAAGCCACATCTAGCCAAGAAATCCCTGAAAAGGCCTGGAGACAGGGAGAATGTTGGCAGAAGTACATGTTCTTACACTCCAATGTGGGCTAGTGCTTAAGGAGTAAAGGCGTTGGATTATAGAGGGACCTTAGTGCTGACTTGTGCAACCACTCTTAAGTTTTCTCTCACCTCCAGAACATTATTTAATCTTCCTTAAGTTGGTAACATTTTTCCAGAGCAACTTTGCATGTTCTTCATACCATAGAACCATGTTTTCCTTTCCTGTCATGTTATAATAATGATTTGTTTTGCTGGCTTTACTTATATTTATTTTTAAAATGAGATATTCATCTCAGGGGAACAAAACTCATTAAAAAAACCCTTATTCATGCCAGAACACTTCTGGGAGATCTGTTTTTGTACTTTAGAAGATGCAAAAGTAAATTTAACTTGCTGAGGTCAGACTTTCATCTTGTTTTCCAAAATAGCTACAAAGAGCTGTTTACATTATTGTTACAAAGCAATGTGTACATTGACAGCCTTCAGCTTTCTGTCCTGCCTACTGGGACTCCTGTTGCTATCTCCATGGGGAAAACAGGGTGGTGGGGTGTAGAGGTGGACATAAATTCATGGAAAGTGAGGGCTGATAGCATGGCTACAGCACACTCTCCAGGATGAAGGAAAAATCTATCAAATCTGTATTGTTAATCTGTTTTCACAATGGAAAGAGCTGAGTTGGAAGATCTGTTTGTAATATTTCAAATATGGTGTGTAATTGCTGTTATGCAACTACAATTGTAAAATCACAGGCAATTGTCTCAAAATGAAACTGTTTCTGAATGTCCAGATTTGAACCCTTGTAACAGAGATGCTGGGTACTCACACAAAGCACTGCGCTCCCTGGAATGTCTGTTTTGGATGGGCAAATGTTCTATGAGGTGCAAAATTCACTAGCAGTGAGATGCTTGAATATCTGGTTGGGAATCTAAACATCAACATATTCTCAGCAGTTTTGGCCTTTGTCATCCTCTGCTTCACAGACTCACTGAGAAATGGGTAATGTTATCTGCTCAGCTAAGGGTTATTGAGAAGAAAAGCAAGTATTCGCAAAGTTTTTATAAATAATTGGCGAATAGCATGCCTTATGCAAAGACACCTAGTGCCGTGGAAGGAAGGCTTGGGACTTTTCAGTGAATGTCTCTTTAATGAGATAATAAGCACTCGGTGCCTCAGGAATACTGTGACAAGATCACCATGTGATTGTGCAATCTCAGTTCTACCTGAATTTGTCCTTTTTTTGTGACAGTACAGTTACATTTTATTCACAGTGCTGCCTTTCAAAAATGAAGATTGTACAGGCATCTAAAAATGACACCTTGAGAACAGCACTGTCCTTCCCATGGGCATGGATATGCAAAGGGCTTTTCTCAGTGAAGCCTTTAGGGATTTAAAATACCTCTTTTGTGGGAGTGATGGTGCTCACACTGTTGCAAGGGAAAGGTATTCATTTTAGCAGTAAGGGGAGCTGTATAAATGCATAGGCAGTGTAAGTACACCCAAGCCAGAAAGAAATAAACCACAGGAAGCCAAACCAAACCTATACTTGTCATGAGTTAAAAGCTATCCTCAAAGAGTGCAACGAGCTTTTGTAGTTGGTGGCAGCAGGTAATAACATACCAGTGGAGACTGATACCTGGAAAAATTGCCCTGCGTAAGGAAGGTTTCAGCAGAGCGTGTGCACTGAACTGTTGTCACAATCTGCTGGCACTCCTCAGCACTCACTCCCACAGGCAGTGTTACATTACTCAGTCTGGAAATCAAGCAAGGAGAAGACCAACCTGCTGTCCTGGAAAGCAAGTGTTTATTTCTCTTTTTCCTGGTGGAGAACACTTTCTGCTTGGTCAATAGATGCCAAAATTAGCAGGGAATGTGTAGGGTGAGCTGACTAATCTCCAGAGTAAAATGCCTTTGGTGTGACAGCAGAAAGGCAGGATGAAAATCGAGGTTAGTCCCTGCAGTGCTGTGCTGGTCTGTGTTGTAGGAGCCAGCTCCCAATACTGCTGCTCCTCCAGTGTCCTCCCTGCGGGAATGCAAACCCCCAGGTGATGCAGGGTGAGACATTTATGCAGATTGGACTTCAAATCCCTATGTTTAAGGTTCCCATTTATGTTATTTGCCCTTGCACATTATTTGGTTTGTGAGTACTGGGCCAATTAACTATGAATTTCTGAAAATAACTTTTGAGAAGATCTGGCTTGTCTTTTTGGCTGTCAAAAATAGACATGATGCGTAGTTTTAAAGTCAGCTGAATTTGTTACTGAAAGGATTAAAATTATTCCAAATTTTTGAAGATGAGTGAGAAAATTACCCTTTTTTTTCCAAATTGATTCTCTAGCAACAGCAGTTTGAATCAATATGGTAAAAAGTTTCTATTCATCTTCATAGTTTTTGGACTGCTGTTTTTCCTGGTTTTGAAGTAGCAATCAGTGAGACTGTTGTAGATGCTTAGTATAGACTCCACCCCATATTCTTTTCCTCTGAGTCTCATGGAAGGCACATGGACTTCCTACCCAGAGATTTAACAGATGTCATGATCAATCACCTTGTGAGACCTTTGTGTATCCTGCAGAGCACTGACTTTCTCACAGACTTCGTTATTCTTCATACAATTATATCAGACAAGCTGACATAACAAAAACAGATTTAAGGCCAAGAAATGAGATTGCTTGGTCTACTGAACCATTGCTTTAATTCCTCCTCACCATCCACCTGCTACTCTTTGCCTTATTTTTTGTTTTGCTGCACAGCCACAGGCTGAGGTTCGTGCTTAGTCCAAATAATTTTAAAATAACCCAAAAAACAAAGCACCATGAGGTTGGACATTCCTAAAAAAACCCCACAAACCTGCTTAAGCAGGCCCCTAAAATCTCGGTAGGATTATCACTGAGCTATCGAGTTTTACTCTAGGCTGAAGTGATGCAATGTGGTGGAGGGACATCGGGCTTTCTGATCCATATCTTGCTGTCTGAAGTATTCCTATCTGGAGTGCATCCTGCTCACTGACAGGGAAGCACAGACTCCTCAGCAGCACAAGTTTGGCACCAGGAACATCTGGGACTGACCCTTCAGAGGCAATTCGGATTAGCAGCATCTGATATGCCATTCTTTGAGAAAGGTGAATGTCTGTTTTTGTGCAAAGGAAAGTGAGCTGTATTGAAAGGCAAACCAAGATGTTCTCTGTGTTTGAAAAACAAAAGAATACAAAAACAACCCCTGAAAGCACTACAGGAAGCAAACAAGAAAAACTTACAGTAGATAAGGTGTAGTAGGGCAACCCTCTTATGGGAGATGAGAACTCTTGGATACAGTCACACAAACAAATAAGCTCTAAAACCTGTCTGCAGTTAGGCAGTACAGGTTCAGGGATTACTCAAAAATATTGGGGTTTTGAATTCTCTGCTGGTGTTGTTCTGCTTATGCAACACTGTAGTCTCAGAAGTCATAAATAGATCTTATATCAAATACAAATGGAAAGTAGAGGGTGCTGTAATTCACCTGCTGCCCCTGCAGTCATGCTCCGTGAGATAGTCTGGAATTCCTCAGCAGAGACTCTGAACCTGCCATTCAGCTCATCATGATCCTGATATGCTGAAAACATGTATTCAAAATATTCAAATGTAGATTTGTGATTAATTTGAAGGTAAGCATGTTGTCAGCCAGTTCGTTTGTTTTCATGTAATTTGTATCATTTTGTCTCTAGACTGTAATTTTTTTCCAGGTCTGCCACATGCTGTGTGGGTAACCAAGAGCTGTGGTTCACCTGTGTGCAGGGTATAAATCAAGGGAAGCTCAATTTGGAACTGCACTTCTCTAGGAGAGAGAGAGACTCAAAGCTACACTTGGTAGCTGATATCTTTTGTTTAAATCCAAGGCCCACACAGTGTTGGATACTTGGTTCTGCCTGGCAGTAAGAGACAAAATACCAGCGAGGTGTTGTTGGTGGTGGCAACTGGCTGTGGGCTTGAGTTCATCACAACCAGATGGATCAACAGTAGCATAGTGAATCATTCTGGTCTCCACTGGTACACTGGTGCACTCACACTTCAGAACGAGTAGTAAACAAATATCTAGGTGCACACCTCCTTTGCTCCAGATAATCTACAGTTCTAGGAATACCTTCAATTGATTCATCCACATTTCATATTTTTAAAGCCCACCCACTTCTGT
The DNA here is from genome assembly GCF_965231275.1 of Zosterops lateralis. Classification (NCBI taxonomy): domain Eukaryota; kingdom Metazoa; phylum Chordata; class Aves; order Passeriformes; family Zosteropidae; genus Zosterops; species Zosterops lateralis. The sequence continues at coordinate 14,542,063 of NC_139762.1, forward strand.
GTGATGCTGCAACTCATGGAAGTAGGAATCTTGTCCATTGTGGTTTCATGACCCAGCCCTCCTCTAGTTTCCAGCTGAGGTATTGAAAAGACAGGCAATGTAAAAGCAGTCAGAAAAACCAGTTCCTGATTGTCTCTGATGATCATCTTTCTTTCCCCTATCCTAATCATGACTTTCACTAATCATCTTTTTATCAGTTACCCCAAGTACTCCCTCTGGCTTCTTTTTGTAATCTCTTACTGTTACTGAAATTTGAGAGGCAAAACCAAGCTGCTGCTGTTGGCATCTCTGCTGTCAACTTTGTTTCAGGAGTCTAAAACTAGGTGTGATCTTTGTCTTCTTGCTGCTTTTGAAGGTATACACCAAGCATGTATCAATTAATTTGATGGGTATGTACAAATTTCCTTCTTTTCTTTGTGCCCAAAACACCAAAATCTTTATCTGAGCACCTTAAGTCCTGTAACCTTCCTCTGCTCAGGATGGAGTTATGTCTGAGTGCTAAGTTTGTCTTACATCTCTTCAGCACCAAAATGGAGAAGTTTTTCTCCTACCTGCTCCCACCCTGATTCATTCCCCTTCCTTGACCCATTCTGCCGCCTACCATACCCTGGATTCACCCTGACAGAAAGCTCTCTACTGCTTGCTGCTGGATTAGTTTTCTCCCTGTTCAGTGAGCTGAATATTCTGACCATGGGGTCAGAGCCAAGGCAAAGCAAGAGGCAGCAGCAAGGAATGAGAATGTGGCAAACTGGAAGAATGTCTTTTGGGACTGAGGATTATGACCCCAGCTGGAACTCTGCTGCTGAACTTTGCCTTCAACCTCCACTGACTGATGGAGGCCTTGCACAGTCCTCATGGTTCATAGTTTCTAAGCTTGTCTCCTTGGCTATCACTTTGGGCAAGTTCCTCGTTAATGTTTCTTTCTCATGTCAACATACAAAGTTTAAGCTTCTTGTCTTCACCTCAAATGCCTTCAGAGTTCTGCTCCTCTCTGTTATATTCTCCTGTCCTAACCCATAACCGTCATTTTACCAATGATACTTTCATTTTCCGCCCACTTGCCTTTTTTTATATATAGAGACATGTGTATATGTATATATATACACATTTGTTTCATATTTGCCTATATATGCAAAGATCCCTTCCCCACTTCATCAGCAAGATGAAAACCCTCTTTCCAAAATATGTATCTTTGTATGAAAATAATTTATAACCATAATGTAGGACAAATGAAAGAATCTACTTTATATGGTTGAGGTGGGTAAGGAAAGTAATGATTATTTAGTTTGAATACTCAGTCACTCTCCTCAAGTCTCTTTTTTTCTTAATTTTGTGCAACAGGGATTGTGTATTGCATGTATTTTTTGGGGCCCATTACACATAGGGACCTGACTCTGATGCTTGTACCCAAGCAGAAATATTCCATAACAACAAATATAAGTAAATAAATCAGATAAAATAGTAAGTCAGATAAAATAACATCTGTCTTCAGTGCTTGAAAACAGAAAATAATGGAAAGTGTTTTTTGAAGTTTGACTTTTCTGAAAAATTATTTTGCATTTTATTGTTTTGGGTGTGGTTGTTTTTTTGGTTTTTTTTTTTTTTTTTGCCTAGCCTAAGCAGCAGCAGCAGCAGCCTGTGCTGGCAGCAGTGGAGGCGTTCCCATCAGACAAGTTTTCAAAATAGAACTGCCACAGGAATTCCAGCTGTCACCTTACTCATGATGTGGCCTTTGTTGGCAATGCTTTGGAGAGTATCTTCAGCTTCTCATTTAGAAGAGGTGGTGGTTGTCAAAGAAACCCCACTGATGCCTTGTTTCATTACTTGTTATATAAAATACATTTTTCAGTGTGTATCAGAGATCAAAGTGGTTGTCAAAAATTTTGAAAATAATTTTGTCAAGAATTTTGAAAATAAGCAGTACAGGTACAAAAGAAAAGATGGGCAGCATTCAGGTAAATTCAGACTTGATCTGGCCTTCATGAGGGGCACAGCAGCAGAAATAGGGGCAGAAGTTGAAGTACAGAGGGTTCCATTCATAGTGCTCATCTCTGAGGCTGTCAGTGCTTCTGAGCAGGGACTGGCTCACCTTAATAGGTTGGTTAAATTCCATGGCTGTATTTTGTATATCCCAGTGTACTGTAGTATGCACTATCTAGCAGTGGGGGTCTTTTATATGACTTTCACTGGATAGTTGAGTGTGTATGGGGTCAAATATTTGAGAATATCCATCAGCTTCTTTTCCTGAACATCGTAGGAATAGAGTGGCAGCAGACAGCTGCCCAGCTGAGACTCTGTTCCCTTCTTCCTGACATGCCACCAATGGACCACACTATTTATTTTCTGGTGTCTGTGCAATGTACTTTTTATTTTTCACTATTTTATTCCACTTGTGTTCTAACTCTGATAGTTAGGCTTGTGAAAGAAGGAAAGTTTGTAACTGCAAGAAATAAGAATTATTAGATCGGCTGATATACAATGTGGTCAAGTTTTCCAGTTTGTGTGCATTTCAGCAAGTTTGATGCAGATAACACTGGAAAACCATTATTCCCAGGCTGCTGATATATCTGTTGGAGCAGCAAAACAGGTCTAGGAGTCCTTCACCCTTCTAGAGCTTCTCACTCCTCACCCCATTCCTGCATTGATTGTTTGTTCCCTTAGAAGTGGACTATGCTGTAAATCCAGTGAAGTTCTGCAAGTCATTTTGAAGTAACCAAACAAAAGAAAAAGTCATCTGTAATTATGTTAATGAATTAGTACATTCATTGGAGAAGTGATGCTACCAGAGTGTTTCAGTACCAGGAGAGTTGATAGATTGAAATGAAGAAAAAGTATTGGCAGCACAGAAACAAGGCAGCAGGAGATGAGATGCTGAGAGAATTGCAATGAAGATAAACTTGATGTCCCTATTTATTCTGTACCATTCAATACTACATCATATTATGATCATATTTAAACCTAAGTGTTTTGTACGTCTTCCTTTAGAATTTAAAGTTAGATGTGAGAAGGAGTTACTGCTTTGCAATATGTCTTGGGGAGAGGTAAATGATAACTCTGCTTTGTATTTATAATTCTCATGAGTTTGTTTTAGTATGTAGAGGTTGACAGGTTTCACCCCTGTATGTGCTCTCCAAGGACCTCTGGCATGCCGCACGATGTGCATCCCATGCTGGCTGTAAAGTCTGATGGCTGAGGAATTAAGAGTATTTCTTGTAGACTTTCTGGGAGCAGACTGGTAGCTTTTGCATTTCTGATTCTGGCAAGATGTTGTTGTATTCAATCTTCTGATCCTTTCCCCCCTTTTTTTTTTTTTTTTTTTTTCTGTCTGAAAGATTGAGTGTTTGCTTGAAAGCTCTGAGATTGGAATTTGGAGAAAGATCTGTCAAGGATGCATTTCTTCTCTAATAGGCTGTATTTCTCTTCCATGTGACTGCCAGTTTGAGGCAATATGTGACAAACAGAAGTGTCTTGTTAATAGTTTTCTTATTGTATGTGGTGTTTGCTAGAGAATGAGCCTAATTACTTCTTATATTTCTTGTGCTCTGATGTGAAGGTAGCATTTATGCCTGTCAGCTTTAGTGGCATTTCAGCCAAAGTACTGGTGTAAGAAGATGTAAAAAGTAGAAGCTGAAGTTTATAATTTGTTTTCTTCAAAATTCTTTGCTTCCTCTATTTCTGCCCCCTCAGAGTGGGTAGTTATCTAAAATGTGTCTAAAACTGAGACCTTCACAGCTGTGCAAATTGTGCAGCAACCAACCGTTTCAGGTGTCCAGAAAGGAAAGCTCCTTCAAGAGCAGGGGCTTTTTTCAGAGTTAAGAAAAAGACATATTTAAAATTCTTTTGACCCTGCATCATAGCATGAGCAGCTGTCACCACATCTGACTGGGAGCCTGAAGGATTAGAAGGAAAAATCTTGGTTCACTGCAGAAAGAAAAGTTCTTGTAGTGGTTTTGAGCCATTGTGCCTAGTGGTGGGAGCCCTTCCTAGTTCCTCTCCATCCCCTTGAGCTTTATGTCATCCCCAGCTCTCGCCTTGTCTATAAAATTTTCTGCCTTCACGGTTTCCTTAATTTTATGAAGATAATTTTGTTTTTCTAAAATGCTGATTCCAGCATTTATTTATGGAGCTCCAACCCTGTCTGCATTAAGAGCTCCATTAAAAATTCCAGCCCAGCCCTGGCTGCCCATCCCTGTCCCCCATGGCCACATCTCTGCGCTGGGTCTGCTTTGGGACAAAGACCTCCTCATCTCAACCTGCGCAAAACCAAGACAAAGAGAAACAATTTGAAATAATAATCATAGTGCACAGAAGGTTACTGCATTAAATGTGGCAGGTATATCCTTTCAAAGGGGTTTTTAAACTTCATTAAGTAGAATGTATTAATATGTCTTACATGAAAGAAAACCCTAGCAGCTCAAGCAAGTGGTTAAAGCACTATAGAGCAGTAAGAAACTCATATATTGTTGTGAAAAAACATATTAAAGCAAACTACCTAACTAGATTCAATTCTTATGCCTTCTTAAAGCATGTAGCAAACATAGCTATGATTCTCTCTCTCTCTAGTTTTCAAATTTCAGGAAGTAGCGAGTTGGAAGGAGGGAATATCAAGTACATACAAGATGAGGAATTACAGGCTTGAGAGGGAGAAAGTCTGATTCCACACTGTTGTGTGCAATGCTGTTTTCTTAGTTTGCTTCTTGTAAGCTAGCATTGACAGTCTGTATTTCCTTCCATATATTTTGCTAATAATACTGGTGGATTTATGCTGGGGAGGAATTTCACTGACTGCACAGTAAGAATGTTTCCTTGACATTTTTGGTGAAGCTTTAGCAAAAGCACTTTTAAATTTAAACTTTCATCTCAGACACTACTGCTGTTTTTGCTGCTGAGCTCAGAGAATGAAACTGTCTTGATAAGAGTGGATCAAATTCAAAAGTGAGTCAGTTTTAATTGCTAAGTAAAATAAAATGCAAAGCCTAAAGAATTTAGACATATACTATAAGTATCTCAAGATTAAAAATTGCCTTTTAGTACTGTAGTTACAAGATGTTAGCATTAATAACAATTATTAGTCTCATTAATAGTAGCACAAGAGGTTACTATTAATAATTAAAATATTTATAAATTAATATTCTAATAGTTGTCTAGTGTTTTGGGCAGTGTCCCTAGTTTGTATTTAATAATATACGTATTCAAATCAGTATTTCTGTATTGTACCACATTATTGACATATTCTTCTCTCTGACTTGTTGGTTACTGAAGATGTGGACACATAATGCTCACATAGTCAAACCTTACAGAGATTGAGGCAGACTTCCTGCCAGTGCAACAAAGGCTGAGTGAAGCCTTTCAGGAGAGAATCACTAAATAATTGATCTGCTTCTGTCTCAGTGAACCATCATGCTTCACTTCACCTCTGCTTAGCTGAATTCACTGTAAAATGATGGCTGGAGCCAGCCGGAGGAGGCAGTGGTGGCACCTGTCTCAACATGGACAGGTGGTGTAGCTGTCCTTGCTCCACCAGGTTCCTTGGACACAGCTCCTGGGGTCACAGGCTGGAGGCAGGAAAGCTCTTTTGATAGATCTACATCAATTTTTTTTTTTTTTTTAATGACAAACTAAAACAACTCCTGTTTAATCAACACATGAAGCTAATGTAACAAACTCACCAGCAGTTTGCTTTAACACCTCACCGATGTCTACACAGGCATTTAGAAGTTATTTCTTGTATTTTTAAACTCTGAGGGGGGTCTTGTGCTGCTCTCCAAGCAGCAGCTGGCCTGTCAAAGCAGCAGGCAGCAGCAAGACTCAGCCTGGTGAGGCATTGCAAGCAGTTTTCCTGCTGTTGCTGTGTTCACCAGGGTCATTCCGTGGGGTCTGTTTCTGGAATGCAGGATGACGACGGTGCTTATTCACCACTGGAGAGTATATTTGTAACATAGTTGAAAGAGCAGCTGGTGCTTTGCTGAGGTCCCTGTAAAATTTATTGGCAAGGGAGTAGCAGTGAAAAGCAAGTTTCGTGCAGAAGTTTTGTTTCAAAGGCTCCATAAGTGACTGTGATATTTCCTTTAGGAATCCTTAGGAAAATATTTGTGTCCATATAGAAAATTGTCTTAATGTCAGATTCCTATAGGTTGTGCATGTTTATTTTAACCAAATAATGCATTGTTCTCTGAGATCAATTAAAAGGATTATATGTGAGATATATGAGGACCAGTACTGAGTATCCTGCCATGAAAGGGTGACATGGAGTTCACTTAGCAGCAGCACTAGATCAACCTCTGTCCTTCCTTCAGCTGAGTCTTTCAGACCAGATGTGTCTTCATACTGAGATATCAGACTTGGGGTAGAAGCAGAAATGTTTGCCTGTCACTGTTTTTTTTTTTTTTTTTTACATGATATATGTAAAAATCACCATAATCTGGTGGTGATGTATTGAGGGGGTGAATGGGGGGAGAGGGCTTCACCAGTAGCCAAGGATGGGCAGGGTCAGGCTACTCTGGGAGCTGGGCATGGGAGAAGGGCAGTGCAGCATTCTGAGAATAATGCAAGTTCTGTGAAGGGTAGCTTTTACCCAAGAAAAAGGGCTAGGGGATTCATTTATCTCTGCTGCTGCTTTGTGGGCAAAAAAACCCCAAATCCAACAAACAATAACCATCAGGGCGTTAGAGATGTGAAATTGAGAAATCTATCACTTCTAACGAGGTTCTCTAGATACACACTAATATTGCTGTGCTCACAGCATGTTGCTGCAAACATGCCTCAAATTACATGAACTAATCAAGAATTTTGTTTCAGATTGTATTGATTTGTGATGTTTTTACTACTATATGGAATTTGGGGTTTATTTCCAGTGGACGAGGGGGAGATCAGCTTAATTTATTTAGCAACCCATGAAGTGCATAGTCAATACTCAGGTCTGTAGTTTTATTACTTCTGTTTTGTTTTTTATATTTATGTGTTTTATATTATTTTAATAGTTATGTATATATATTGCATTTCCATGTATTTTAGATATCTATGCTATATATATATATTCTATATTTACTTAGTCTTACCACTTTTATTGGAAAGTGAAACACACAAATTTGTGATACTGTTTTATGTTTATGGAAATAATATCTAAAATTATGTTATCTGGAAGACACTAGGGATGAAAAAACAGGAGGTGGTTCCTTTTCATAGCCTCAGTATTTTTCCCTCCCAGCCCACTGGTCAATATGGGCTTATGTTGCCTTTTTTGCTTTTCCCAGAACATTTCCACAAAGCCATAGACTTCATCTCCCTTCCACAGTGTTCCTCACCAGCACCTAAACTGTTAAATTTACAAATAGTGCAACAACTGCCTGATGCAGTAGTTTTTCTCCTTTTGGTTAGTTTGGTCCTAAAAGGAACTTAGCAATTTCTTGTTTTTATTCTGAAAGAAGACTACTGTAATGTCCATGCTCTGCTTCTGTCAGTTGTTTTTTTTTTAAACATTCACAGTATTAACAAAAAGCTGTAATTTTTTTTAAGAAGTTCCTGAGAAATTTTTTGGTCAGTGATCATCAGATACTCTGTGCTTGGCAGGACAGATGCAGCTGAGAATACATGGAACCTGTGTGTTCCCAACATTCCTGTGCTGGCTCTCTTAATTTTCTCTGCTTCCAGTGTACCAAGTCAGCCCTGGGCAGGGTGGGGCTGGGAAGCAGCTTTGGCAGTTCCTGGGCACTGTACTGGCCTTGGGCTGCCACAGTGACCACCCAAGCTGTTCTTGTTGCTTTTAAACTAGTACTTCTGGGGCTTGTCATTCTGCTCCAGATTCCTCCCAGTGCCTACTGTTGCTACTGGTTCTGACTACATGAGAATATTATAAAGCCACAATCCTGTCCAATTCAAAAGAGGTTTTGGTGGAAAAACAGTCAAAGGTTGTCATTCATCACTCCTAAGGCCCGTGCCATGTGTTTGTGTGCCAGTAGAAGCTCCTTGCTGTGTGGCTGGAAAATTGATGTGTCCTGGTCTGCCTTGGGAGTGCAGGGCTGCATAGCAAAATGAGGGAAAACATGCAACTTTACAGGAATTATTAAAAAACTAATAATAAAAGTAGGAGCACAGAAAATCTAGAGATGAAGGAATATTTTTGTGTTTCTTTAAATTCATCAGAGTATGGTTTACAGCACAGTGTGCAGTAAGATGTGACAAGTAATAGTGACAGAGGAGACATTAGGCCCTGCTGTATGAGACAGAGGGGGAAAATTATCTTTTAGACGATCTCAAGGTGAGCTAGGATATTAACAGCATGATGGAAATCATTTCCCAGTAACAAAACCTGCAAAGGAGAAAACCTTTTTAAGAAAGCCCATTTGCTGTAATGGGAGACAGGCAATAGAGAGAGTGATGATAGATGAGAAACACTAAGAAAGAAAACTCAACTGGGTAAAGAAACCATCTGTACCAAGAAAAGTGTGCACATGGCATCCTCTTTTAGAGACAACTTCCTGTTAGTTTCAGAAAAGTATTTGTTTCAGTCTGATTTTGAAACCTGCAAAACTTTAAAAACTTTTATATACAACAAATCATTGATGTTCAACTAGAGTCTGTCAGAGGCTTTATAAGGTAATGGGCAATGTTAGAAAATTTTAGACAGCTCACAAGACAGGAGCTGCTTCATTTCTTTAGGAGATAAGTTCAGTATCTGTTTTTATGGAATAGGGAGGCATGGGATGTCCACCTCACACCGAAGGAGCTGAGCTGTTCTGGTAGCATCAAGCTTTTGTCCCAGCATCTGGTGGCAGTGAGGTTGTCACTGTGTCATGTGCTTGCACTTTGCTGCTGGGTGGAGCTGGAAGCGTTGCTCCCACAAAGAAAACCAGGGGGCTTGGAAAATGTGATTTGCAATTCCCCTTCACTGCAGCTCTTTTAATTACTGGGATTTGGGATGTGCTGCAGTAAGCCAGCACGTTCCTAACAATGTGCCATTGCAAACAAATGTCTGGTTATACACTGGCCCAAATCCTTTGTTTTTCCTCTGTGGGGTCGACAGTGTTTTCTTGAATGCAAGACAGCCTTATGCCCACCACCTAATTGCCCACCATAAGGCAAAACTTCAGTGCCCTGAGACAGAAACACAAACTTTGACAAAGGGCTGAATAAAAAACCAGCCAAGGATTTCACCTCTGGGGCCCTTGAGCAGAAGGTCACTGGGCTGATACTTGGAAAGAGATGTCTCTGTGCAGTGTTAGCTGGGAGGTTTATATGTATAAATAATGCAGTAACTGTGATTATGCCCTCTTTACTATGGTTTTCCCAGTGTTTTATGGACACTTATCCAGTCTCTTAATCAAATCACTTTAATGGACTAAAGAAAATGAGTGTGACACTGCAGAGTTTGGTGATGACAATGACAGCAGATGGGCCAATTCTGATTAGCCTGGAGGTTTTAAGTCTACACTAGAAGTTTCTTTTTATCCTGTAGCACTGGGGGATCTGGAAACATGGAAATATGCAATATTACATCAGTCATATAAATATTTAATGTGGTGCTGGAAGCTGTGAAGAAATGCCATGTGGAGATTCACACTAGAAATACTCTGTCTCTTATAGTCTTCCCAAAAACATCTGCTCCTAGTTCTGAGTTACAGTAGTGAGCTAGATGGATTATGGTTCTTGACACAGTATGGCAGGTTTTTTGTCCTTATGCATATGTGTTGGTTTAGTCAGGCTTGTGGCAGTGGTGTATTTCCAAAGTGCTTATGAGTTAACAAAGGAGGAGTGAGCAAAACATGTGGATTTGGAGGATGAGGATCCAGCATAAAATTGCTATTTAAATGTTAATGGAAAGGATGTGAGTTATATGTGAGGATGAAGTTATATTCATTAATATAACTTGATAGTCAAAGGTGTGTTTTGACCAAGAAAATACAATTTTACTGTTTATTGTATTTGAATCTAGGTTCTATTCATAGAATTATGTTTTATGTGTTCTTGTAGCCTGGGTCACGCTTTGCTTGCACTCCTGGTTTTAACCTGGTATACGAGGATTCTAATTGCAATACAGATACAGAGATGGTGCTGCTGGGAATAGAATTGCACCCAGAGTTACTTTTGAATTGGCAAGCTTAGAACTAGTAACATAACCAGATCACAGCCATTGATGAAATTCAGCTGATGAGAAAGATGCCTGGCTTAGATAAGTGTTCTAAATACAGAAATATAATTGTCAGCGTGTGCATTTATCTGTAATATTTAGTAGTTCTGAAAGTTTATAGTACTTTATTAAAGTAAAAATGTCAACTTACGTTATGGCTTGCTAGCAAGTGTGCTGACCAGGTCTTTTTCAGAATTTCCTGTGTACTTTTTTATTTCCCCAGGAAATAAAAGAGGGCAAAGTTTGTCTGAAGCAAAATCTCTCAACTTATGTTAAACCATGTAATCTAATACAATATAGCTGTTCTGTTTCTCCACAAAGTTGATTTATTTCCTCCTGGAAGTGCTCTTCTTTGGGAAGAATGTCCTATAAGAATTTTGGTCCTGAGTACTGTTGATTCTTTGTTACCTGTTGCTCCTGCCTGAGTCAGAGAGACAGAGCAGAGATACTCAGAACTGCTCAGGGAGATGCCTTCCCAGGATGCTGCTCCTGAGCACCTTTTGGGTTTATAGCGCTGAGACATTCCCACAGCCAAAGGAAAAAGGAGATCCAGAAAATAACCTCAAGATTAGAGTGATTGAAAAGTGATCCTCCTGTCACCTTTCCAATCTCTGACTTGCACTCTCCCGTTGTGCTACGCCCAGCAAGCTGGCCCACTGCTGTGCTTTGGAAAAAGCGTGGTTGCAAGTTGGGGCAGGCTAGTTTAGGCAACACTTGCTTTGAGAAGTCATTGCCTTCAGACGCCCATGCACACACCTACTGCTTTGTCCGTAAATAATTATATGTACATTAGATTACTCTGAATCCTAATTAAGACATACGTTTAGTAAATTTGAATGAAATTGTGTGTCCATGTTATATTTGGAAATGGGCTTGTTTTTTTTTAACGTTGAAGAAAAGGCTTGAGAGAGGCTGATTTCACTGATAACTTCTATAGTTTTCTCTTTCATCCACCTGTTGTGTCTTTTTCTAACACTTACGTGGCAGGAATTATTTCTATAGACTTTGAAAAGCACCCAGTGCAGCTGCTCATCTTGAGCCACAGACACTACTGTCTGCAGGGCAGGAGGCAGCCAGAGAAGGGGCTGGCAAGAAAGCAGGGCACTTTATGAATGCTCCCTGTCTTGTATTCCAGCCATGCCTAGGAGACCCAGGACCTTCCTATCACCTCTTGTTTTTCCTACCTGAATAGTACATGTAATGAGAAATATTCTGTGTACTGCAAATAAGTCACAATACATCCAAGATTAGCATCACAGTGAGGAGGAGACCATCCAGTTCTTGCTGATAATGGGAGACTGTTTTCCTTATAATTCATGTGGAGAAGGAGGCATTTTTGAGTCTAATAACTTAGATGAAAAGGCAGTGATCATGGAGCTTACAGCTCTTAAAATATCTCTGGCTCTGCCAGTGACTCACTCCATGGCCCTAAATACCCCCCAGATTTCAGCTTCCTCCTCTGTCAAAAGGGGAGATGAATACTTACTTGTGTTTAGCTGCAGAGATGATGCAAGACTTAATTAGCTATGTTTGTTGAGAGCTCTGAAAATGTGGAAATGTCACTGCTCTTGATCATCTTGAATAGCTGATGGCCTGGCTTGTCAATGTGTTACTGTCAGACCCTCTTCAGAAGTGAATGGGACACGTGAAATCTCCTGGGTTTGTTGCCTGCCTTGGTGCACAGCTGGAGCCTGGCTTTACATGTCTAAGTAGGTGGACAGAAACTTGGTGGTTTTAGGAGGGAGGGTCACATCCCACTTGCTCCTGGGTGCACCAGTTCCAGGTTTCCTCTGGGGCCACGTTAGAGAAGGTGCTACGAGGCTGCCTCCTTAGCCTGAGGTTACATCTGCCTGCTGTGCAACTACGTTTTCTCTTCTGTTTTGTTAACATGACAACTCATTGGTGGAGGCTATTAAGAAATTATGACTCCTCTGGCACGACTCTGGCAGCAGCTGTACCAGCAGAGAGCTGCCTAAACTTATAAAAACAAATCAGAAAGCAACATCATCAGAGGAGAAAAACAGAAAAACTTCCATGCCCATGCCAGTGACCAGAACTTTTCAAAGTGTGAGTTTTTAATTATTTTTTTTTTTTTTTTTTTTTTTTTTTTTTTTTTTTTTTTTTTTTTTTTTTTTTTTAATTAGGCTGTGCTCATTCAATTATCCATGGGTTCAGCTTATTCTGGGTTCTCTCTTCCTGAGGCTCAAGCAACCCTTGGGGAAAACTCTTGTTCAGGGCTGGAGGGTTCAGCAAGCTGCAGGAGGAGAAGGACTCTCTTGCATGAGCTTATCCTACCATGCTGCAGTGAAGTTTCACACACCCAGGCTGTAATATGGTTCTCAATGAACTCTTAGTCCCAAATATGGGCAGTTCTTCCTATAGATGAACAGGAAGGAAGGAACTAGAAACATGAGTTTTGGGTATAACCAAGACCTTGGCATTTCTTTATACCTCTATTATACAAGAGCCTATAGACCATTTTTGAACTCATGTTTCAAATGGCTGATGCATCTCACATCCAATGCAGCTCATACATTGCCCACAACTTTAGTGTTGTTCATTAATACAAGGTTAAAGTCAGACTCCTTTGCAGAACAGGTGGAGTAACTCTGTGCAAGGTAGCTTTAGGTTTGGGATCCATGGACCTCTGAGGTGCTACCACTAAGAAATAGCAGGTAAAAAACTCCCCACTTACTGTCAGTAGGCTCTAAATTTTTATGGAAGCATCAGAAGACCCATTGATAGTTGTTTGGAGTTTACACACTGAAAGGGATTGAAACCGCCAAATGTTAGTTCGCTTAAGAAAGTCAGATGGACTGTGTGTATCAAGCTATCAAGCACAGATGGCCCACAGAGAGAAACACCCAAACAAGATGAAATGGTTACAACCTAAAATTAATCTTTCTGTAGTTAACCTCATGTAATTTTGTGGTCATTGAATTACAGAATAGAAAGAAATGAGGAAAATGCCTGGGGCCAAAGTATGATTTTGGTGATAAGTGATTTGGAAGTAATAATTAAAAAAAAACCAACTTTGCTGTGCCCACCTAAATATAGGTTAAAAAATAAAATTTATTACCTATTGCATACATTTTGACAAAGTTAAAAGTATACGCACGTAAGTAATTTTCTTGGAGGTTTTATTTAAGTGACAGTAATAAGACTTGCAATTCTGTACCTTTCTTTTAAGTTGTATCAGCATGTCTGTACTTGAAAAATGTTAACAGGTTTGTTGGAAAATCTTTCTGTGATTGGCCAAGTTTTTATAAGCTGCAGCCTGACCCAGTTTGAACATCTAGATAAATATTAACCACTCTCAGGCAGAAAATCAATATCAGCTTTATTTTGGTTTCTTTTTCACTCTGTGACTAGCCTGCCACAGGTAGGTCGTGCTACCCTTCCTATCCACCTCTAATATATATGTGTGTGTATATATATATATATATATATATATATATACCTTCCCTCAGCAGCTGACAAAATGGTGACTTCATATGGTGACCTGGCAATTCCTCCAAGGTGCAGTGCTACGTGGTACACATGAACATTCATCTCCCAACCTCTGTGATAGAGCAGAAGGGTTTTTCTTTCACAGAACTCAGTTTTATTTTTACAAGAATGCAACACCATTGCTACTGCCTCTCTTCTCTCCTCCTCAGCAGGCCAACATTTATCTCTACCCTGCTGAAGATGGATTTCTGTTTCTATCTTTCCCATATCACCCCAATACTCTGGGGCTGCCTTGGCCCCCTCCCTGAGCTCACTCACAGGCAGCAGTTGTGGGCGGTCGTATTATTTCAAACTCCTCAAGCTGGAAAACTTTGCCAGAGTGAATCACTTTGCCTTCTTATTACTGCAGTTAGAAGCAAGCCAAAACTTGCCTTTCACGAGGTAACTTTCATTTTGTTCCCCACATTGTTTCTTTGCCCTTGGCTTCCAGAGATGAGTTTTTTTTTCCTCTTTTGCCAGGTCTGCTTGGATCCAAAAACAGACTGAGCGAAGTAGTTACTAAAACTGTCTGAATTCAGGTTGCTACTAAAGATCTTTACTGTTTGCAGTTATCTATCTTTTAAACATGCTGGACTCTTCTGGTTGACATGAACAGCCAAGTTCAGTGCTGTGGGTTATTTTACAGTCTGATGAGAAACTGGTGATGAAATCAGGTGTGTCTGTGGCTCAGTCCTGTTTATTTATAATCAAAGCCTTGTTTTCCACTACTATAGGGTAGATCTTAAGCAGCAACAGTTTTTAAGATCTAGATCCTGTTTCAGGGTTACTCAAGCCTATTTGTGAGGTTTTTCTTGGGTCCATACACTCTTATATGCTTCTACTGCTTGCTCTCTCAGCTTCATGAACTTCCAATCCCTCTTCATCCAACATTGCAAAATAATACTAAAGAAACTAGTCCTTTTGCATGGGTCTCTGCTTTGGGTAGTGATACATGGAGTGGAAGCTGTGCCTCATAAAGCAGAGGTACAGCTTCTCTTCCTATTCAGCCCACTTGATTACAGACATTAACATGGTCAGATGGGAAATCATTGCATTTCTAGGGAGAGGTGAAAGCAGGCAAGTAAAGCAGACAGCCTAAAGCCTGTGTCCAAGTTGCTTTTGGCAAGAGAAGATTTTGGCCAGAGAGAGATGTCAAGAGGAAGAAGAAAACCAGTCCTATCAGCCTTAGAGATCACTGTTGCTGGGATGCAGGAGAAAAAGCAGATGCTTGAGATAATAGATTGGGGTTTTGGGCAGGGAGATGTTTGGCTGTATTTTCTTGAAGACAGTGGTGCCTTACCAGGTGTCTTTCATCATCAGGTGAAATGCTTCTATAAAATGACTGCTGAGAATATCTGCACTGGTGGAGGCTGGAAGCATAAACTGGATTAGGCAGCTCATTGAACAAAGCTCTGGGTCCAGAGGAACATCTGCCCCCAGGGAGGGCAGGACTGCCTGGATGTGTGAGTTACTCCTGGGTAGGCAGTGTAATCCTCAGAGCAGATATTCAAATCTGAATACCAGCCTGAGCCTCACAATGAGCCAGATTTTCCTGCAGTGTGAAGGCAATCAGACTCTCAATGGATCCGTTCCACTCCATTGTAGATACTAAGGATCAGTAGGAAATGTGCTGTCTTATAAGTGAGGGGTGCTGGACTGAAGGCTTTGTCATAGGGACTGAAAATTACCACCAAGACTCTCTGCTGTGGCTGATGAAACTGGTAGCTCTGATATGTCTTACATTTTACATCATTTCACATCAGAAAAGCTTTGACTTTTCCAAACAGAGCCAATAGCTGGATGGTATTCTTTGACCAGTGGAAGCTCCAGTGCAAAAACCAATATATTCTCCTTCTGCCCTTCAGTAAAATCCCCAGTGATAGAAAAATATACTGCATTTCATCTATTTGTTTAAAGTTTTCACTACAGTTATCAAATACTGTGGGGCAAGCCAAGGAATTAATTATGTTTCAAATAACTATCCTGTCTCTGGTTGATAAGGTGACACAATATGCACTTTCCCCCAAGCCTTTCCAGAGTTTGTAAATATTAAAAAAGTGTATTTGTCTCCAAGAAAGTACAACAGAAGACTACTGAGAGCTCAGTTTGTGCCCTCCAATAAGAAGTTAATGGCATCCCTGGTTTGATGTATAAAAAAGGTTATTAATTTCTTTAGTTGTGGTACCAAAGATATATTTAATAATTTTGTGTGCTTGGAAGTGCTGACTCGACAGCAGAATAGGCAGACACCAGCAAAATGATGCTCTTAATCCTTTTGCCTATACAGTACAGGTTCTGTGAAGAGAAGATTCTGCCTAGTCATTAGTGCTGCAAAACAAGTGTGCTAACAATTATTAAATCAACCCCCCTCCAGTCAAACTAGTAATGTTTTGTTCCACTGAGTTAGAGTAGACATAAAGCACTACACCAGTGAAATCTAGAGCAACATCTTTCATGTCTGATAAGTCTGGCACTTCTCACCATCACTAAAATTATCTCCAGCCTCCCACGCACTAGAACAGGGCTTTACAATTAGTTCCACAAGTGCCAGTGAGAAGAGTCTCCTAACAATGCCAACAACTACAGCCGAGTTTATCCTTCTGTATTTGCAGAGACAAGGTTGGATCCTTCCTGCTTCCACTTGTGCAGCCTCAGGGAAAGGCCTCACTCAGCCCGTGTGTTTAGATATTTGATTTCATGTCCCTTTTGTGGGCACTGATTAAAGGGGAGCTTTACCTTTTCTTTAGTAGCTGAAGAAATTTGAGGCCACAGAGGACTGTGCAGGGATGGCTGTTTCTCAGCTCTGGTGATTAGTTGCAAGAAATATTTAGAGAGGAGAAAACTGCCAAAGGAGAAGGTGGCTGCATTTATAAAGATGACCAGAAAGAGAAATCATGGTAGTGATGGGAGGCCAGAGCTGCAATGTTAGCAAAAAGAAGCTCCTGCAAGGGCTCTATGTATGCAGCTCTCACATCCCTCAGCTGGGTGTGTGTTTGTGTTTGTATTTGTATTAGGGATGAAAAGATTTTTTTAGTAAGCATCTTTGAATTATTGAATATATCATGGATCAGTATACATAAAGAGGAAACAAAAATAGAAAAAGGAGTATCAATATTGCATAAGCAATGCAGAAAAAGCTGAAAAAATGTCGAAGGGAATAGGTGAGGTTATGAACTGATGAAACAGAGAAACATGCAACTAGAAAAAGTTAAAAAAAGTCATCATATCCTAAAAGCTTCAGACATTGAAAGAGACAAGAAAGCATATTTGGTGCTTAGTAATTAAAAATGCCAGAAGATGACATGAATACAAGGCTGTCCTGCAAAGATGGGCAAAATATATCAAATATTTTCATGATGAAGAACAGGAATCCAAATTTGCAGTCAGCACAAGAGAACAAGTTCAGGTGATTGCTATATGCAAAACGGGGTGGCAGGCAGTATGCAAGAAGGAAGAGATCTACACCTAGCAGATGTTTCTTTTCTGAATAAAACCCAATCTTGAGCAGGTGCATGAGTAGAAGGATTTGACCAAAGATGGAGAGGATGAGATCAAACCAAAAATTTCTCAGGAAAATATCACTCCCTGCACACAGCTTTCTGACGAGGCTGTTGTTTAGCCAGTGGGCCCTGTGACAGAGGTGTAATCCTAAGCAAATATTAGGAGTTTAAGCAGTGACCTAAGTCACATAATGTATGAGCAGTCACATTGACTACCTTACCTTTACCAAATTGCCTATGTACATGGCATTCAAAGATGCCCATGTATATGCATTCAAATCACCCATTTTACTGTGAATTTCAATGCTTATGTAACTGAGCTAAAAAACATCAAATTATAAGTTAAATTTGTACAATACACTTTTTTGAATTTTTTGATACAACCTAGGTTCTTCAAGCAGAGGTAGAGATCCAAGTATATGAAAATATGCAGAGATGGCTTATTTCCAGAATTCATACACTGTAAAAAAATTAAGACATTCATAGAACATTGCTAATAGGAAAAAAAAAGAAATGTTCACATACGTTGCTTGCAGTGGAGAAAAAATAAAGCAAACCTAAGAGAACAGGTGAAAGCAGAAGTCAACTATACTCTAAATATGCTAAAAATTCCTACCAGATCTAAACCAGGTTGAGATCTACAGATGGTAAGTCGTAAATATTTAGTGTTTCAGAAAATTTGGATGGATAGACTTGAACAGATGACCCTCAAGCATTGCTAGCATCTTCTCTTTCGTGTGGACCATGCATTCAAAGGGTGTGAGGGGCTCTGGCCAGGACAGAGTGCCTGTCTGTAATGGCTCCCCACATTGCTGAAAGAAGCGGGGTGAAATGTCAGAGCTATTAATCTTGGAAGACAAAACCAGACCTCTCACAGAAAGGACACCCTCACAGAACAGGCAGCCCAAGGCTGTAACTAGTGACTGCTCTGTGTCCTGCCATGGACAAGGACAAGTCAGCAACACAAAAAGCTGCTCCAGTTGGGGAGCTGGGATTTTACCGTGCTTTGGCCGTTCCAGGTGCCTTCAGATACTGTGAGTGACACTGCTGTGATTCAGTGTGTCATCTGCCTGTGAGGTCAGTGACTTGCAGGAGCATGGGGGAGAAATCCCTAGGCAGGATAAACTGTTCCGCTTCAACTTTAAGGCTACACTTTGCAACAGTAAGAAATGAAAAACATGGGCTCCCTCCACATCCCTGCTCAGTAGCTTTAGACTTTGAAATCTGTTTCAGGTGGAAAAAGTATAGAGAAAGCAGCATTCATTGCATTCTTATTTCAAGCTGTGAGCTGGATAAGTATTGGATTCTGCAGGGGGAAAAAAGTTGAAAAACTTTAGCAGTGTATTGATACATCTTGCAAGAAAGAAAACACATTTGCAAAACCCTGTGCCAAACAAATTGCCTACCATGTTACCAGTTTAACAGCTTAAGAAGAAATTGTTTTCCCTGGTAGAAAATAGTTGTTTCACCCCAGCAGATTTAAATGATTGAATTCTTGCAACAGCCTATATGTAATGAAACTCTTTGTTGGCTTCCCTGTGTGGTGGTTTTGGCTCAGGTAGAGTTAATTTTCTTCATAGTAGCTGATGTGAGGCTATGTTTTGGATTTGTGCAGGAAACAGGTGAAGTTATAAATTCCGTGGTGTGAGAAAGACAGTATTTGAGTCCTTGAGAGCAATTATAGCTTCTTTGGGTATAATGCACTTGCATACCAGTAGCAGTGTTTTATTTCCACTCTCTTTTTGTATGAAGCAGTATCCTGTACTAGTGATTCTCTGTACTTCAACTCATCAATCTGAGATGTAATTTAAGTTCATTGTAATTTATTGGTGTGTTTTTTGGTGTTGTGTGGTTTTTTTTTTTTTTTTTTTTTTTTTTTTTTTTTTTTTTTTTTTTTTTTTTTTTTTTTTCCCCAAAAGACAAAATGAACTTTAGGTAACTTACTGTGGTATATATAACACACACTTATTCCATATGAAGGAAGAATTTTTAAACGTAGAATAAATTGAAATCCTAGAACAGATGATATGATAGATGGAGGTGCAGCGTCAGCTGGATTAGTGTGGAGCCACAGTGTGAACTTCTGGCAAATTAGAAGGCTCCTGAGTTGCTAATTCTGGCTTCAGGAAGATTGGTAGAGCTAATCTTGTCCATCTGATCTATCTGTTTTTGTTTGGATGTATGAATGAATCTGCTTTAAATTCTTCTCTCAAATCTGAACACACAGCCCCTGCTGACGGTAGCAGGACCTGTGCTCAGGTGTGGTCCTGAAGACCATTCTGTAATTATAATGTGTGGGAAATCTTGGTTTTTAAAGACGCTCCGAAGTGTTTCCTTGAGCCCTGGAATGTCAGTTGCTGAAGGGCCTTTTTGCCCACTGAAACAAGATCAGACCTGAGTGAAGACTTCCCTTTGGCACTGAGCAGTGGCTCTCAAGCTGTTCTACTGCTGCTCTCCACAGAGACACTTCTGCAGCGTGCTCTAGTCCATGTATTATCATAGTCAACAACAGAATAAAACCCAAAAGATGATCTTATCAAGTGATTTTGTTGTCATTGCTTTCAGCTCTTCTCACCTGTTGCACCTTGATGGGCCTGATATCCTACCTCTGTCAGGGCTAGTTAGTTGACTTTTTATGGGAGAAGACAGCTTGGCTTTGATTACAGATTTTGAATCTATGTAGATCAATTTAAGCTCTTGGGCTTCTTCTGTGAGGAATTAAAACTTATGCTGTGTAAACTTACAAAAACCTACTCATTTACTGTCATCTTTTCAGTCTTGAATAAATAGATTACTGGTGGCATGTCACAATCTGTCATATATTTTAGCTCTTGGGGATTCTCCTGTTTCATGTCAGTCTTCCTTTTTTACTGATTTCAGCAGCTGCAAATACTTTTAAGCAAGAGAACAAGAAGGGAAGGCAATAAAAGGATGTGAGATGGAAAGAGAAGTGGGACTGAGTATAGAAAAGAATAAAATAGAGAAAAAGGAGCAAAAATAAGAGAAATCATAGAGTGAAAAAGATCATATGTTACCTCTTTCTGATTTTTTTAAATTTATTTTATCTCTTCTAAGTCAAGAACTGTCTTAAAAGCAGTCTTCAAATTTCAGCTGTCTGCTTTTGCCCCATTCCTCTTTCAAGTACATGACTCTGGTCATTTCCGTGTGTTTGGAAATTTTTGGAAGTTTTCAGTGAGAAGTTCTGCAGCAGTAGTGAAGGCGACTGTGTGTATCCTTGTCACACTCCCTGCAAGAAAATGTAACTCATTCCCTGCTGGTCCTTCATGCTCTGACACTTGACTGCTGGCCTGTGCCCTAGAAAAGGCTTTCTGCAGGTGCTGCAGACTTTGCTCGGGAGCAAATATTTATGCAGGAGTGGGAGCATGTGTTTGCATCAGGAGTGTATTTAACTCCATGTGTAACAGAGATGAATATGTTCCAAGTGCATGTCTGGTTTTTTATCCCTTTAAATTCCTGTGCAAATTGGAAAGTCTCTGCTGTCATATCCTTACTCCATGCAGTCCTCCCTGTTACCATCAACACGGGGGAAGCTGAGCAAAGGATATATTTCCCTTCAAACTTTATCAATGTTTTCCTGCAAACATCAAGATAACATGTTTTTGAAAGCCATGACACTATCCAATTCACTTTCAGTCCAATGAGGATGAGAACAGGCTGTGAAATTAAACAGAGATCCCTAAAGAGGTATACCAGCTGAGAAATATATTCTTAATATGTTTATAAACCACATGAATAATTTGTGTGGTGGAATATATGTTCTATCATGTTTTGATAGGCCTTTTGACTAACATACCCCGTGGGTGTTCCTCTTCATGTCACAGGAAGGTATTTTTTTCAGGAATGCTCATCAATAGATAAAACCTGATAGTGGCAAATAATTTGGCATAGCTTCTCTTCAGCAAATGGGTTCCTCTGGCAGTATCTGAATTTGTTCCAGCTCTGGCAAGTACCTAACAAATGAGCCCAGCACTGTAGCTCTGTGTTGATATTGTTTATTCGTTATTTGGGTAGAGTAGATAAGGCCCAAGGGCTTGATCCAAAGCCCACAGAAGTCAGTGAAAAGACTCCACAAGCCTGTTTTAGTTACTGGAATTCTGTATTTTGTATTTCAGAGCTTGGAAATCTGTGCCAAGAACTTCATCAATAACTAAAAGACTGGAAGAAAAGCAAAGAGCAAACTTCTGGACAGGCAGAATGAAAAAAAAAAAAAATGGAGAAGGAAACACCCAATAAATTCTCATCAGAAAAAAAAAAATGTCTCTAGGTGGCTTTTATAGGTGAGGCTTAAAAGTGAAGTAACCTCTTACATTTTCAAGAAAGTACCAGGCTTCAAGACAAAACTAAAATGGACATTCTAGAGTCTTAAAATAATGTATTCTACAAGTACCCTTTAGTTCAATCTTCTGTATATTAAACAGGTTCACCTAGATTTCTGACACTGCTTTTAAATCTCTCAAATTCTACTATTTTTAAGAGCTTTATTTTTACAATTTTTAAGAGTTGCTGGTAATTGAAAAGTTGCTACAAATTTAATTTTACTGATGATATGCGTATATGTTTGTGTTAAATATTATAGGGCAAGGCAGCAATGATCCCTCTACTTAGATTATCTAGTATTTTCCATGGTGAAAAATACTGTGTTTAGTTTTTCATTTTTCAGGTGTTGGGAAGCTTTGATCACTGAATGCCTGGAGCTGCCCTTTGAAATTAGTCAGGGATAAAATTCCAAATCTGTATAAGTGCTTTTTCTTTGTCCTGTGAAATTATGCAAGGATTTTCTGGTCTCGGCTGCTGACATTCAGTGTTCCCGTTCTTTCTTTTCCTTTCCTCTGTAAAGATTGCTGAAACTATAACTGATGATGGACTTTGGGTGTAACCAGCCTCATATCCCCAAACCAAACCCTAGGTGGCTGGAGCCTACTGAACTGCCTCAGTGGCTGCAGAACAGCCTCATGGCATGAGAGAAGGTGACAGATCATTCTCCTCCCAGTGCAATTCCTCATGGCAGGCGCAGACCTACAAACTCTCCATAGCTCTAAGGACAAAGAAAAGGAGTTGGCCAGCTCCAACGTGTGACTTAGATATGTGCTTTGCAAAACATGGACATTCAGAACCTTACCTGTATCATTATGTGAATATAATTCTGTTCAGCCCATAGCATAAATACAGTGTGTGGTATGAGAGCAGGCTAAAGCAATTGGTGTGAATGTTTTCCTTATGACATTCCATAGCTCTAGCACACACAAAGCCTATTTTGATATCTCCTGGCAATGCCTCCTTGTGTGCTCTGGACACCCCCAGTAACTTCACTCTTTTCATACAGATCATATTTTTCACTTTCTAGACCTCTAATGATTCTGCTTCCTTACCTGTGGATTGACTTTAAGGGCCCACACCAAGAAGTAACTCAGTATTTTTTAGTTCAGGCTTTCTCAGATCTCAGCTCAATAAACCATTAGTTGATATAAGTTAGAGAAAGTAATTCCATTTAAACAGTTTCATGATGGCTGAAAATCACCAGAGCATTATCAAGAAAACTATTCAAAATCCTTGAACTTAATTATTCTAAAAACAGCTTAAGACCAGTATAGATACAGAAAAAAAGAACAGTGAATTAACGTATACTCATTCTTTAGCCCTAAACACCTTCCCACTACCCAAAATTGCTTGAGACACAGGTTGGAGCCCCTGGAAAGGGTAACAGTTTTATGTCTCTTCTTGAAAATCATACATTGTTCTTTGCTACAATTTCCTTCTTCTGTTATACCACAAAGAACTTGTCTCCCAAATCCTTGTGTCTGCATGACCTAAGTCTAACATTATTATGTGTGTGATTCTGTAACTACCTTTTACTGATTTGAGGGCTTTTCAGTCCCCAAATCCCAGACCCTTTTGAGAAGTCATAGAAAATAAGTTTTTATTCAGTTTCTTTTTTTTTTTTTTTTTTTTCAGACCAAGGCTAGCCACAATTACTTAATAAGCTTTAATGATTTTCTCATTCATAAAAGAAAATTATGGGAAACATTTCCTTACTCCTTTGTGGAAGAACAATCAGTATGTCAGGAAAAAGTCACAAAATATAACAGCTGAGAAGTCAACCCACTCCTATAACTAAAAGGTTATCCATGGAAAGATCTCAGTCACAGACACATTTACTTTGATTAAATTTCTACCTCAGAGTAAAATGTAAATGATTCAGAACTTAAAATTCAGAGTTTTGAAAAAAGTTAAGGCAGAAGTGTTACGGCAGGTAGCTATCTGAAATCATTAAAACCTAGTACTGTTTGGTATATCCCTAAGGCAATTTTACAAATGGCACTTTTTAAAAAACACCTGTAATTCTTCAAGGAATACTCTTGCTCTTCAGTTTGACACTGGGCTTTCTACAGTACTGAAAGAACTCTACTTGGGTTAAGGAAATAGCTATATTTAGAGTGAACTTAAAACATACTGTATCTGGAACTGGTGTTTTCTTGTGAAACCAGGGAATATCTGTATGCTATGAACAGACTACTAAATGTGAGCATATCCAGAATTATTCCATAAAAATTCTTTGATGTAGAATAGAAAGGTGGGATAAACTCTGAAATAGCTCTGGAAATCAGCAGCATTCCACCATCTGAATATTTTAACATTCACATTAAAAAGGCTTTTGATAATCTGCATTTAATTGCAAGATTTTCACCCCTTGCACGTTTGCAGTGTCTACGCAGGGGCTTTCAACTAGTTGGCTGTTTTGAACAGAATTTGACTGGTGATCATTAGTAGCTGCAAGCTCTGATTCCCTCCATCCCATGATCCACCATCTACTTCTTCCTGCAAGACAGATGTCTTCATGGAAATCCTCCAGAATGTACCATTAATAAATGAATTGACAAGTTCTGTGGTATGTTAGCTCAGGAAAGCTCAACATCCAGAACTATTTATGTGCCACCCATATTGCAGCGTGGATAGTAGTTGTAATTTTTGTAAACCAGCAACCCTTGCCAATTCTTCTCCTGATTAGTATAATCCTTTTCTCATAATCTCTTATAATAATGTTTTATACTTCATTTATCTTACATAATTAGACCTCATACAATCTCACAGCCTTGTTACATTTGTTTTTTAAAGTTCATGCTTCCTTTTAAGGAAGAACGAAACAAACACTCTATGTGGTAAATTTTATTTAAAATGTTTTCAGAATTATTTATGTATAACTTGTGTGTTTATCCAGCGGGGAAGAAACTCAAATCTTGGAGGTTCCCATTCCTGTTAGGTCTATCACTGTTCATGTGCAAGTCTCCAAGTTTTGGCCTTAAATCAGTTCCCAGGACAGACTTGTTTTATTTTATTACTGAATTTTCCCGTTTCACACATTTAACGGAAAAACTATCAATATTACTTTCTAAACTTTGGAGTTTTTTCCAGGAGGCTGTTAGTACAGCTGGGAAAACTGCCAAGAAACTTGTTAAAGACAGTAAGAGCAGGAATTAAATCACAGAAAAACATGAAAAACCTGTAGCTGTGTCTGAACAGTGGAATAGTTACTCTCGACCAGCAACAGTATTAAGCTTTATAAATAAAACAATATCAAGTTTTAGAGCAGTGTGGAAAAGCTTCTAGTATGTAACATCATGTTTTAGCAAATAAATGCAAATGACAAGTGAAGTATAATGTGGAACATTACAAAGTCTATGGCATTGTAAAATTCTTGTTAAAAACAGCCTGAGAAGAGCCTCTATTGACTTATCATTTTCACAGTCCTTTCTGCAAGTTTCTTAGGTGATGTATATTAAACCAAGGATTTATAGCTCTTTCATCCTTTCCCAGCAGCTCTTATGATCACTTAGAAAGTACAGAAACAGCAGGTTAGAGGACATTTTAACCTTTTTCCAATAATACACTTGATGAGCTACGGCCATAAAACTGCAGAGTGTACTCAGTTGTCTCAGTCATGAGCTGTGAACTGTTTACACCAGTTTTATTTCATTTCTGCCTTTCTGAAATCCTGCATGCTGCCTTTATTCCACACAAGTGAACACTGGGGATATGACAAAATATAACATGGCAGGGGTGCTTTTTTCCTGCTTTAAAAGACAGACTATTTCTCAGACAAAATTTAGGTATATTAGTCCAGATAACTCATGTGGGTAATGGTAATAAAACTGGCATCCAAGCCAAAAATTATCCATAGGTCAGCAAATGAATTCTTTGATCTTGTAAGTGTCCCAAAGCTTTCCAAAACAGCAATTAATAGAAAAGGGCTCTGTGGATTTCAATGAAATTGGACAATATGCATGGAACCAGATTAATATAAACTGACTCCTCCATTTTCTATACTGGAAACTTCTAACTAGAATGCAAAGGGTTAGGGATGCCATTCTCACCCTTGACTTAACTGGGCAATAATTTTACCTTTGATGTTTTAAAAACATCATTAATTCTGCTCCTTAGCTCTGTACCTACTAAACCGCAGACAGCTTTGCCATGTGTACCAGGTTTGAAGTTCTTAAAGTTACTAATACTATTGCTGAGGGAACGGGAGCAGACTGCCAGCTGGGGCAGCTGCCGGGCAGGGAGCACCAGAGGACACGTGCTGAGTTCTCCGGTGTTGTAGAAGGATGTTGACATCATGTGTAACAAAGCTTACTTGAATTTCACATCTTTAGTGCTTTGTATAAGTTCAGAAACCACCCGCCCCCCCCCCCCAAAAAAAAAAAAAAAAAAAAAAAAAAAAAAAAAAGGACAAGAAAAGGTTTGCTCACTGCCTTCCTGTCCTCAGAACTCTGCTTTTACTCTAGTTAAATGGTTTTACCATTTCTACACAAAAGATATATATTGTCAATCCACACTGAATGACCAATGAACTGTGCAATTCCATTGTCCTCAATGAAATCCGTGGAAAAAAGAAAAAAGTGAACGATCTCTACAAACCCCTATGACTTCTGGCGGCTTTGAGGAGGAGATTGCACAGCGGTTCCATTGATGCTGGTGTTACTGATGATGCACCAGATTTTGCACAGTGTTGGTGCTGTTGCGTTCACAGATACCCGAAGGACCGTCTGATTTCGGCGTGCGCGGTGTGTGTGTGTGCCCCGCGGTCACCGGGGGAGCCGCGGTTCCTGCCGCGCCCCGTCTCTGCCGTGCCGTGCCCTGCTCTCCCCGGACCGCGCACCCGAGGCGGGCCGGCAGCGCCCCGAGAAGGAGCAGCGGCGGTGCCCATTCCGCCCAGCGCGTCAGCCGGGGCCCTGCAGGGAGCAGGATTTCGCGGGGCTCCTGTGCCGGTGCGACCCCGGCTCCGCATCCCCGGCGCCCGGCGGGGCAGAGCGAGGCGGGGGCGGCCGCAGCCCCTCGGGCTCGCTCGGGGCGCTCGCTCGGGGCACTCGCTCCGGCTCCCCCGCCCCATCCCATCCCATCCCATCCCATCCCGTCCCGCCCCGTCCCGTCCCCGCTGCCGGCGCCCCGCGGAGCCGGCCGGCTGCCCCCGCCCCGCCGCGCCGCCCCACGCCCCCGGAGCGGGAGCCAGCGCCGCCCCGCCCGCCGCCGCTGCGCGCCGGGGCAGGAGCCGAGCAGGTGGCCGGGGCAGCGCCGCGGCATGTGAGCGGCCCCCGTCCCTCCTTCCTGCCCCGCCACGCCGGGCGGGCCGGCCGCAAGCCGGGGCGGAGGCAGCGCGCCCGGGAGGCAGCTCGGGGGCGGCCGGGGCTGAGCGCCGAGCCCCGCCGGGGGGCGGCCGTGGCGGAGGGCGGAGGGGAGGAGGAGGAGGAGGAGGAGGAGGAAGGCTGCGTGGGGCCGCAGGGACGCGGGAGCCCCCCGGCCGCGCAGGATGAAAGTCACGGTGTGCTTCGGGAGGACCCGGGTGGTCGTGCCCTGCGGGGATGGGAACATGAAAGTTTTCAGCTTGATCCAGCAGGCGGTGACCCGGTACAAGAAGGCGATCGCCAAGGTGAGGGGCGCGGGGAGCGGCGCCCGCGATCAATATGGCGCTTCCCGGAGTGGGGAGGGAGAGCGAGGGGAAAGTCCGGGTGCCCCGCGGGGGGAGCGGCGGGAGCGGGGCCGGGCCCGGGCCGGGGGAGCCCGCGGGGAGCGTGTGCCCGGCCGGCGCCGCCGAGGGGAGCGGGGCGGGCCCGGCCCCTCCGCAGCGCCCGGCGCGGCCCCTCCGCGGCTCCCCGCGGGCGCCTGGCGGGCCTCGGCCCTTTGTTCGCCGTGCCCGGCGGCCCCGGGGGTGTCGGAGCGGGAGCCGCCCGAGCCCGGCCGGCGGAGCGGCGCGGGGGCCGGCGGGGCCGGGTCTGCCCCGGGGCGGGCGGCGGGGCCGAGGCGCCGCGGAGCGCTGGAAATCCAGCCCCGGGCTTCCCGGCCCTCCAGGCCCGGCGGGGAGGGCGCTGCGAGGGGACCCCGCCGCAGGGGCGTCCGGCGGAGCCCCAGGGCCGCCCCCCGCTATGGGCGAGGCTGAGGGGCCGGGGCAGAGCGGCCCCCGCGGCTCCTCCGCGCCCCCGCCCGGGGGAGGCTCCGCCGCGGACGGTCCGCGCTGCCCCGGGCGCGGGGCCGAGCCCCAGTGCCCCCGCCCGGCCTCCCGCAGCCCCGTGCTGGAACCCCTAGCAGCTGCAGACTTGGCTTTCCCTCCATGGGCAACTTGTTGGGCTTTGGGTTTTTGTCCTTTTTTTTTTTTTTTTTTTTTTTTTTTTTTTTTTTTTTTTTTTTTTTTCTCCTCTCTTTCCCTCCCTCCTCCCTTCCCCCCGCGCCTCCCCTCGTACTTTGCTGTTGCTGCAAACTTCTTTTTAATCAACTGGTTTGTTGGGCAGTATGACCATGGTTGGCTGAGAACTTCAGCAGTGCACTTCCCCTTCCCTTTGCCTTATCGATCCAAGAAGTTTGAATGTGCTTCTCCCCCTTAGCCCTTCTGAGACATTTTACACTTCCGGTCCTGGAAGTTTTGCCTTGGCAAATGCAGACTGCCAGGCTGTCCTGAGGCATGCAATGGAAGGAATATTGTGAACGGGTCATTAATTGGTTTGAAGTGATTCCTGAGAAAATTTTTAAAATCAGTTTTTCATAGAGAATTCCAGATGCTGGGAGGAGAAAAGTAACTGAGTTTCCCATCACCCCCCCACCTGATTCCTGAAGAACATGTTTTGAAGACAGCAAACATACTCTGATTCTGGCTGGAAAAAGAGAGAAATGATTCTCTAGGATATGTCTGTGGCTGCATACCAGCTGTCATTCATATGCAGCAGTTACTGCACATGGCAATCCACTTGCATATAGGAGACTGGGGCTGAAAGTACCTCTCTGGTTAAGGTAAAGCAATGAAGAGTAAAGTGAGACTCTGTGGAACACTGAATGCCTTATTGGGCCATTCAGATGAGAAGTGTTTGCAGCATTTGTTCATCAGTATTACAGCATTAATAAAATAAATTATTTTGCTGTGTTTTGTTCCAAAACTGTGGCCGGTGTAACTCCTGTGGCAGTGAACTGCATCCTGACTTCCAACTATTAAATGGCATTGAGGGATGGCAGTTGCATTCTGCAGCATAATGTTAGACCTGGGAGGGATTGAAGTTGTAAGCACGGGAGAGACACACCACATTGACCAGGAAAAGGTTACATCAATGCAAATTTCACTTAAAAAAAAAAGTGGCCACCAATGGAAGTATGGGAGGGAAAAAAAGTAACTCTGAATATGGCCATGTACTTGTTAAAAAGATGGTTTACAGAGGGGCAGCCAGACTTTGACTGGTCCCTGGTATCAAAAGCTCTGCATCCTGGGTTAAAATGACATGGTGGTTGTATTTATTAGTATTTATATGGTGGTTATGCTAAGTGCCACTGGTGTGGACTTGAGGTAGCTGCAATTACTGAGATAGTTTCTATTACATGGAAATTCTGTGGCTGAAAACAGTAGCAGTGGCCATGGGCTTTCTCTGAGTGTTTTATATGGCAACTGTCAAACCTTACTTTTAACTTAAATTTGCTGAAGATTTTCTGTGGTGATGTTTAGGTGGTAAGGAAGTGGATCTTACAGTAAGTAAGTTTTGTAAGTAGGTGTATAATGCTGTTTGCTGTGCTTGCAGTAGAGTAACATAGTAATTTTATGGTTTGGATGCCAGAATTCCACAGATGACTGTATTTTTGTAGCAGTTAGATGACTCCTTTCTGTGCTAGTGTAGCAGATGAGCAAATATCCACTTGATAAAGAGACAAGAAAGGGGACAAAGTAATTCCTAACTGAGAGGATCAAAGTATATGTGCCCATATGAACTTACGGTCTGACAGCTGGTATCAAGCTGATACTGAAATCTACTTAACCACCACTATGCTCTTATGGAAAGAGGCATATCTGGTGGAAGATTATTCAGAATATTTGAATGAAGTTTATGGTTTTCATACTTACATGAAAACCAGCATTTCTCATTCTGCAAGAATGTGTGTGTCTACTGTATGCAGCAGTTCCTTCAGGAGAAGAACTGAGTTGTCAGCCCTTCCCAGATTACCTCCTGCTTTGTCACGTTTCCCAGTTGTGATTAGCAGTAAATGATCTGCACAGTGCACTTATGGTGAGTCCTAGTGAGACAGCCCAAAACTGTGCTTGCAGAGTGCCAGGAGTGAATAACTTCAACTTGACCTCAGTATTATTTAGGTTCAAAAGACCTGTCGAGAATGGAAAAAGTACTTGTGGGGAACAATCCCCATAATAACACAGTGCTCCTCTCTGTAAAATTTTAGGACTTCAAAACATGCAGATAACTGCAGTTAGTTCTGAGTGCTGTCTTTGATCAGGATTCATAAATCTCCAAAAATTAATTATGGATTAACACTGCTGTCAGTGCTAAGTCTTTGTGTGTGGAATTAGTTATTAATACGACAGGCTGTGTTTAAAGGCTGGTCTGTGTAGTGTGTATAAATTTTTCTGCTTTTGTTCCAAGGGAAGCTTTGTGTCTGAAACATGATGCATTCTTCCTGCAGGTCGTGTTTGCGGGAAATGAACAAGCAAACGATAAGAGATGTTTGAAATGTCCACCTTGTTCAGGGCAAGTGGAGTCAGCAGAATCGATCATGTTTAATGAAACCCAGTTTTCATGGGGGCAGGCTAATGGTGCACTTTTGTGTGGCTGGATGGACTGATGCAGCCTCTGGCACAATCTCTGCCTGGGTCTTAAAGGAGTACAACTTGGGCAGGGGACAGCTGGCCTGAGGAATGGTAGATGCATTTTCCAGACTCTGCTGGTCAAGGGATTGTGCAGATTTGGAGTTGGTGTAGTCCTACCAATTAATTTAATGGTTAGAAACTTGCAAGAAGGTAAGAGTGATTTAAGAGGGGAGGTCAGCCACATCTCAGTGGCTTAACATTGGTGGCAAAAGATGATGGACTGCACCAGAAGGGAGAAAGCAGACAGGCAGTTGAGACGAAACACGCTTATCAAATATTGAACCAGTGTTAAAAGGTGGAAAATTATTATAAAATTGATGTATTGAGCAACTATTGAAAGGAAGTAACTGTGCATCTTGTAAATTTGATCTAGATGTAACAGGAGATATTTTTGACTTTTTTGTTGACTTTTGGCTGTCAGCATAATCTCTCATGCTTGGTTTTTGGGGAGGATATTGTAAGCATTTTATCTTGTTTTTTTGCGAGTAAAAGTAGGTGTGCATAAGCAATGGGTAGATAATTTTTTAAAAAAAAAGTGATGTGAGCATGATAAGCAAGAATATGAAGTAGGAAATTGTAGATTTGCTGGAATTGTTCAGTGTCATGTTCAGTCCCTAGAGGGATTGTTTGGTCTCCATGATAGTTCAGGCTGATGCCCTGCATATCATGAGCTTGTAATGGTGCTCCTAGACCTTATATATAACCCTCATTTTCCAGTTAAAATAAGTAAATTAACAGTTTTCCTCCTGAATCAGAAGGATTTTAAAAGAAGTCTTGAGGCATTTTTCCCCTCTCCCTTGCCAAATGCTGTAGGAGATGAAGTTTTGTGGGGGTTTTGATGTTGCATGGAACAATACTTCAATTGTTAATTTGAAAACTGCAGTGCAGTAATATTTGTGAAAAGAAATTGTAATCTACTCTTTGATAGCATTAGAGGCTGTTGCTGATAAGAGACCAGAACTCCAGGAAAGTTGGCAATGTAAGCAAAGGTAACAGGTGTCAGATGACCATATTCTCATTTAATTTGTACACTGGGGGCTTAGGCCACCCAGAGTTTAAAGCTCCATCTCTTTGGTGCGTTTGACATTCATCAGCAGGGAATTGTGAGGGGAGGAAGGTTGTAGCCTGAGTGATTGTGTTTGTGAAGCTTGCTTTTTTTTTTTTTTTCTGTTTTTGATGTTACTCCCCCCAGTGCCAGCTAACGGGGATTATTTGCTTAAAAGTCAGTCCTCAGACAGCCGGTTCCCTGCCAGGTACACAGTGGCAGCTTTGATGCAAGTTATGTTCTGTAGAGCAAACAGTTGCACAGTTCCTCATGACTGTGTCACTGGGGCATCGTTTGTGGAGCCTAATTCATGGGTTGGTTGGTATGAAAATCTGCTGATTTTACTTGGGCTGTGTATTGTTCTTGGCACATTCCCTCCTTGAGCCTGACCACTAGGTTTTTGCCACGGGCTTAAATGGATCTGCCACGATGCCCATTCAGTGGGCAGTAGTGGCTAAATTTAGCATTAAAAAGATTTGTAGCTCTTTTTCTTTTTGTGTGTGTGTGGGTTTTTTTCTTTTCTTTTCTTTTCTTTTTTTTTTTTTTTTTTTTTTTTTTTTTTTTTTTTTTTTTTTTTTTTTTTAGATTTGGATTTCATTTTTCTATATGTACAAATCTCAAGCCTTTTCTAAGTAGAAAGAAATCTTACAGGCTATTTCTAGATGCACAGGAATCCTCTCAACCCCAAAGAGGAACCAAAATGCCAAAAAAATCCCTGTCACCCCTGCTGCTCAGTTGGCTGTCAGTTTAGTTCTATCTGACACCCCCAGGATGATGTTTCCTGGGCTCTGCATTCAGTGTTGGCTGGGCAGTATTTCAGTGATTTACCTGAGGTCAGCCAGGATTCCGTGGGGCTCCTGGCACTTTTCTCCAGCTGGCTCTTGACCTTTTTGCTGATGCTGGGCTCCCAACAGTGGCAGTGAAACCCAGCTGATGGGGAACGTCATTCTGCTGAGGCTTGGTGAGCAGCAATGGAGAGATGCTAATTTAAGGAAGAAAAATACTGAAATGGGTCACGATTGCTTCACGTTTAGAAAGCTGCTGTGTGATCCTGCAGGTTTGGTGCTGGGAATGCAAGGCTACAGTGATAAATTCCCTCTGCTCATTGTGGAAAACTTCCTTTTAACCTCTTCTCTCCAATTCCTTCTGTGTTTTCAGCCAAATCAATATTTTCTTGTCATTGGCTCTTCTGTAAATACAGGTGACTCTTGCACATTGCAAGAAAAGTTGCAGGTGAAGGTAGAAATGAACCTTTGGAGCGAGTGTGGCAGTGGCTGCAGAGGTCCATTGCATGGGGACTTTGCTGTAGAGCAGTGCTGTGCCCCAGGGCAGCTGTGGCTTGCAAGGCAGGGAGCTGCACAAGCCCTGCCATGCCCTCTCTGCCAGCTCTTGCCTTTGTTCTGAGCCATCCGTTCAACGAGGGAGGAGGCTTGGCTTAAAACGGCCTGAGAGCCACGCTGGGGCTGTACCCCTGTGATCTGAGCAAGCAGGCACTTGGGATTATTCAAAGCTAATAAAGAAGACTGAATTCTGTAGTGTTTAAAAAGAGGGTCTTGAGAAGTGGACAGTGTGTGAGCCCTTCAGCTCTGAAGGCGCTTTCAGTGGGGGATGTGTGGTCTGGGGCTGGCTGGGGTGAGCAGCTCCTATCCTGCTGGACGGGTGCTCTCAGTGTGCCGTGATGTGGTTTCTCAGTGTTGCACTGTTACTTCACAGTGATCAAAGTGAAGTGTGTGTTTGTGGAAGAGTGGCTTGAAAGTGATTTCCCTTTGAGCAAAGCACCGTTCAGCTGCTGAGCAATTCCTGTAGCTCTGAGGGGAGGACTGTGGAGGAGCCTGTGAAAGAGCTCAGCACATTTGGGGAGCAGTTCCTGGAGGCAATCCTGGAGAAGAAAGTTGCCAGCCTTTCTTCTCCTGGGCAATAGCCTTCCACCAGTGGAAAGCCATCTGATTCTCATAGCTTTTTACACTTTAACTTCACTTATAACAGTCACAGATGTTTTAGTTCTGTTATAAAAACACCACTGGAAGTAACACTTTCTCAGTTGTACCAGACTGTGACATCTTTTGGTCGTGGCACATTTAATCTGGTAAAATAAGATGGAGTAAATGGAGGAGAAATGCTGGTGATCTTAGTTATACAGAGTACGGTTCATGTAGCTTTAAAACAATTTCCTGGTTCTTCAAAGGAAAACAAACCTTTTCATCCAAATATAAATTGAATGGATAAAACATGCAACAATGCTGAACCAGTGCTTATGTATATTGAAAATAAAGTGGAATTCTTCTAACATCAATCCAGAATATAGCACAGATGTTCTCACTCAGAAATATTTTCTGAGCAGTAAGAAAATAAAAAGTGAAGCAGAAAGTATTAAAAAATTCTGGAAGATACTTTAGGGCATCTGTGCTTTATTTTTATTTCCTCCTTTTTAATATACATTATATATTTTCTTTGTTTCTTTGAGGTCATTTTGCTGTAATGCTCAGCAAGTCTGGTACTGAAAAATGGATAAAAAACCACCAAAAAAACACACTGCCTTTGAGCTAAGTTACATAATCCAGTGGGGCTGTTTAAAAAACTGAGAAAATTAAAAAGAAAACAGCAGCACAGACATACAAAATACTTGTCAAAATGACTAATATTACTAGTGAAAGAGAAATGAGTAAAATTTTAAATTGGGGAAAAAGAATTTAAAATTGACAACAAATAAGGTATTTTTATTTTTGGAAGAATCATTAGTTTTACTTGTTACATGTCAGCAGTGTTAGGGTTTTTTTTTCTATGGGTATCCTTAGTTATTTTATCAAGTTGGTCCCAGGTATTTGTTAAATTTTAAATAATTTTAATAACTATTTTGTTGCAATATTTTATTTGCATTTATGCATTTATTCTTTTTTTTGGGGGGGTGGTTTTTTTTTTTTTTTTTTTTTTGAAAATCAGGTAGCAGGTACTTGTTGGTAACTTATTTTCTGCTTCAGTTCCCTGTGGCAAAGTGATGCACATTAATCACCTATTTAGTCCCAAACAAAAAGGAGAAATGCATTCCTACCTTCCTACTAAAACTCTTGTACTGCATCCCACACTCTGCATCTCAAGGCTGGGGACTCTGGTGCGGGAGAAGAGGAATGAAGACCAATATAATTTCTGTGCAAGGGGATGATCCTTGGTGCCCAGGAGCAGAGATGAGCATCTCCTGGAGCTGGGCCCCTGCTGTGTTCCTGCCAGAGACCATGCTCTGGTGCTGGAGAATTTGGCTGGTGTTGCCTCCTGGATTGTTGTGCCTCTAGCTTGTCAGGACTTCTGTGCTGACAGAAATAGGGCTGGCAGAAGGGAAGTGACTGTGGGGGAAAAGGATGGTCTCCTGTGGGGGTGGAAAAAAGGATGGGATGTCCTTGGAGTTTGGTGAAAGGAAATGCTTTTGAAGTATGGATAGATAGATATGATGACTCCTGTGGCTTTTTTTTTTTTTTTTCACATGAGTGGGAACTGGGAGTTTGCATGGAAGTAAGACGTAATGCAGTACATTAAATACAGACAAACAGAAAATGCCAAAGATGGGAAGAAATGGGTTAACTTGGTGCCCTGGAGGCAAGTGATCCATTTAGCAAGAGGATGAAAAATTGACCTCAGTGGCGCAACAGAGGTCACCTAAAGGCTTTCTTTTTAAAATAAACCTGTGGAATTTACTATAGGAAGCTTTTCTTTCTGGGCAATAAGCTTAGTGAAAGTAGCATATCCCTGATTTGGTAAGGAAAATAGCCTCTGTTTTGGAAAAGCAATGTCACATTTTTGGCCATGCTGTCCACATTTGCTCATGCTCAGCCTGCTGCTGATGCAGTGAAATTATGAATTCGTTGCAGGAGGAGCAAGCTGGTGTAGCATTAACAGTTTTCTTTTTAAGTGGCAACATTTATAGGGATTTTTTTTTCCGGGTGTGCATGTCTTTACAGACACAGAGTAGCAATTTAAAATGTTTCTGGTGTTGATGTTGTATTACTAGAAAAAAAAAAGGTTACGTGGGTATAAAGTATTTTAAATGGAGATAGAACTTCTGGGAGTGCCTGTATGTTTGTGTGTGCACCCACTTAGGTGTTTTCATTTGTTTGAAGAAATGTAGCCACATTTACTAAATGGAAAAGTAGTTTCACCTTACCCCATCTTTTTTGCATGTGCTTTCAAAGTTGTTGAGTTACTCTATCTTCCCCCTAGGCAAAGGCCACATAATGTTTTTTTCCTCTGTTAAATGTGAAAAGCAATATCTTACTTGTGAGAACCTTGCAGCAATATGTCTCTTTGTACCTGTAATGAGCAACTTTGTTCCAAGTTCTTGAAGACCTGAACAGGAAGGAACTGAATTCAATAAATATTGGAAAAGTTACTTCTGGGGATGCTGGAGTGTCTCTGAGACACCACACAGCTGAAAGTTTTGTTGCTGTAACAACTTAAATGACAGTTGAAAAACCCCAATAAATTGGAAGTTTTAGAACCTTTTGCTGCTTTAATAAGCTGCTAAGTGAAATTACAAAACTTGATTTAATTTGACCTCTACAAGAACCTGTTGGACCATATGTTATTTGTGTTAAGTGTGCATTTACTTGTGCTGTCAGTTTGCCCTTCTGCCTTCCTGTGAAGACCCTGTGCCTGCTGCTGTGAGCACCAGGAAAGCAGCCAGCTACCAGGAACCAGAAGAAGAATTTAGGCAGCAGGGCTGTGGTGGCCATCCATTCCTGGTGAATGAGCTCTGGCCTCAGCACTTTGTGCAGCCTGAAGAGGGAAGGGATTTTACTTGCCTTGAATTTGTCTCTGGCAGTAGCAGGCTGCTGGAAGACTGTTAGCCTGAAGTGTTAGGCTTTGCTAAAAGTTAAAAAGTATTGAGCAATTATAGTAATTTGGAGAATTACAATACTAGGAGAGTAGTCATCTCTATACTTATTCTGCTGGATGCTTCTGGTTTTTGTTGCAGAATGAGTGCTGGGTAAGAGAAGAAATGCTGCTGCTTTTGAAGGGAGATGAGGGGCGGTATCCCACCAGTGGCTGTGGCTTTCCTGGAGTGAGGGAGTGGCTTTGCAGGGCTCCTGCCTGTGTGTGAGGGGCTCAGCATGAGCAGCAGCTCAGGTTTGCATCAGGGTGAGGGTGTGCCCTGGGTTAATGCCTAAATGCTGACAAAGCTGCTGCTTCTCTTGTGGCATTGCAGGAACGAGGTGCCTGGGGATGGGGAAAGGAAAAGACCCAGCACAAGAGACTCCTCCACCCTCACTCAGTCAAACTGAGTCCTGTCTTCTGGGCATGGTGCAAGTTCAGAGCATTGTTGCCAAATCCTGTATTGAACATTTTTTAATGTTGTTAAGAATACTAATTTGAGAAGATAGGTTTGATGGTTTTTGCTCTCACTGAGTTTTTTTTTAACAGCAGCTTTAAGTGCTCCTTCTATTTTTTCTTCAAATGAAAAATAGCTTAAATAAATGCTGTCTGTAATAATTCTGGAAAATCTGAAGTCTGAACTAAGAAATATCAAGAAAAAGTGGACTTGCTGAAATAAAGTAGTGGTTTTAAATTCAGAATACTGTGTTAGCATAGGCTGTCTTTGTAAAAAGACCAATGAATGTGATTTTAAATGACTATAACGGTATGCAAAATATTTGTAGGTTTAAGAGCTTCTATTTGAAGAGAAAACCCTCTATATTTTCTGGACTTAACTAACCTGGTCTTAAAAGAAAATGTTATGCTCTGTATGTAAAACAGCATATTTAACTTGTGATTATGTTAGGCAATGGAGTAGTCTCCTCACCCTGTACTCTGTGATCACTGAGGAACACAATGCTTTGGTAAACTAAATCCAGATGTTAATGTGTGTGAAATGTTACTGTAATCAGTGTCTTATAAGTCTCTCCTTTATTAGTATAGCTGTTTGAAGTAAATTCCTGATGACCCTTTTGTTGCTTTGGTGTTGCCATAAAATAGCTGTTGTTAGCTTGAAGCGACTGCTAAATTGGAAGCCACAGGTAATGAACATCCTCTATTCTGTGTTTTGGTGTTTATGAAATATTTAGCTGAAAAGGCTCCTGGTCCTGTCTCTGGAGGTAAGAAGTTTCTTTTGCTGGTGAAACTCCCTAGCTGAGAAATGGAGGCAGCAGTGAAGAGGAGCTAGCTTGTATGAAAAGCTAATTTGTGCTGAGTTAAATACTCTTTTGATATTTGAATATGAGGTAATTATCTTGAATGTACTGCTGTTTACCTTTTAGCATCTGGAAAAGTCTAAACAATCTGCTGAAGGGGATTGTATCCTAAATCTACTTCCAAAATATTTTTTTTTAAATTGTGTATTTCAGACTGGCCTAAATCTGCTTTTTGTGGTGATGTTTTCCCAGTGGCCAGTGACCCATGGGAGAAATGGTGAGCTAGATGGTTGAGGAAGGGTTTGGGCAATGCTCTAGTGTTGTCCTATGGGTTGTTCAGGGTGATCAGGTAGATCCACATAGTTGTCCCCTTTCTAAAAATGTTGTCAAGGTGAACCTGTAAATGCTTATGCATGCATACTAGTCTTCTCAATTAAAGAAAAGTCCCAATATTTACCATAGCCATCCACTATACTTGAGACCGATTAGTATGAAATGGTCTATTTTATTCTAAATTATCTCATAGTTCAGCACTTGCTGGGTTTCATATCAGAGCAAAAATAAAAAGAAGACTTTTAAAATTTGCTTTATGTGAAAGTTATTAAACAATTTGGAGTCTATACATCATAATAGTTAATTTTGTAAGATGTATGTCCTGTTTTCATAGAATCATAGAGTGGTTTGGGTTGGAAGGGACCTTAAAGATCACCTGCTTCCCACCCCCTTGTCATTGGCAAGGACACCTTCTATTAGACTAGGGTACTCAAAGCCTGATCCAGCCTGAACACTCCCAGGGATGGGGCACACAGCTTTCCTGGGCAGCAGAGAAGTTGCAGATTTTATGGCTTTTACGGGTGGTCTGTGTTACTCTTTATAAGACCATGTATTATGTCTGTGATTAGACAGTGTGTAAAGACTGCTTTAACTCTAGCAGCCTTCACAATCTGCTTCTGATTCAGTGAGTCAATGCTTTGTTGCCTTCTGAAAGACTTTGTTTCCAAAGGTTGGTGGATGCCAGAGATATGGTGAATAGAGAGAATTAAGACACAATGAGTCCACATTTTTTTCTTGATCACTCTTGGGGATTAAAGTTGTGTGTGATACTGAAATAAAAAAATAATAGTTTTTCTGTAGTTAATTAGTGTTTTAGAAACATGTTGTTTATCATTCAGAATTTTCCTGTCACTTTTTTCAAAAAGTACACTGTTCCTTCTGAACTTAAATGTGGAGTGTGATAATTCACTGTGTGTTTTGTGTTACTCTTCAGTGTCAGGTAGAAGCTGAGATAGGAAGCAGAGATCTGAACTCAGTTTATAATCAGCAGCCCTTTGCAGCCTACCTTTCACCTGATGGGCTGCTAGGGAAGCCAGCCTTTGGGGAAGAGCACGTGGCTTTGGGTTTGTACACTGTGCCTAGATGTAATAAATAAGAGGATTGGTCCTTTGCAATTGCAGATTGTGCATTTCTCAGCATGAACAGCAAATCAGAGACAGCCTGGTGCTGCTCACTTGCTTTGCTGAGAGGCAGGGGCTGGGAAATCAAACCCTGAGCTCAAAGATGCCAAGGTCTGTCTATTTTAACTTCGTGACTCCCCTCTTCCTCTTTCTGAATAAGTAGGACTACAAATACAGCATGATATGTAAAAGCAAAGCTGTGGAGTCCTTCCCCCCACTGCTTGCATCTTTATATGTAGTTCATTCTGCAGATCAGACTGTCGCACCTGCTACCAGCCTCCTTCAGAGAGCAGATTGCAGCCTTACAATTTAAGTGCTCCTGACATATGTTGGTGATACACCAGCAGCAGGACAAGGCTTTTAGCTTTGATAGGCTCTGCTGGTCTGGGAATGTTGCTAAATAGACAAGGGAGAAACAAAATAACAAGGTAATTTGGAAAAAAAAAAAAAAGTAAATATGCAGAAGGATAAAGTGAACTAATAAAATCTGCCACTTTTTTTTTTTTAAAGCATGGATTTTAATACTTACTATACTTGGTATAGAAGTCCATGAATAAGACTTTCCCTTTGTGTCATGACTTACACTGTTGCCCTGGTCATTGCCATGGTGTTGAATTTCCACATCTGTATCCAGACTCATTGGTGCTGGGTTTCACTTGCTGTGTCCCATTGCAGGCACCAGCTCAGTGACTGCAAGGGGAGCAGAGGCTCTGATTTGTTTGGTGGTTGGGCTGCCATGGTATATTCCTCACTAGTAGATGAATAGTTTTTATAACTTGCTTTCATTATAGAATGAACTACTTCAAATTGCCTAATTTTTAATGTAGAGGTAAGGTTAAGCATACAGGTTATGCAAGTTGTTAGGAAAGACTGAATGTTTTGTGTCCCTACACAGTTAAAAGATTCACTAACTCAGCTCTAATTCAGAAGTCAGAGTGTGTTCAGAGAAGTTTAGTGTGGCTTCAGTATTATATTGTAAAAAAAATGAGAGGTGCTTTTTTGTGAAAACTATTGCTTACTCCGTTTTAGCAAGTTTCCTGGTGCACAGGAGCCTGAATTATAGAAAGAGATATATGTAGAAGTGAACAGGAGAGACTAAAAGTGCTTTGGTTTGGATTTAAGAAACAGTTGCAGTGTCTTTTGGTTCATTTCGGAAGCATTGGCTGAATCTTGTGGTGAAGATACAGGAAATATCTGGTTAGTTTTACTTCTCTGTTTCTGTGATTTGGGAAGGAAAATGTGTGTATCAATGCCTTGCTTCTTCAGGTGTGAAAGAGGGGCACAGAGAAGGGAGGGGCTCGTTTTTATCACTGCTGCCCAAAGACAGGCCTGCATTAACTGGGAAGCTGTTTAGGTTTATTCCAAACTCAAATGATGGAGTATGGGATTGCTCACCTGGGAGCAGCATTGTGTATTCCCGTGGCTCCTTCTCTGCAAGGACCTCATTAACTGCATTTCACAACAGCACAATGTTAATTGCAGCAAGTGAGTACTGGCATAAAGTCCTTCTGTGGTTTTCTCTGCGCCTTTCTTTGACCTTAGGAAAGAGAAAAGTACTTTGCTGTAGTGGTTGCCTGTGCTGCAGCAAAAGCTGTGATGCACCTGTCAGTTATAACAGCATGCTGCTCTCAGACTATCTGCAAGGAGATGATTCTTCAGCACCTACTCCTCTTAACAGGGCACTTTTCTTCTTTGCTTTGCCACACTTCCCTTCAAAAACAAAATCAGCAAACAAATGTCCTGGCGTGAGATTGGCAGGTATGGATTTATCCCTGCAGGTGCATAGAGAAAAAGGCACAGGAGGTCACTGCCTGATCCAGGACCACACAGGCAGTTCAGAACCAAGTGCTGACCTGCTGACTCCTTAATTGCAAGGCTCTCTTTCTTCTCTAGTAAGGATGTGGTAAAATATTGTTGTACTTAGTCCTTCCCCTATCCCGTAGCTCAGACACTGTATGAAAAGACACACCAAGCTTCCCAAGCTGAAAAGAGAATAGCTTGTGTTAATTGGGGGTTAAAAAGAAAGTCTCTTCATTTTAAAAAAGTGTGGAGTCCATCATGTTAAACTGCTCAATAATGTCTGTTTGTGAAGTAATTTTTTTTTCAACTTGAAACTTCCATATAGTATCTGTCCTTGACAGTGTAGAATGTTGATTCCAGTATTGTTTAAATGTTTGTAACTTAGAATGTACGTAAAGGAAATGCTTATGTTTGACTTCAGTTTAGCTGTCTAAAGGGATTTATGAGTAGTGATTTTTTTTTTTTTTAAGTTCCAGTGATACACTGAAGCCAGCGGAGGTCTGTCAATGATTTATTTTGTTTAAATATGAGAAAATTGGAGATGGAAGAATATTAGAATAGTAGAATTTAAATTATTTTTCAATTTTTCCCCTCATTAAAGTTCTGTAATACTCTCCTAATATAGAGGTGTTGTCAATAAGGTGGACATGGCCATGAAATTTGAGTAGTAATCTGGGTAGTTGGTAAGTGCTCTGACAGTATTCAGCTGCTGGTGGTAAGAAAGAACTGTCTTCATGCTTATGCTTTTTTTTTTTTTTTTTGATTGATGGGGTTAATTGCCTTGGTCTCACCTTGTAGACTACTGTGCTAGAGATGCTGATTTAAAAGGAACTCAGTCTACCAAAAACTTTAATCCCTTCTGCATACAGTGCTGAAGAAAGCACGTTTCCCCCTTGCTAGGTGTAAGCATTCATGATTATAATGTCATATTAGGATCTCTATATTATTAATAAGGAAATGTACAGGGCAGCAGTAGGGCCAGAGGCAGCAAACAGGACAGTGCTAGCTGTAGTACAAATTAAATAGTACTAATACTAAACCCTTAAAATTGGGGTTTTGCAGATTGTAATTCCACCCTAAACCAGTTATTTTAGAATGATTGGTTTGAATTTAGCAAGTGGTTTAGCTTTTTTTATTTTAAAAAGCGTGCTACAGCATAACTGCCTTTTATTAATACTGCTTTTGTTGAAACTTTCAGGTTTTATTAACAGCTGTAGTAGCCATTGTTTTATCTCCAGCATTCTGCAAAAATGTGGCTGTGGTGTGGACTATGCAATTGGGGCATTTATGAAATAATTTTAAATGACATTATTACTGTTTTTCATCTTTTTCCTCTAGAACCTGTATTTTCAAGTGACTCTGTACAGTTTGATAAACATGCTGTTGTTATAAGGCATGGAGAGCCTGAGAGATTTCCATGAAATCTTCTAGAATGTATCTCTTAATGATTTACATGAATTATTTTGTGTTTCTTGTTGTTTTGACATATCCCTCTTATTTTAGACAGCTCTCTCCAGTAGAAAGCCCCTGAGAAAAGAAAAGCTGCTTGTATTTAGATTTAACAGTCCTGAAGGTAATAGTGCTGATGCTTTGTTTCCTTTACTGCTTTTGGAAACAGGTGTTCCTGACCTGTTCAATGGCATCTCTGTTCCTGGCTTTTTCAGAAAAATTCGTTCTCTTCTGCTACATTCTAGCCTCTCTTGTTTTCTTCTGGTGTTGTTTCTGATTCTTGCAATTGATTTTTGCACAACAATGTCCTCTTTTTGTGCTGCATGTACATCAAAGATACTAGTTTAGAAGGTTTCCTTGTCCTCCTGCATTTCTGAGTTCTATAATGATGCTATGGAAAGAAAAAATGATACTTTGGAAACTAGTACTGTATATGTTTTATATTATTTTTAGGCTGTTGACTGGCTGTCTTTTAGGCTGTCTTGGAGCTTTTTTTTAGCTGTTTTAAACTCAGGCTATTCCCTATACCAGAACAGTAATCAAAGCATTCTGCATTGTCCTATTAATCTTGCAGATTGACTGATCAGATGAGTTGTTCCCTAAGGCATGCAATAGCAAGCAGAAGGGGTGGCTGGTGTGCAGGAATGATCACAGCAGTGCTCTGGACTCTCCTGCACTGTCCTCATACGCCTGAGCTCGCCCTGTGAGGAGGATTCACATGGACAGATTTTTAAGCTATCAGCAATACTGTCATGGGAATCCTGCAAATGCTACTGAGTCAGGACTTCTAACAAAAAGTTGAGTTTTATTGAAAGCAATTGAATTGCAATGAGTGGTGATGAATGGATGTATGGTGGTAGGGCTCTGCCAATTCAGATGTTCCTTTTTTTGTTTGCCCTGTACTTCTAAGTGGGATATGTTTCCAAATGAAGATTGTTCTGATAATGACTTAAAAGGCTATTTCTGTTTCTGTTCTATCCCAGGTTGCAATTATGTTGAATTTGTACACCATTAAATAACTTTAAAATATTTATTTAAGAGCTAGTGATACTTTTTTTCATGTGAACACTTTTACTTAATGTTAAGAGGGTGTGTAGTCAGCATTTCATCAACAACAGATGGAAAATGCGTTGGATGAGCTTATTGCCAAGTAAGCTGGATATAGAATCAATATTAGAAAAAAAACCAAACCTGAACTGAGCAATATGAAGTAGAGGAAATAATTTAGTTAAAAATGAAAATTGATAATTGTCTGTATTATATATCTATATAATTTTCACTGAAGTACAAAGCCTATAAAATCAGGTATGTTCGTTGATTTACAGATTGCTCAAACATGACTGTGATCTGAGTCAACTGAACCTCTTTCTTAGAAGAAACTAGCATATCCTGAGGATCAGAAACCCTGAAAGGCACTTCTTTTTTGAATCTTATGTTTTCAGGCAGAAAGCAAAATGTTCTTATTTTTCTCCATTCTCTCTTTTTTACTTTTCCCCCCCCCTCATCTGGAGTTGATTGTAGCAGTGGGCACTATGCTTTCACAAATCAAGCATGCTTCTATACAATTGTACTGTTTGCTTGCTGCTTTATCAGTCCAGGGCAAACTGTTCAATCTATTTTTTTATGGTACCTCCTTTTTATTACACTTGCACAATGCATGGGCATGGTTGTTAACATTCAGCTGTATTTGTACGAAATAATGAATAGGAGTCATCCCAACTCTACTGGCCACTGAAATACCTTATCTGCTTTTCTGTTCTAAAAAGCTTATTCATGTTTTTCCCCGTATCTCATCTACAAAGCATAAAAGCTTTGCAAGCATCTAATAGTTTATGCTGTATAAATCAATGGAGAAAATAGTCTGCTGCGTGTCTGGAATTTGATGTTTACCTATGAAATCTGGAAGGTAGAGCATCTGAAAAAGATAATTGTCTCAACCCTTCTTCTGCTGTACTCTGTGAGAATGCCATGCTTAGTAAATACTTTTGAATTTTGGAATGAGCATATATGGTACCAGGCCACTCAAGGTAATGGTTACTTCGTTTTGCTGTGTTGTGTTGTCAGGTTTGGTTAGAAACTGGGTAGAAGTACCCTAAAATCAGCAGAACTGTGTCCAGGCAAAGGGGTCTGCCAGTAGAGCTACTTGTAAAATTCTGGAGCTAAAATCTCAATGATACCCATTTAGCACTTTGTGACTTGCAGTTTTTTCAGGCAGCAGCCCTGCACTGGATACA
Organism: Zosterops lateralis; assembly: GCF_965231275.1. Taxonomy (NCBI): domain Eukaryota; kingdom Metazoa; phylum Chordata; class Aves; order Passeriformes; family Zosteropidae; genus Zosterops; species Zosterops lateralis. The sequence goes on from NC_139762.1 coordinate 14,586,423, forward strand.
TGCAGTGTCATGAAATCTGTGCAGTGCAGCTCCCCACCATGAGCAGGGCTGGCCTCATTCCCAAGGGTGACCCCATGCAGTTCCCAGCTCTGATCAAGGCTGGTGCTTTGGTATGACTGGATCCCTGCGGGATTACAACAGGCAGTGAGGGTGGGAAGGAGAGAAGGCAGAAGGGTGTATTGGTTTTGGGCAGTTCATGTCTGTAAGCCTGCTCTTTGAAAGTGGTGAATGTCACCAGTGTCATTTGCTTGGGTCACTCTGCAGCAGTACTCATGGAGGGAATTGCTCCATGGGTGATTGTGACATTCAGGGACAGAGGGAACTGCTCTGTTATCCTGATTGTGTCATTCCCTGTGCCAAAGTTGCCATGAGTCAGTGACCTGCCTGGGTGAGTGCAGCCCCTCCTGATCACCTGTCCAAGAGGTTCCCAGGCTCAACTGGCCTTTGAAGGACCTCAAGTGAAACTGAAATCAGTGCATTTATAAGTAAATGCCCAGCTGGGTGATTCTCTTGCTATTGAGGATGTGTACTGTAGAATACAGAACGTGACTTTTTGGCCTTGTACGTTGAAGCTGATGTGGTGGGTCTTGGGTTTTCAGGAGTAGATTATCTTTGAACTTTTCTGGTGGCGTTGGAGATCCCCATGAATCAAATTTTTCTTTATCTATGGATAATGACAGACTCTGTGATGACTATCATCCTTCCTGTTCTGGATAAATATTTTGGACTAAAAAATAATTGATATGGAAAACTGAAGAGAAAAAAGATAAAGTAGTAAGAGACTACATTTGATCTTGCAATGGTTTATCTTCTGGATAACCACAGGATTGAATTTCATTGGATTTTAGTTACAGGAGCAGAGTCTATAATCAAAGAGTTAAGTGTGTATCCTGAGAGTCATGTTACTGACATTCTGAGGAGTTACTTTAGTTAGCTTAATTTTTGTTCAGAGGTGGAACTTTGATGGGTTTGTATTTATTTTGATATTTCTTTTATTGTCACTCACACACACAAAGATTGTTCTGAAGTAGAGATTAGTTGCTGTTTTATCAAGAAAGAATTTCAGTTTTGTTCTCAAAAGCCCCCAAAGTTTCCAGAATGTATTTAGAGTGGCCCCCTGAAATGCTTTCCTGTGACAGAACTTCTGCATGGGTGGCATTTCTCTTTCGTGGGGGTACAGGGAACTGCTCAGTTATTCAGAAGTCCCTCTGTAGTAGTTTGGGATGAGCATGAAGTTGCATTTTGGAGTGATCTGACATCAGTGGCTGTAGGTAGGCTGCTTCCCTTCATGGGCAAAGGTTGAGATTTCTGCTGTCTGGCAGTCTGGGGAATGTGGTTCTCAAGTGAGGGAGCTGCTCTTCAGCTCCTGATAAATTACATGATTGTGAGGATGTGCTGGATTCCTTTCTAGCAAAAGAAAGCCACAATGATGTAAACCAGTAACTTATCTTCAGAGTTTTGCTTTCTGCAGTTCTGCTGAACCCTGTTCATACTTCTGAGCAATGTATGTGCTTTTGGAAGTGTCTTTGCCTTTGTGGCTTAGGGCTTACAAATATCAAAACTCATTGAGAGTAGCCCATTCGCTGGTGAATGGTGTTAGTGATTCAGATACTTATTTTCAAGGGCAAAAGAAATAACAGAAAATCTGAGCATGAAGAAATGATGCCTTTTTTAAGCATTCACAAGCTAAAAAAATGTAATAGAACAAACCTTGATATCTTTTATTGTAATCGAGTACTGTCATATCTCATGATCTATTACACACTGCTGGTTAAAGGTGTCTCTTTGCAGTTGGGAGGAACAATAACTGGAATAGTGAATCAGCTGGGGTGACAGGTGAGTCAGGCAGCCCTGCTCACGTGAGGGAGTGTGTGTGTGGACTCTGAGCACAGCAAGGCTGTGTTGAAGCTTAGGTGTGTATTGAGAGAATATGTTGAACCTAGATACTCACACTGAGGTGGGGATGTGTACCAGGGTGTCTGTGAGGAAGAACACAAAGGTCACATTTGAATGAACAAGGAGAAAAAAAAATATTGAGTTTTTCATTGAAAAGGTTTGTGCTTGTCAGGGTTTAGCCACAGGGAGTGTTTGTCACTAGGAGATTTGATGTGAGAGCTGTTGCATCTTGATGTGTATGCTGCTATCTCCAAAACCCTTACCCTTGGATTTATTTCATATTCTATACTGAGAATTAAAACCCAGTTTGGGAGACTTACCAGGGTTGGTCTGTATGTCAACTTCTTGTGGGCATTTAAAACCCTTTTGTAGCATAATTTCTTGTATTAAATGCTGTTGTTTTAGGCAGAGGCTATGCACAAATCTCTAATTGCAGCTCTTATTGATACTACAAATTGATATCCTCAAATTTAGGCTATCATCATCTCCTTGACCTTGGTTAAGTTTGATATGTAGGGCAGAGTTTAGGTAGCCTAATTGTTAATCTACAAGATTGGAGTCTGCATAAACTCTGTTTAGCAGCAGTGCACGGAAACAAATGTCTTTAAGATATGATTCACCTGTCCTGAAGTAGCCATGTGAAATAGTTCAGTTTTAGAGTTCAGGAGTTGGCCACAACATGCTGCAATCGCTTTGGCACACACATTTCCAGTGTGGACTGTCCAGGTGGCTCAAGTGGGTCCCAGTCATTCCATGTATCCACTTTTACACTAGGGTGTGACCTTGCTGAGTGGCCGCTGTGTGTAGAAGTAAATATGTGCATGGGAAAAACACAGCTACCTCCCTGAAAATAATGCTAGCTCACTGTGTGGCCATTGGTAGGTTGGACTGTCTTCACATGGGATAGGAAGGTTGATGCCTTGCAGGATGTTGTGAGGGGTAGACAATGTCTGTCAGATTATGCTTATTATTAACTCATTCCTGAAGTAAAGACGTCCCTCTTATCTGGGGACTACTTAACTCCATGGAGCTGAGCCATATTGAGAAAGGCTTCTTTGTATCTGTTCTTGGAGGAGGAATTGGCACACTCCAGCTTTTACCACTTAAGGCATTTACTCCTATTCCATCAATAATTTAATGATTTTTTTTTAAGGTCAGCAACTTCAATTTTTTTTAGAAAAATCATGCATATATTTTTCTAAATAAGCTCAGATAAACTTTCCAAACCCACAGATTTAAAGAAAAAGAACATAAGATCCTTTTAAGATCTGTAATCTATTTTTTCCCTCTTACTGCTTCCTAGTTGTATAAAAGTTCACACTTTTTACATGTTACAGTAAATAATTTAAAATTGGGTATTTTAACCAAATAATGTATTGAATTGTGTTTCAAGATCAGTAACCCTACTCTTTTTGCAACTTTGAAAGCAGACAGCTAAGTGGTGATCACATAGAGACAAATAGGTTTTGCACATGCCTTACTCTTAGAGATGAGATTTGAAGTATAAATATTAGGAGCCCTGGAAAAAGTGCAAGAGAAGTACCAGGGTTGTATCGCCACTTGTGTGTAGTGAAAAGTGGTGTCAATCAGATATACAGGCATGTTGTAGCACATCTAGAAGCTGTTCGAAAAGAAATCAGGGCCATTGTTCCTTCTACTGTAAACATTTTGTAACTCCAGTTAAAAAGTATAAGCATAAAACAGTTGTTCCTGCAAGTGGGGAGTTGTTATATAGTGTGTTGGGGCAAACAAAGAGTATTGTTTGGCAATTTATATGATGTTATTTAAAAAATGAAGTTTGTAGTGGAATGCCCTTATGGAAGTAGTCAGTGTCAGGTAACACTAATCTACAGACAGCCTGTTACAAAGATAAGCAGGTCTGAAATTTGCAGGCAGTTACTTGCACTGTTTTGGAGTAAAGTTGACGTTAACAGCTTGCCAGTGTTGGTTAATTTGGCAGTAAAACCTTTTCCAGTTCATTTCATAGCATGAACACTATCACACACAAACAGGTTGTCACAGTATGTTGGGTGCAGAGATACTGAGAGGTCATTTGCAGTCTTGAAGGGTCGTGTTTCCAGTTCAGGATGGGCAGGCATCAGGACCTTTGTACCACTTCTGGTGTTCTTGAGCTGAGATTTTTGTACTCTCTGTTATAATATTTATTGCTTGCCATTGCTCAGCAAAATACTGAGAATTGTTTCAAGGCTGCAAACCGAGCTCTTTTGCTGAAACAGATTTAACTAACAGAGCTGTTTTGTGTTGAAGCTAGAGTAATATGGAATATTCATATGGAGTATGAAAATACATTTCTCTTGGTTGCTTTGCAAGTCATGTCCTCGTTTATGTGAGCAATGAAAAAGCCTTCTCCAAACTGGTGTTTCTTAGCTTAGTGATCATAATATCTAAACATGTTTAGAAAGACTTAAAAAAAAAAAAATAATTAGGAGAAACTGCCACAAGATCCAGTTTCTTTCTTAGGTCTGGGTACTGGTATCTTACCAGGGAAACTTCTTTTTGTTGCTGCACTGCTTCTCACTGTAAAAAAACCTTAGTAATTCCCTGCTGTGTATCATTGTACTATTATTGCTATTATTACCATTTTTCTCAGTGTGGCTCTTACCCAGTGTTTTTCCCTGCGGTATTTAAGTGAGCGTTTGTTGGATTGGCAGATGAAGAGTGGGTGCTGGTGGGAACTTGGGAGGAAAATGGGTATTGTAAAGCAAATCTGCTCCTCAGTGCAGAGCTCTGTGAGCTTTGCCTGTTCTTCCTCAGTTTCATTGTGGCATTTTCCCAACCTTTCCTGGTGAACACTGATACTTATACTTGCATGTACTGAAATTCAAGTACATAGTATTGTTAACATGTTGTGGAGCCAGAGGAGCTGCTTATGTGGTGATGACACCATTAGTTTTTTAATTTGGAGCTGCTCTTGTACTTTAAAAAGATGCTTCACAGCTGGGAAATCTTGTTTCTCTGAATCCAGGTGGGAATTCTCAGCATTTTATTTCTGTCTAAGTGTGAACAAATACAAGGTGTCATGAATAGCAGTTCCCATGAAACAGTAAATCTGGATTTAGTGAGTTAGTGATGAAGAGAATCCACTGGTTCAACCAAATTGTGTTGAAAGGTAGAAGATGCTTTGCCATCTGCAGTGACCTGTGAAGCAGTTGGGTTTGTGCATTGATTATTCAGGACAAAAAACCAAGCATCTTTTCAGTGCACAAAGCTTGCCTGGTCAGGCCTTGCTAGCGTGAGTTCACACCAGGTAAATCCTAAAATTTCTAGTTTATTACTTACTTCCTTGAAGTTTTTAATTTGTCAGAGTATTCACTTCAGACATTTGCACAAATTTGAGGCTCTCGAAAGTCCTGCTGTGCCAACATTGCCAGGCTGATACAAGTGGGCTTTGAACATCTTGACGTTAATAGTGGTTTGAAATGAAGTATTCAAATTAGAAACTCCCAGCCTTAAACGAGACTGTTCTAAAATCTTTTATGTTCTGCATGGTATATTCAACACAGAATTTTACTGTGAATTATTTAGAATATCTATGCTCATTAGGTGCTGGTATATGAGTGAAAGAAATAGGGTTATCTAGCACTGTAAAAATATGTACCAGTATCAACACTGGTCAGAAAAAGGAGTTCTTCCAGGGAAAATGTATTATCTCTTTCAATTGTGTTTCTTTAAATTACATTCCATTCAGGTGTTGCTTATTCTACTGCAACTTAAAAGATTTTTTTTTTTTTTTTTAAAAACAACATGGAGAAACTCTGAAAAACTGTTAGTACTAATTGCATACTGCATCAGGCAGATTAGTGTACAGTTGCCTGTAATGACCACAAGTTTTGTCTTTCTCATTCCCACCATTCCTCATTATTTGGAATGTTCTTGTGCCTTCTCAGCCCTATAGCCAGGGTTTTGAATAGTGCTTTAAAAACTGCCTTTGCTTTGTAAAATGGAGTAAACTTGCAGAACCAGTAGGTAGCTGGAGTTTGAGGGATTCTCAGTTTTAGGGGTTTGGTGTATTTTTTTTTTCCTCTTTTTTTTTTTTTAATGGATGCCATCACTGATGGTGAAATCAATAGCAATTTTAGGCTGTATGCCTTTGTCATCCTAAGCATGTTTTTTGATCCTGAAACAAGACACATGTTGACTTTTCACTTGTGCTTGGAGCCTATTGCAAGTTGAGATGCTGACTCTTGTAGAAGCAGCAGCTCTTCCCTCTTTGAAGGACGTGGGGAGGGAGCTTGTGCATGGCTGTCCCCCAGGGCTGTGGGGACGCTGCTTGCAAGGAGGGGAAGAGCCTTCTGCTGAGAATGTGTTGGAGTCAAAATGGAACTTTCTGGGTGAGGCAAGCAAGTGGTCGCTCTAGGAGAAGCTTTGGGAAATGTCAGCAGTGGCAAGAATGGGGAAGAACCTGATGAGCAAGTAGGTTAGCTCCCAGATGGAGAAGGGTAGCCAGAGGCAAGGAATAATAAGGCCAAGGATAATCATCCTCCTGGTAATGCCTGTACTGGAGAGGGAAGAAGGTTCAGTTATGGCCCTGCCAGCAACACTTTGAAGTGGACCAGAAACTTCTGTAGCCGTTGGACAAAATTAGTGAGAAAAACAGTTGTGAAAGGATTTTTTTTCTTTTTGCTTTTGCTTAAGAATTCACTGGAGAGGGCTGGGGGAAGGGAGAGCAATCTGTCTTCAAGGAATGGGACTGAAGAAGCATTTGTGTTGTGTATGAAAAAAGAGATAGGAATCAGGAAGGGAAATGTTTGAACACTGTAAGTTTGTTTGTAATCAGGGAGATGCTGGAGGAAAGCAAAAGTTGCCTGAGTATATATGCCAGGGTGAACTTGCAGTTGAAGGCAACATGAAGTCAATTCAAGTCCTCCTTGAGCTTTTGAAGGGTTACCATGCTGGTGCTGCTGGGGGTAACTAAAAAAATTTCATGACTCAGAAACTACTATTAAGAAAGACTGTCCTTCCCTGCAGGCACCTCTTTGTTTCATTTGATTCACATTTTAGTAGTGAGGGCATTAGTAACACCTAATGTGTGCTGGCAACATTTTTCTGTATTTGAAGACTAGCACACTTATTTCCCCTCCCCTAGTTAATAAGAATGCATGATATTCACATTCCTCTTTCTGCACAAAGGGAAAACTGGGACAGCAGAATGCTGGGACTCTTGCTTCAAATACTGTGGATCTACAGACTCCAGTGAAATCAACAGGAGGAATATATAGAGGTTTTTCCAAGTCTGAGCTGTGTGTTAGCCATCTGTAATACTGGAGCAAAAATCTCTGGGTTTTGTCCCTCACTGTCTTCTGCCTTTCTGCAGCACAGAAGCTAGTAGATCTTCCCCTCCTCCCATAATTTATGCTCATGTCTACTTCCTTATAAATTATTGGCATGTTCTCTAGTTAATTCTTTGACGACAACAAAAAGAAGCTTGTGTCTTGTTTCAGTAGAAAGCAATTTCCCTGAGGTGAATATCTCATTGCTTTTGCATTGCCGCATGCTGCTTAGCTTCCATGTTCCCTTCTTCTTGCTTTGTAAATTGATTTAAAAATAAAATCATGAAGGACAGAGACAAAATGTTTTATTTTGCTACAGGTATTATGTTACCTCAATGATATGGCTGAAAACAGAAGAAGTACTGCAGGGTCAGGGCAGAGGATATGCAGCCACAGAACCTCTCTCCCACTATTTATGCTGCTGCCTGTCAAACTCAACAAATGACACCAAAGTGTGTCATTGCTGGACTTGTAAATAGGTTTGCTATGATGTAAAAATCTGCTGTTTTCCAGGTGGGTGTTGCCCATCTCTCAGCAGTGCATGGTAGTGTGAGTGCCCCTCTCAAAGGGGGAAGATGAGGTTTCATTGCACGGTCCCACTGAAATGCACACGCAGCATCTGAAAGGTGGGGCCTCTCCCCATCCTGCCTGGAACTGCGATGCTTTGCCTTCCTCTCAAATAATAAATGCTCAGGTGTTTATTGACTTTATTTATTCTTTTGTTTACTTATTGACAGAGGCAATTACATTCAGTTTCACTGTTAATTTCTTCGAGGCAGTCTCACTATTCGTGTAGTTACCTGCAGGGGTTTCTGCTGCTCGTGAAAAATTTCAAGACCTTGCTACTAAAATGCTTTGGTATAAAATCAGTTTTTTCCAGTGGAATCTGTAGTTACCTTGGGCTAGAGGAGATTGATAATTCAACCACTGAAAAACTTTGAGACAATTTTCTATATTTTATTGATTTTTTTATTATTATTCAGGAAAAAAAAATCAGTAAATCCTTTCCATGGAATAGTATGGTTTGTTTTACCAGAAGTTTTACTGTATGTCAAGATTTACAGGTAATTACAGAAGCCCATTTGAATCCTGTGGGGGCAGATAACAAAAGCATGAAGGTTACCCTTGTATGTGCTTCACTGCTTGGTTATGGACACCTTGAGTCCTGTGCCAGTGATCCCACTGCACCACGGGCTTCTCTTAACTACCCAGTGACTGACAGAGAACTGTATTGCAACATAGATGCTTGCAGAGGCTCAGGTTCACTGGGAAGGCTTGCAGAGTGGTGCCTTGTCTTCTCTGGGGTCTTGTGCACCTGCAGTAGGTCCATTGTGGCTGTGGCCCCTCCAGCTTCCCTGGGCACAGCGTGTTGGGCAGTCCCAGTCCCAGCAGTGCTCCCTTACCTTTCACCCTGTACTGCACTGCACCCCATCTCCCTGCTGCAGCATCCTCAGCTGAGTGCTGGGACTTCTCAAAGTGTTGCCACCTGACCTGCATTTGTAGATGTGTTTGATGTTTGGTGCCCAGAGCAGCTGCTGGTTGGGCTGTGCTGCTGGGAGTCACCACAACACTGAAGAATATTGGTATTTGTGACAAGTTGGCATTGGTGTCATTTTAAAGTTTGTAATGTGCTGTAAGCATCACTTGTGCTTCTGCACTGGAACTGTGTCTGTTCAATAACCATGCCTGTGTCATTAACAGAGAAGACAAACACTGTTTTAAAAACTGAAGCTGTTGTGAGCTTATTGAAGGCACAGGATTTAATGAAAAATTGCTTTGTGATATTTTGCTTATATTGCAAAATTCTCACTTGAGGTCATAAAAGTGAGAGTATTGCTCCAAATTTTCCAGCAGCAGTATTCCCAGCACACCCTGTAACTAGAGAAGGCACTAAACATCCTGCCCACTTTGCTAGATCAGAGCTCTCTAGAGTTCTTGAGAGGCAATTCTTACTATATAAATACAGCATTATGCTAAATGTACTTCAAAATGAAAAGCAGGTATTCCCAAGTCTACTGTTCTTGCAGAGAAAATCTTTTTGCTCCTAAATCTTCTGGTACTTCAGGATAGCTGTGAAGTTAAAAAATCTTTCCAACAGAAAAACAACAGGAGGTTAAAGAAAAGCACAAACAAAAAAACAACACCCAAAAGAAACCCCAGCCCCCCCCAACCTGTATTGCCCATACCCTCTTCCTCTCCCTCTGTTCCTACTCTACTCATATTTTATTTTTCCTCTCAAATGATGGAACCATGTTCTTTCCAGACGAGATGGGCGAGGCTTGCCCATAACTTTTCTTTTAGAAGTATGAACTTTTTTCAGTCTAAATAAATGAAAAAAAACCAAACAAACTAAGAAAGCAAGTTGTTTGCATACTCTTTAGTATGTTAGGAAGTGCATGATGAATTTTTTAATGGAGGCAGGGATATGCAGAAAATGGGAAAGAGTGCAGAATGCATGTGGCTGTTGCAGAGTTCTTTCTGTAGTGCATGGTGGAAGGTTTCTGGCACCAGTTCTGAACACAGTCTGTCTGTTTTAGAGTCAGCTTCCTCTCCTAAAGCTCTGCACTGGAAATAATACTCTGGAAAGTATAAATGTACACTGAGGGACACCAGGAAGGGGAAGCCTTGAGCCCACTTAAGTGTAATGCACAGCATTGATTCCTGCAAGAAGAATTGCTTAATCATAAGCTTTAAAATAACAAAACAGCTGAGCTTGTTTAAAAGTCAAGCTAGAGAAAACAAACCTGAGTCAGGATGTAGTGGAAGGCTTATAAATGTAACTATGATATATGGATGCACCAAATTTTTAATCAAATGAATAATTTTATCCTGAAGAAAGCAGCTGAGGGAACAGAAGGGAATTGGAAGAACAGAACAGAACAAGTTACTGTTGCCCATGTTTAAATTTCCTTTACCCATCCTTGCTGCCATACTTGAAACTGCCTTTGCAGTGAGGTGTGTTTGTATTCACAGTCCAGCAACTCTCAGTGTTACAAACAAAATAAGATATGCTGGATGGTTATTTAAAAAAAAAAAAAAAAAAGAAAAGAAAAAAAAAGTAGTCTACAGAAAGTTTTAAGACCAGAAAACCAGACCTCTCTAGTGCCAAGAGCCAAAGTCCAGATTGGATACTCGTGGATGCTTCATGAGGAAGGGAACAGTGCCTTGGCCCTGCTGGGTTTCTTGTTGGTTTTGAGTGACTGAACCTGGGGTGCAATCTGAAATACAGCTGAATGCAAAATCATTTTTAATAGAATATGATTTTTTTTAGCAGTGAACTCAGATAATTGAAGAAGCTGGTTTACATTAATTTTGGTTTTTGTCATTTATGTTATGGTTTCTGTACAATATGATGTAGCAGCCAAATTCTTGGGTATGGAGCAGCTATCTACACTGTGCAGCAGTGCCTGCATTTTAATGCACCAATAGCTATTTCTCCAGCTAACCTTTCCTATTTTAAAGACTCCAATAAATCAGATATTTTTGCTAAGCATTTTGTGTAATTAGCTTTATAACTTGCATAAACAGAGAAAGCCATGTTAGTAATACTCTTAAAAGCTGAAGCAAAGCAGACAAAACGTTTTATTTGCTTTGTCCACAGATTCACTTCCCATCCCTGTCCTTTGACACTTGATTTTCTTGCTTTCTAATACCTTTACCAAAGAACCCCAAACAGTTAAAAACAACAATAACAAAAAAAAAAAAAAAAAAAACCAAAACAAACCCCAAGACAAAACCAACAAAAAATTCCAGTGTTTCTTGAAGATATATAATTTTGTAGAAGTGGCTGCTATTTATGATTTTGTGCATTTTAATTTTTCTTACTATTTAAGAAGGTTCAATATGAACAAAATGAGTAAATTACTAGAGAAACTTAGTGTTCCCCCGCAAAAAGTCTTGCAAAAGGAATAGTTACTTTTTTGGTGTAATGTCTGTTTGCCAGATGGTCAAGGCTTCACAAGAGCTGGTCAGAGGGTTTGTGATGTGAAGTGACATTGGTGCTGGAGCCCTTTGGTATATATTTGGTGAATACCAAGAGACTGTTGCAGGTGTGAATTGTTTGGGCAGTGGTATTGGCAGGAGAGGGAATTTTGGATTCTGGAGCTGGTTGGTGGATGCTTTGTCTTAAGGATCATTGAAATAACTGGGTGCACATGACTGCAGAGTGCATTTCCTTAAGCCACAGGAGGATTGCCTTCCCCTCTGCATTTCTTGCCTTCCAGTAATGATATGTAAGGAACTGGTCAATGCTTCAAGCCTCAACAGTGCATTATGCTGGGAATAACTCCTCTCGTTCTCTCATCTGCACAGTGGGGATTTAATGTACAGAAATGGCTGCTCCAGCAGCAGCTTACTGTTTGGGCAGAATATTTGTGAGGATGTTGAAGACTGTTTGTGGCCTGGTTATCTGTGGTTTCCTGGTTTATGGTGGCTGTGGCATATGGGCTTTTCCCTCCCCCAGAGATAGATACTATGCAGCTGTGATTTCTGCTGTGGTATCTTTCCCTTGGTCTGTGTGGTTGTAAACCTTGCTTGGCAGAGGGCTTGAAAAAAATACATAACTTAGACTTTTTTTCTTTGTTTTTCCCCCAGTTTGAAAGGTGAGGAAGCTGGGAGGGATCTTGTTTTCTTTTGCCAACCTACAGTGTGTTTGTCTAGTGAGCCTCTGGTCCTCCTCTGTATATTCAGTGATAGTCCTTGGTGAAATGGAGGAGGCCTTTGTGCCTTGTTGGTTTTGTTTAGCTGAGGTGCCAGGTCCTGGCTCTGGAGAGAGGAGTAGCAGTTGCCATCCAGCAGACCAAGGGCTGTTGGTACTGTTGGCCAAAGTGCCTGTGAGTTGAATCTGAGGCTATTTTATAGCTGCTGAAGCCAAGATGAGCCAGTGCTACCACTGGCGTTTCTGTCCCCACCCTGTTTTCCTTGCTGTGCTTTGCATTGCTGCAGAGGCAGCATTTGGGAGCTGCTTACTTGCAGACCTTGTGAAAGCCAATTAAGGAGAGAAGAAATAGCAAAAAGAATGACCCAGGCTGTACTGAGGGATGTAGGAGAGAGCTTGGGTACATGACCTTGCTTAACACGCTTAACTGCCAGGGGCCACTGGTCACAGCACCCCTGGGGTAAGTCACACTGGCTGTGGGTCAGCATCAGGTGGGTGCAGAGCTGTGTCCCATCAAGCTCCAGCTGGTGTTTTGTGCCTTGCTGATGCCATGCTGTCCCAAGGGGAATGTGATTCCTGGTCCAGCCTGTCAGGCACCTCTGGTTTGGGGCAGTCCTGCTCCCCTACCCTATGCCTACAGTCACCCATGCTGCTGAAGGCCAGACTTCTGCAGGTGGTGGCAGGGCATGAAGAGATTGCCCCAGGTATGCCAGCATCAGAATTTTGTTTTGAAGACTGAATAGGTAAATACTAGATTATTACATGTGCTGTGGTTCTCTCTTCTCCTTTCTGAAAGCAGCTGAAAAAAAATCTGTATAATGAATTACAGAATAATTTTAGTCTAGATTGTATTTTTTTGAAAATGAAACATTTTCCAATATTAATTTAACTACAGTAAATAAAACACTTTTATCAACATAAACAGGAACAGAACAAGCAACAAAATTGTATATAAAGAAACCTTAATGGATGGGTGGCTCTGATCTTGGCAGAGGTGTTTTTTCATGGGCAGGAAGTACTGTTGTGCTGGGGAATAAAATATATGACCTCCAATTGTTTCTGTCCTGCGTCTTGTAGCTGAGCAAACTTCTAGTAATACGATTACATTGATATTCCTTTATTTATCCCTTCTTTCCTTGAAGTTGTGTGCAGTATGTTTGAGAATTTTCTTTTAGTTGTTCTCTGATATAAACCAAATCTGCTCTCATCTGCTGAAGGAGGGGGTCATATAAACTAATGAGCTGTTGTATAGAAGCCTTTCATATTATGACACACTTTCACTATTTATGCTTGTGTGCCAACTGCCCTGTGTTGTAGCACAGTGCCTGCTTTATAGCAAAATGACAATTTTCTTCTTTGCACATTTCATGGGTTAGGAATCAAATGTATTTCTGAACTTCATTTATTTGCTTTGCTTCCCAAGTGCTTCTCACAAGAATTTCGCTAGAATAAAATGTGATGCCCTATGCCAAGTTAAAATGTTTTGTGAGAGTGAGCAAGAAAAAAATGCAGATGTGCTATACACATCTTGGCAGAAGAGTAGGGCTTTTTATAGTATATCTACCATCACAGCTCAAGCTTGGCAAAACATTCCTGTAGCATATGTATATGGCTTTTCAGGCAAACAGTAAACAGAGTTTAATGTGGCTTTCAGCACAGACTGAATCTCTCTGGAGCTGGGGATGCTTTCTCCTGACTTCAGTGCCATTTGAGCCAGACCAATTATGCGGTTGCACGTTTGTCTTGGCCTTTCAGGGCAGTCTCTTTTGGATTAAGTCTGTAATCAAAAGAGAATGTCAGAAACAGAAGTCTCAAATAACCTTTTCCTTTTGCCTGTAAGACTGAAACAAGAGAGACTTATGTAGGCAGAAATAATCTAAAGCTAAATACAAGGTAATTGCACAAAATGCTTATTATTCCACTTTTTCTGGGCTGCCCTGTGAAAGTTTGAACTGCAAGTTTGTCCAAAGACAAACTGTATTTTCCAGAGTTTGGCAGAAATGATAAAGAGTTTTTCTTTTAGAGGATGGAGATCTTTTAAAAATGACAAATTCTGAATTCTCCCCACTCCCTCCTTTTTTTTTGTCTTTTTCCTGTTACATTTCTGTGCTGTGCTTAAAGCTTCTTCTGCACATCTTCAAAAGATGGATGAACATCACCCAGTGAACTGATCCTGTGCCCTCCCTCCTGCTAACCCATGCTTCATCTATATAATTTAGACTCTTAAGCCTTCTTGGTGTGGGACAAAGCCCCAGAGTCTCTAAGGGATTTGTGTAATTTTCCCAGAGATTGTTTTGCTGGTGGTTAGAGTATACTAAAATTTACTTCTGGTCTGAAGTCCCCTCTTATATTCTTTTTTTGGCTTCAGAAGCAACCAGGCAGAGAGAGGCAAAGGAGAAGAGCCCTTCTGCCATGCAATGCAGTGTAACAGGCATGAAGGCTGTACTTCACTCCTATCAGACAAGTGGAAAGTGCTTCTCATTTAATTGAACTTGCACCAAAGTAAGCTGGGTGTTCCAGAATTAAAAGTAGATAAATTAGCACTGACAACTTACAGTTTCCTCCTACTTGGGGAACACGTTTTTCTCTGGAAATAATAAAATTAATTTTAGGAAATCCACTGAGGTACATCAGTAAGATTTCAACTGGCTCAACTATGAGCTCTAAGTTTTCTGAAGCAGATGGTCCATCTCTGGCAAAGCAGGACTCTGGTTCCTGCTGGAATCTTTGGCTCCTGTGGCAATGTCAGTAAGAAGGTGGGGTGAGGAGGAGGTGGCCGGGAGCTTCCCCCGTGTGTCACTGCATCACCCGCGCGCTGCTCACCTGCAGCTCTGCGCCAGCAGCGCAGGGCTGGGCGTGCTGCACACCCCACCCTGCTGCTCTTCACATTTTTCAATAAGTACCCACAGCCTCACCTGGCTTTGATGCTCAAAAAATAAAGCTTTGCATCTACATGTTTAATATTTGAGGTCTGAAAATCCTTAAGAAAAAGTATCTTTCTTTTTTTTTTTTTTTACCCTATTGGATTGTCATGGTGGTGTGAATAAAAATGCATACAGCTTTTTGGTTTGACCAAGGTCCAGATTTTTCATCCTGAATATATATCTCTGTGTAGAGTGATATATGCAGTTGTAATTATTTATGGAACTGTTTCTGATGTCTGCCATTTGTATATTGACTTAATTGTTTCAGTGGAACATTTGTCTTCTGAATATATGTGAGAATGAAAGCTTAAGCACAATCTTATTTGTGTGTTTGTTTGGTGTTTGGAAGAATAGTTGTTTTGGAAACATGACCTTTTTCCTGTGAATCTTGAAGGTAGCTTGTAGCATATGAAAGACAAGTGCTAAACTACTAAAAATTTCAAGGAAGTCTTATCTTTAATTTAAAAAAAAAATCAATTATCCAGAAAAGACTGATGTAAAATTCAAAGTTAAACTTTGTTAGATTTATTGTAAGAGATTATAAATTATCAATTTAAAACATCAGTGTGCTAAATTCAAATTGATTTAATTTAGAAGATATGGCCTTTTCTGAATTATCAGCATAAACGTGTCTGCTTTTACTCTTACTTTACAGACCAGTGCAGAGAACAGCTTGAATATGTTCTATTGTGTTGTGCAACAAGATTGTACTTCTCACAGGAAGCATGAAAAAGTCCAGAGTTCCGGAGAACGTGTATTTTTTGTCCTTGTCTTTATATTTTAGGAGATTGTTTGGCTATTACATTATTATGTTTAATCTCATCTGATGTAGATAGTACAAAAAGAATGTTTTTACAAGTTTTGTGATTCCAAGGCAGTTTAAATTATCTTTTTTTCTTTTCTTAAAGCTAAATGAATTTTAAAACAACCATAGTTCTGAGTAACAGAACTAGCTAGTGAACACATATTTTGATGTGTGAAAATATGTAAGTTTTTTTCTTTTTTTTTTTATCCTCAACATTGTAATGAAAGAGATAGCTTTTGTGAAAAACATTTCCTAAAATGCCTGTGGGGGTTGTTTTAGAGAGAGGAAGTCCCCATGGGACAGGGATGCTCAGCTGGGAGAAGGGAGGACTGGCAGCAAGGTGCTCTAAGGCAGAAAGCTCTGCAGAGCTTTCCATAGACCTGCAGCTTTTTCAATACAGACATTGGATGTCTTAATCAATGACACTGAAGTCTCTTCTAGAAAAGCTTTGGATTGAAGAAAAGCTTTGAGTAAGCTGACATTTTTACTTCAAGTTTGGTTTACACAAAGCTGGCATTTAAGAAAGCTTTCTTCTCAGGGTGAGGAGGATTCCCAGTATCTCTAAGCTGGCTAAAATATTTCTTTTTTCAAATGGCAAAATTTTACTTTATTGCTAATTTTTGCATTTTACTTTTTCTTGATGAAGAGGAACTGCATTCTTAATATAAGAACCTGGAACGTGTGTAGAAGAACAGAGTGAAATGACATCAGCCTTTTAAAAAATCCAAAGAGTAGGTGTGTGAGTCATCCAGTGAAATAAAACGTTATTAAGGCTAACTTTTACTCTATGATGCAAACCTCCTGATGAAGTCCACGCATGTGGAGCTGGAACAGAAGTTTGGCCTAGCTGAGGGTGAGTCAGTGTCTGATTTCCAACAGCTGGGAGAGTCCAATCCCTCCCTGTGTGTGCTGTGTTTGTGTCCCATCACCTACCTTATAGTCATGGGATTTATTACCTCTACTCATATAAACAGTCTGGTTTTTAAATTGGGGCCTACATGAATAGGTTTCTTGCCTCTCCCTTTTCTTCATCACTAGTGCATGAAAATACAGCTTTGATTTCCTCCCCTTTAGTTTTAAAGGATTTGGGGTCTGTGTATTGGCAATGCTGCCTGTTGGGAGGACAGCAAAGCCCAGGCTGTATTGGCCTCTTGCAGCTAGTACATCTTGCTCTGTGTCTTAACCAATCAAAGTTCATGACCTCTGTGTATCTGAAGAGCTCACTATATATAGACCAGGATCTTCCCTGGGAATTCTCCCAGCAGCCTGTCTGGGGCAGCCCTGGAGCAGCTCAGTGCCCGGCTGTAGGTGCCGTGTGTAACCAACTGGTCTGTGCAGTCGTTTGTCCCACTGTTGTGTGCTGGGGCTTTAATCTGTACATGGCTGGGAGTTACATTTCTCTAGGAAAAAGCCTGTAAGAGCAGCTGTAGGACTCTCTGCCAAGCTGAGGATTTCTCCTTTAGAAAGCAAAGTCCCCTCTTTCTGGAAAATAAAAATTATGTTATTCAATGGAATATTTTCAATTTTATAAGTGTACATAATTATTCTTCTGAATCAAAATAGAGTACACAGAGTACAAGAGCAGTCTGAGAGTCCAAATACAAAGACTTTGAGGTAGACTTCTTTAAGAGCAGTAATTTTGGCTTTAAGAACAGGAGAGTGGGTTTCATATGTGAGAGTGGGTGTGTGCGTGTATATATATATATATCTATGTATACACACAAGGTTCTTATTTTGATGCTTGCAAGCTTCTATCAATCCAGACATCTCAATATTTAAAAAAGCATGAGGGATTTATTTAAAAAAATCCTTTCAAATATTGAAACTTTTACCATATTTTAACAGTGCAGTTGCTATTAATATAGAAGAGACAAAACAAAGGCCTGTTGGTTGCTACAGGAAAACTAGAAAAGTCAAATAATTTATTTGAAGTGTTTTGCAAAAATACATGGAGGGAGCCTTGTGTTTAGATGGAATGATTTAAAACTTAGATTGGCTTGATGCAGTCCTGGCTGGGGAACTGTTAGTGTATGCTATCTAAACCATATGCTGAACCAGTCAAAAAGAGATCCCATATTTTAGTCTCCTTCTATTCATCAAGGTCTTTTCTTTTTGCTCTATTCCATTACAGAACAACACACAGATTTTTCTCTGTAATGGAGTTTAAGACACTGTCTCCTTGTACCTGCCTATAGCCTTGGTTGTGCTCTGATCATTCAAAGCTAGCAAGAGTTAATACAGCCACCTTCTCCTGTCTGCATTTGGGTAGGAAACTCATTGGAGAGATCCCAGGTGCTTAATATGAACGGTTTTCTGAAACAAAAGTTGTGCAGTTTCTAAGAACCTGTTTATTTTTTTTTTTCTGTACACCTTATTAGACAGAGTTTCCTGCTTATTCTTAGTCTCAAGCATGCTGTATGTGTTTTATAGGAGTTAATTACAGAAAATAGAAGTTGCAGTATTTTTAAAAATACTGTTTTTCTGTGAACAGATGAGCTACACCTAAATGAATCATAAGTTTTTTCTATTTTTTAGTTTTAATCAATTCTATGTGAAACTTACTTTTGCCACGAGTTATGAATAATTCTTAGATTCTGTGTGTGTATACAATGTAATTATGCTGTTGCACTAAAAACATTTTCAATAAGGCTCTGAAAGCACATAAAGAACTAGAAACTGGAGATTTCAAACTCAGGTTTGACTAAGTAGAGGATACTCTCTAATTTGTCTAGCAGAAGAGAAGAAAGATAATTACTTGGGTTTTACCAGGCTTGAAGGTATAATTCTAGGTGGAGTATTATGGTGTGCTTGAGTATATT
The DNA here is from genome assembly GCF_965231275.1 of Zosterops lateralis. NCBI lineage: Eukaryota > Metazoa > Chordata > Aves > Passeriformes > Zosteropidae > Zosterops > Zosterops lateralis. Next base: position 14,604,815 of record NC_139762.1, read on the forward strand.
GTGAACATTGTCCCTGTGTGTGCAATTGTAGTAATTTCTGTGTACCTTCTGCCAAAATTGACTTTGTTACAAAGATGGGAATTTCTAATTTAGACCACAGTATAAGTTATGGCTGAAAACACCACTGTCATATCATTCTTATATTAATCTTTTATAAAACTTTTATATTAATCTTATATAAAACTTTTGGAGATGCAAGTTGAAGTGCTCCGAGTTCAAAAAATTAAATAGTTTGTACAATTTTATATGTGATATACTTACAACTCAACTGAAAAGACTTGAAGGTTTTTACTTCTTGTTCAAAATAGGGCTTGGCATTGCTTCACTGATTTTAATAGTTATTTTTTATTGCTTTCTTTTCTGGTCAAGAAGACTAGCTGGTTTTGCTTCTCTCTTAATAAAGTCTTCTGCTTGAATTTTGACGAGTGCAGACATGCTGTTGGAGATTGAAGTGATTTTGAAAGATGTGTAATGAGTTAGAGTTCAATGTTCTGCTGTGAGCTGCTCCCTGTCGCTGGAGGTGACAAGGGGGAAGATAACTGAGGAAGTAAAAGGAGCTTTTTAGGGCTGATCACCATCTTCCTGCATTAGTGGAGTCATTCTCAGGGCTTAGCATTGAGCTTTGCTGAAGCCGATGGGTGCTAATGCAGTTGGGTCTGGCAGGGGATTGCAGGATCTGGTTGGAAGGAATGCTGCTGTGGGAAATGCAAGGGGCATGCTGTTAAGTAAGTTTTTTTTTCCGATAGCTGTCTTCTGTGTTTGCTTTAACCTCTTGGAATGCTCTCTGTTTTCTGCTGCTGGCCAGGTATGGAAGTGATGGTGAGTCATAATTAAATGTAGGTGATGGAGGAGAAGAGTGGGTTTTGAGAAGCCAGAGCAAGAAGGGAGGTTGTGGTGCACCTGGCAGCTGTAGCTGGCAGGTGATTTTTTGTACTTACACCAAATTCTGGAACTGGAAGTGAGGCTGGAAGTGAGGGAGGAGTTTGAAAATGATGAGAGTCCTCCTTAAGTCATGAGTAAGGTTCCTTCATTAGGGTTGTCCTGTTATGGGCTCTCTTGACTACTCAAGAATGTGGCAGCAGGATTCTGATTATACTGGGGCTAGCCTCAAGCTTAGACCTGAGCTTAGTTATTGATTTGAAAAAGAGAATTACTGCTGATTTGTGAGAACTGATGATCTCTGAACAAAACATGGATGTGAATTAAAATGGCAGGAAAAGTAAAATGTGGAGTTGGTAGCAGTTAGCATTAGTTCTGCCTTTATTTTCTCTGTGAGGTCTCCAGCCAGATATGGTGCTAGTTTTTTTTCATCTTAAACATGGGAATATGCTACAGCATGGTCACTCAGTAGGACTACAGCAACAGTAAACCTTAGGGTTGATTTAAAAAAAACCAAAACAAGTATTTATCTTCAGAAGTAATGAATACATTTGAAAACAAAACAAATAATCCTTGAGAGTATTGTTTATAGAAGTTTAGTTTTATGCTACTTCCTCTCCTTCACACTAACATGAAATGCTGTACTTGCAGTTTGTGCCCTGAGTTAGCAGCAATCAGAACCTTGAATTCAGGGAGAATTGCAGATCTGTTTTATTTAACCTTATAAAATAAGCATGATTATAGTAGTTGAATTTATATTGCGATTGTTCTTGAAGTTTCAGAAAAGCATTAGGCATGTTTAGAAAAGAGTGACTACATACTTAAATCAGTGCCACTAGAAGGAATTGAAATTACACTCTTTCAAAAAAGATTGAGCAATTTGGAAAAGTAATAGCTAAATATTATTGCTACAAATTGTTCCCTGGAGATGAAAATAAGGCGTGCTTTGGTTAAAGTATCTTGAAAAGTATTTCAGAGATAAATTAACAGGATACCGTGATTATTTCCACATTGCTTTTGCAGATGCTTACTGGAAACCAGTTTTTCTTGGTGGGTTTGACCTGGAGGTACCTGCTTGTGTGTCCAGGAGTGTGTTAAATACAGATACTGTTCTGCAGGTGTCCCTTAGAGGGGAGATGGTGGAGTGGTGGTGTGTGGAGGTCCTGGCCTCATGTCAGCCTGCTCAAGCAGTATAGAAAGCTCTGTCCATGAGCCAGAATGTGCACATAGGAGAGAAGGACAGAGATGGTGAACATACTTGTAGTCTTGGGAACAGTTTTCTAGAGCACAGGGGAAACTCCTGCACCTTTCACTCTTAGCAGGGTTTTCCTACAATGCAAATCAGTAGAAATGGTCTGTGTATCTATTCTGGTGTTAATTTGTAGGTGTTTTTCAGCATATTTTAATTTGCCACTTTATTTGTTCCATCCAACAACTTGATCCAACAGCCATAGGTGACACGTTGCTCCTTCTCCAAGGCAGACAGGGAATTGCTGTGCAGGCAGCGCCGAGGCACCTGCTGCCTGTGTGTGCTGCAGTGCAGGGAGTGTGGGGGATCTCCTTCCATGTCTACCCTGCTTACAGCAACTGCAGAGGGGCAGGGAGATCTGGTGGGTACCCCTGTGCATGGCTGACAAGGTGTAAAGCACCAGGGTGCTAAAACTCTAAATCCTATCAAAAACATACGATATCATAGCTGACCTAAATTGAGATAAATTTTTCTGTGATTCACATAACTTGCGAATTCCTTCCACATGGTTCAGCAAAGCTGTTTATATTGCAAAGTCCTACTCACCAATCCTTGAATCTGAAGCTCTCTGAGGAATAATACAGCCATGAGGGCAGAGTGGTATTTAATATTTTGTCTTAACTTTATATTTACAGCATGTTGGAAATGTATGTAATTATTACATTGTATGTAATAGTGACTTTGCAACTCTCTGTGTATTAATAATTGTTTAGAGTTCACATACTACACGATTAATTGACTGTGCCCATTTGGGAACATATATCAGAAGTGATTGTTTCTATCTTTCATGGTATTTGAGATTGATGGCCCCCAAATGAAAATCTTATTTCAAGTACATTTCTGAAATAAATTAGGATCTTCTGCTTAAGCTGGCTGTCACTTGAGTAGACAACTCTACCCTCTTAAATTTTCCCTTGAAACACTTTAACAGACTCACTTATTTTTGTTTCATTTTGTTTAATCAGCATCTGTCAGGAGTAACACATGTTGTTCTGTAACATACAGGTCTATATGTACAGACATAAATATGTGGTTGGTTATTCCAGTAAAACCCATCATTCTGGTCTAAATCTAGTAGTGTATTTGAAGAGCTGTTGTGGTGGCTGAAAAAAACAATGAACTGCTTAAATCCCAGTAATGCTGCAATGATGGGTGGAGGTAAATAAACTCTTGGAAGAAACAGAAAGCACTTCTTTCATCAGATTCACTTCTGGTTCAATTGTCAAGCTGCAATCCTAAGATGTTCTGCATTTCTTCAGCATTGTTGCCCAAATTCTAAATCCCCACATACAAGATTGTGCACCATTATAAACAGTACATTTCACTGCATATTCATAAGCTATGGATTTGATTACTGTAATTCTTATCTGTCATGTGGAGTTAATACTAATAATTAAAAAAAAATTTAATCAAGAAACATTTTTGTTGCATTATATGTTGTATTTAGATGCAGATTATGAATGAAGCTCTGTGTTACAGCAAAATAATCTGAAAATGGCACATTTATCTTTCCTTACTTGTAGATTTACCACAATTGGAGTTCATGGCAGTGCTTCAATAGTTGTCTTGGATTTTCTTCACATGGAATTGAAATAAATCCCATGTAAAAACTTTATTTTGCAGTTTGGGCAGGAGAGTGTTATTTGGTGCCCACAGTGTGGGTATAATGGAGTTTAGAGACGCAGTGTCATATTTAACTTCTTCCCCATAGCAAACAGAACATAGTTGCTCATAGTGTAAACTATCAGTAGTCATGGTGAAAACTGTGTTAGTCTTTCATAGCTAAATGTAAAGCTTTATTCTTCATGTAATGACTCTCAAATTTGGTTGCCACATGCATTCTAGTGGCAGCACAAAGTAACTTTCCTTTTTTACAGGTGCCTGGCTCAGTGCTCGGCTCAGAGTCCAGGTGCTGACCTGGACCTGCCCTTTGGTGGTGGCACCTCCTAGTGGTTACAGAGCTGGGTGCGGGGAAGAAACGTCATCATGTCATTAGTTTTGACAATGAGCAATGTTTTCAGTGCAATATCTTTGGAACAGGATGCCAGGAGACGTGTGAAATGTAGCCAGAACCCCAAGACCTGGGGGTGTTGATCAGCAGTCAGGCTGACCACGAGCCAGTGTGTGCCCAGGTGGCCAAGAAGGCCAGTGACGTCCTGGCCTGGATCAGCAATAGTGTGGCCTAGGGCAGGGATTGTCCCCCTGTGCTGGGCACACCTGTGAGGCCACACCTGGAGTCCTGCTTCAAGCCCCTCACTGCACGAAAGACCCTGAGGTGCTGGAGCATGTCCAGAGAAAGGGAGCAGAGCTGGGAAAGGGTCTGGAGCACAGGTCTTAGGAGGAGCAGCTGAGGGAGCTGGGGTTGTTTATCCTGGAGAAAAGGAGGCTCAGAGGAGACCTCATCACTTGCTGCAAGCACCTGAAATGAGGCTGTAGCAAAGTGGGGGCCTGTCTTTTCTCCCACATAAAAAATGATGGGGTAAGAAGAAATGTCCTCAATTTTTACCAGGGGAGCTTTAGATTGGATCTTAGAAAAGGTTTCTTCACAGAAAGGGTTATCAAGCTGGAGAACAGGCTGCCTGGAGGAGTGATTGAGTCACCATCCCTGGAGGTATTTAAAAGACATGTAGATGTATCACTTAGGGACGTGGTTTTGTGGTCAGCTTGGCAGTACTGGGTTAACAGTTGGACTGATGATCTCAGAGGTTTTTTCCAACCTAAGCAATTCTAGGATTCTATGCCTAGTCCTGCACTAGAGAAGAAGGAGTCCCATGCCGTGCCACAGGCTGGGGCTGGGGACAGTGAGTGGGCAGGAGCCAGCCCTGAACACTGGCAGCAGGCAGTGTCAGCAGGGCATGTCCAGGAGACAAAGGAAGGCTGCTCAGCATGGTCCCTATCCAATTCTGGGATGTCCTGAGGTCCCTTCCAATCTGAATTATTCCTTGACATTAAGTTATGGGGACATATAGAGATTCTGTTCTATTTAATAGGTAACGAAATTATGCAATACGTAGGAAAGTTGTTTTAAAGCAATTAGTGATATGATTTCTCATGGATTGGTATAGATTGCTTCTAGGTAAAGTGGATGCATTAAATGAAAATTCCAGACTTTCATAAAGTATGGGGGTAATGCATTAATGGAAAGAATTTGCATATCCTTGTTAGGGTAGGAAAACAGGAATTTTACTGCTATAGTAGATCTTGGACTACTATCCTTACAAATTAGGAAATTACCATTTCTTTTCAGAAAAGCAAGGATTTTTAATATATATTCAAAAGTTTATGTGAACTGTGAAGGGGTTAACGGCCAAATTTACCATTTTTAATAGCAACCTTTTGCCACTTCAAGCAAGATTAAGTAGTTCCTTGATGCCTTTTTTGTACTCCAGTAGTAATGCAGCACAACTCAATATGTAGTAGTGTTCCAGCAGTTTACTGACCATATTAGTTTTATTTAGTGGGTTCTAGGAGGGAGGCATTTAATTGCTGGAGTGAATGACTATTTGGCTCATTTTTTTGGCTATCAGACTTCTCTACTGAAGACTGACATTGATAGTATAATGTGATTAATTTTTAAGTAAATTTTGGTGAAGCTGGACATACAGGATGCATGGAAAGCCAAGTATTGCTTTTTTTTTTTTTCCTTCATAAACACCCTCTCTAACATTTCCATGTGTCAGGAAGAGGGATACTTGCCATATGTTCAGATTTTGTCTTGGATGGATTTCTGGTAAGCTAAAGCCCTTTTAGCAAAGCTGGGAAAGCACTGGTGAATGCAAAAGTAGAACAAGATGCTTCAGTGATCACGCTTGTGTGTTTCTCTTTTTTTCATAACTGGTTCATATCAGATTAGTGTGCATCCCTTGGTTGAAGATAATATGTATAATCTGGTATGCTTGAAAAAAGTTGAGTCCTAGACCAAGCCTTCTCATTACAGCATGCAGTGTAACCTTCCTGAATGTGTATTCCTCTTTCTCAGAATAGCAAGAAATTAGCTTTAGTGTGGTGCATCTTCAGAACAAAGTGCAGTTTTACAGGTTAAGGATCAAAAAGATGGAAGGGATAATGCTTATTTTCTGCTGTACAAGACTCGGCTATTTTCTGTTGTAGTCTGTAGCCCTTTTTTTCTTGACTTCATGGGATACAGGGCAAGTGTATGTAAATGCGCTCTAAAATTTATGTGAGGGGAGTGATTGCAGGTGGAGTGAGGTCAGAAATGGAAAAGATAACTGTCCCTTCAACTCATCACCTGGTAACTTAAGAGTTGCTACAGGTATCAGTTGCTTTCTAAGCCTTACTGGGGTGCTTTCATTAATGTTAAGTATTTTTTTGACTTGTGCCCTCGCCGATGCAGTGAATGCACTTATATTGTTGTACTGGTATTGCCAACAGTCCGAGCTGCAGCATCAGTGTACTTTAGAGAGCACAGTTGGCTTTGAAACTGATTGTCCCACTGCTGCTCTTGTGTGTTATGCAGCAGATCTTTGTGCCTGAAATTCGAGGAGACAGATGATGGCATGGAAATGCAATTTAAACCCAGGGACTTGTTCTTGCTGGCTTCTCAGGCTGTGTGGAACGGAACTGGAAGGCAGCTGACGTTGCAAACGTTCACGGCTGTCTTTGGCACCTGACTGCTTGTTTGGATGGTTCCTGCCTGCAGCACAGAGCTAGACAGGGAAATGAATGAATTCACTGGCAAATTTTCAGATATATTAGGTTTTTATTAACCATAGTTTCCTTTCAGACTGTTAACACGCCCAAGTGCCATATGCTGCTGAACAGACAAGTCCAGTACACACCCCAGCCTCGTGATTTAGTCGGTTTTTATCTCTGTGTATTCTTGTCACAAAGGCTTTATCTGTTCTCAAAAAACTCAATCCAGTGAAGACAGCCACACACATGGCCTTGAAATCTTGAATTCCAGATGATTTTAAGCAGAAACTAATAATATACTTACTTTCCCTTTATCTCCTCATCTATAATTGAGAAGTTATATTGACATACTTGGATATGCTTCTGCTCTGACCTTTGTCCTGGTGGCGAGTCCGTTTTCCTTTGAGAGTTACACTAAAATACCTGTGCACAACTGTCCAGCTGATAGTGGCTTTTTAAAATCATGTAAGGATCTGTGTTAAAGCAAAAATCTATAAATTATATCTAAATTTAAATAATTTCTGTTCTAGAAACATGGTCTTGATAGGGATGGAGAGCCTCTGGGAGCTCTGCTGGCAAAGCCAATCCATTTCCCAAGAGCTGTGTGGTAAAAAATACACTCCCTATTTGGGCAAGAATAGATTAGAAAATACAGGAGTGTGAGGGGGGAAGTACCTGTTTTACTTGATTTCCAGATGTGTAACAAATTGTGGTGTCAACTGGTCTGCACCAGCTGAAGGGGAATGCAGTTGGGAAGTGTGGGCAAAGTCAGGAAGTACAAAGACCTCTTGGGGAGAGCTTGGTGTCCTCCCTCATTAGTGTTCTCTGCCTGGGCTTCAAACAGCACACACGAAATTACACACACACACTCCTCTGCCATCCCAGCTCCAAGTATGTAATTGTAGCTAGGCAGATTAATCTTGTTTTTCTGATGCTTCAGGACATCCTGCTGGTGACAGGTGAGATTAAATCGCAGTAGTGGGCACAATTAGTAAACACTGAGCACTGTTCATCAGGCTTTTAGGAGCCTGATTTTCTGCTTTCTGTTAAATAGATTGCTACTCCTCAGAGGTTTGTGGTGCTGTCTTCTTACAAGATAGGGACAAAGTATTTCAAGGAATAATCTTATTTCCTGTTACTTTTAATGTTAAATATTTCAATATATTTTTGAAAGGGTACATTTGTGAAAACCAAGACACCTATTTAGATGTAAAGGAATATGAAATCTTCCTATGCAGTTAATAAGAACACAGTGCTGTTTCCATTCTAATTTCTAGATATTGTTTTCCACATATGGTCCTTGTTTCCATTATGTGGGAACATGAAATTGTTAGCTACAGAATACTGAATGATACTACTTAAACTAATGCTTTTCTCAGTTTTTCCTTTGTGCTTTTTAGAAGTCATTTTATGTAATAAACAAAATTTGAATGGCTGCATTCTTGTTGCCCTTGTAATGTGCTCTTGCTTCCAGTCTCAGTGCTGGTGTTCACTTAGCAAATATTTATCTCCCATTGCTGAGGATTAGAAAATGTGGTGCTCATGAGCTTAAATTATGAGTACCTTTATAATCATCATCAAGTTAAATAGTTAAATGGGTGTAGACAGGAAACAGAAGATCTGGCTTGCTTAGACTTGAGCTAAGTGATGCAATATTTAAATAAAGATATTATAAATCAGGTTTAGCATTACTTCTATCCTTGTATTCAATGAAGTGAACTTGCTGGTTCTTCTACATGAACTAGTGACAAAGGCATCTATGCAGCTTTTTCAAAATAATTGTGCTTTGCTAACTTACACATTGGTGGAGCAATGAAGCTAATGAGTTCTCTATCACCACTTGTTTTTCTGTCTAAATGCATTGCAGATTTGGAGAGTGCAATACCCTTTTACACAATCATAGCAGTGAAAGAATATAAATGTGACTTTGTTTTATTGACAGAATATGAAAATCTGATTCTAGTATACAAATTCAGATTTTGAAACAACAGCATCATGTCTGACTAAACCATAACTCTGAGGCAGGTTTTTTGAAAAATTTGTTGATTTTAAAAATAGTTGGTTTGGTTTTTTTTTTCCATTTTCTTTTTACAGAAACTTGACTTTTATAGACTTAGGATTTTTTTTTTCTGTTTAATAACTAGAAGACATTTTCCTTTTAGCCTGTGTAAGCACTCTGTTGCACGTCCTGAGCAGATCACTATGGATACATATTGGTAGCAGTCCCTTGTTTTTGTCATCTCACTTGTGACCCTTGCACTGCCACCCAGAGAGGTGATCCCAAAGGTGTTCAGGTGTCCTGAAGAAGTGACTGGAGCACTTTGCCCCACAGATAAAGTTATGTCAACTCCAGTAAACTCTGGGAATAGCCAGTTTCCACTTTAGGAGCTGGTCTAAGCCAAAACAGTGTATTTGACTGCTTCAGAAAATGTTTGAGGACTGCATTACTGCTATTGCAGAGGGAATCATGGATATCTGTTTGCTGGCTGAGATTGAGAAATACAACTTGACCAAGCCATGAATAGAGATGCGCTTGTAACATCTGTGTAGGAGTACTTAAATTCCAATATGCGTCAAGTTTAGTTCAGTTCAGTTTCTTTCGTGTTTAGCAGACAGTGCATATGAGCTGACTCTAGTATAACATTATGTTCATTTTAGACAGATCACAGAGTAGAATTTAAATGTGAACATTTATGCAGTTTGTTTTTTTCATGTTGTTTGGCTGAAAAATATATAGAAATAACTGCTAAAACTTGGAACCATAAATAGCTGGGGATTTTCATAAGTTGGTAAAATCACTAGTTTCAATTTTTTTTCTCTCTCTTTTTTCCCCCCCAATATGGTGTAGCTAATCTCTGTATAATGTGAGTACTCCCCTCCTAGACCTCTCTTCCCTCCCAATCCTCCCCCACCAAATGCTTGATTTATGCAAAACCTTTAATAGAGTAAAAGGGCCTCAAGAGACGACTGTTCTGATGTTTGGAGAGAGCTTTAATGAAAAGTTGCATTGTTATTTCATATTTACTTACCAAATCCCGCCAGAGTAAATTCTTGCCAAACTAGTTTTATATATTTCTTGTCTGGTCTTGCTCACGTATTGTTTTGTATCAGGACCTTGTCTGACAGGAAAAGCAACCAGAGCAGTTCAGGCTGTGGCAGTGCTAGGAGGTGATGCAGTAAAAATGAAGTCTATCTAAAACTTCTTATGCAATATTGAGAAACTTTTAAAGGAAGTAATTAGCAGAAGTGATGCAGCTTATATATCAAAGCTATTTTTAAGTAGATTGTGCATGCTGAAATAGCACAATAGTCATGTAGAAATGGGTGTTTCTGCTATTGATTCTGTAATTGTGAATTTTTTTTACATTTGCCTTGGAGGTAGGAAATAGCTGTGATAGGAAGCAAAAAACAAGGAAACATGGATATTGAAGTTGTAGATTCAAGCTTGGGTGGTGTTTGTTTTGATGGATGTAGTCAGGTCACTGAGCCAGTATTGCAGTTACCTGTTTTTAATGTTTCCATTCTTCAGTAAGAAGATTAATTGTTGCAGACGAAAATGGTGAATTGGATGACGTATGAGGGATCAGGCTTTTTAAAAGCCCAAATGGGGTTTTCTGTCTGATTTTTCAGTGAAGGCTGATTTATGGTTCAATTCCAGCTTAGCTTTGAGATGGAGAATCTCAGCAAAGGAAACCTGAATCAAGTCCTTTAAGAGTGCAAGGTGCTTCACAGCTTGTCTGATTGTGTCATCTTAGTCTTGGTCTTGCAAATGTGTTTCAGTCTTTGGTGTAGATATGAGAGACAGAGTAGATTTTTTTTAACAGGCTGGAAGATGAGGAAGGATCTTTTTTCCTTTTAATTTGAGAGCAGAGCTTACAAAGGCATCTCTTCAGCAGACTTCCCTTCAAACATGTTTGTTAAGAAATGTTGAAAGATTTCTGGTGTACACAGGTGACTTTGTCCAGCCCTGTCTGTATTAGTGGAGTATTCAAACTTGAAAGTTTATCCTATTATTTGCAGTATGTACCTTTTTTACAGAGCAGGTTTGTGTATTAGTAAGCTATGTATGCACCTCTGTATGCATGACAGTGCAAATAATGTAATGCCATTTTTAATTATTCCTGAATCTTTACTTTTTAAAAATGTATGCTGAGTTATCTTCTGTAATATGCTACAACAGTATGTTTAGAGAAAACCCACATACTAGAAATCCAGTTAATTGTATAATAACTACTTGCTTAGAAGAAATGGAAGGTAATTATATGTAATACTTAGAGAAATCAGAGAAAAAAGTTCTGTAATTTAATTTTTGAAATGACTAGCCTAATGACTATAAAATGTAATTCTGAAATCTGATAATCGATGATGATGACTTGCAGCAGTATTTAAGGTGGATGTACTTAAACAAACAATGAAGTAAGTTTCATAGTTATCAAATATCACCAAAATATTTGACCTATGCATATATATCATGTGCAAATACATAGAGTTCTTGGATGTTAAAAACCAAGATGGATATCTATTGATGTTCTTTTGTGCAGCTTGTTTTGTCAGGATTTAAATACACATATGGATTTAGAGGAATTCTGGTAGTCCCATTTCTTGTTCTGTTCCATCTTTAAGAAATCAAAATATTTTCAAGCCTTTTAGGGTGGAGGTTATTTATTTATTTGTTTATGACTTCTATTTCTAGCGTGGGTGGGTTTTTGTTCAGTTCAGGTTTGGCTTTGGATGTTTTCATTATTTTTGTTTGTTTGCTTTGTCACTTCTAGACACCATACCTGAAAAGGCTGATGCTAATTGCTATTTTTAGGAAGTCAGGAACTTTGCAAGTTGATGCAAGTTTGATGGTCCTCCCAGCAGAAACTTTGTGCAGCCATGCCTCCTCAGTGAAAAGCAAGGAAGGTCTTTTACTGTGAAACACTGAACAACAGCCCGGGGCGCTGGGGGTGTGTTTGAGAAGCAGGATTAATTAGCATGATCGGGCTGTGTGTTTACAGGGCAACTTTCCCCCATTAGGAAACAAATCCTTTAAGAATAGCGTGCTGAGTACTAACCAGCACTTGGGTCATATGCTGGAGACACTTTGTGGACACAACCTTATTCTCTATGGCTTCCTTTGCTATCAAAATTAATAATAAAGACTATAAAGCCAGTCTTCCCAGTTACTGCTAGACACGTGTATAAACACAAAGCCACACCCACACATTTGTATGCATATATGTGTGTGTATATGTATCTGTGTGTATATATATATTTTTATTTTAGATATGGAAAGTGTTCTTAGTATAAGTTTTAGATATTCCATTTATGACCTCTAGCAAAGAACAGGTAGAACATGTTTAGATGGTGTTTAAATATCGGTTTGTGCCTTTTATAGCTGTTCTGTAAAAACCTCACACCTTTTACAGCTGCATGTAACCTTTTGTGCCTGTTGACCACTGTCTGACATGCTTTATTTTGAGGACAATGTATTTTCCTTTTATAGAAGGAATATTGGGAATGTGATGCGCAGTAATATTGGGAATGTATCAGAGTCCTGTGTGTCAGTGATGGGATTGTGACTCATGCAGATTTGATAGAAGAGAGAAGACTACATATCTAGTTTGAAGCAATTTAAGAAAAGAACTTTGGCTTTACATCTCAATTTATATTTATTTACGGAAATTTGGCCTAAATAGATGTTTGATGTTAAGCATTTGTAGGACTGTGATACTGACTGTATGGTGGAATGACATTTCCTGTTGGCATGTGATAATTATCTGATACTATTTTCTTCTTCTTTTGTGCAGGATCCAAACTACTGGATACAAGTCCATCGGCTGGAGCATGGGGATGGTGGGATCTTGGATCTGGATGACATCCTTTGTGATGTAGCTGATGACAAAGACCGTGTAAGTACAAATGGCAATGAAAGCAGCCTGGCACATCAGCACAGCTGTGTGTGTGTTTCCTGCATGTGTCCCAAAGTGAGAGTCAACACACAGAGTTTAGACATTTGTTATGGAGTTTGCCTGACAGATGTGAGAAATTGGTTATTGTCCTGTTTTTTTTTTTTTTTTTTTTTTTTTTTTTAATTGAGGTCGTGGGTTTTCCATCCTTTCTGGTTCTTTAACAGTTCAGATAGGAAAAGGAGGTTGCAAGGATGAAAAAACCTCAAATAGGGGGAATATTAATGCACCAAAAAAAAAAAAAAAAGGCGTTTGTAAGTTGATGTTGTAGCTTTGTGTTACCAGTTGAATATATGTAAAAAAACATGCTGGTTTTAAACTGTTGAGTGTTGTTTTATTTTTTTTTTTTTCAAAAATTGTTGTTGGAGGAATTGCTAGTTACATAAAACTTGAGACAATAACTATACACTGTTGGGCCTTGAGTGTTTTTATTCTTTTTTAAGTCGATATTTAGATTGCAGTCACCTAAGAGGCTTTTTTTAAATTGGCTATTTGTTTGAAGTTATAGATACAAGTATCTTTGAATTACTTGTTCAAAAGCATGTAGGTAAGAAACACTGTGGAAAACTGTAAAGTGATGTAAATATGCCACTTTTCTCTGGAAAGCCACACCTGTTAGCTGAAGCTCTTGAAAGCATCTGAGCCTGATACAGACTTCAGTCTGGAAATGTGTTTCAGGACCACACTCCTTCACAGACAGTATCCTTAATTGCCTCTGTTGGAACAGGCACTGTCAAGGCTCCTTGAAAACTGGCCAAATGATGACTCTTAGGCTAATTTTTCAGAAATAGATACTTTGCCTGTAGTTATTTCTTGTGACAAAACTTAATTGACATGGTTATTTCAACTAAGACTTTATAAAGAAAAATTATGTGAGGAGTCTTGGGACATGAAGACTCCTGACTGTCTGAAATGTTGGGATTACTCAAGCTGTATAGAGTAACAGTGCTGAGTTTTCAGGAATTTCTTCCATAAAAATAGTGCACAGATAAGATTTCATGAAAAGCTAATTAAAACCTCTAGTTGGTTATCTCATATTGAAGTGCTCAGCTGCATGATCAGTTTAGCTCTTGCTTTCAGGCCTCAGGGAGGCTGGTGCAAGTTGTCACTAAATATAAATATAAATATATATATACACACACACACAGACTTATTTAAATAATGCACTTCTTAGCTCCTCACATGCTCTTCTCCTCAAAAGTTTGAATTCTGGTGACTTCAATACCTTATTCTTTGGATGTTACCTTGCCTTGCTGCCTTCAAGTGGGGTAATTCCTCATAGTGAAACTCTGTGGGTGTTTTTATGTGTGTGACTAATAGTTGAAAAACTCTGACTGCAACTGAAGCAAGCAAAGCCATTATTACAGTATTGTTTTTGTGTATAGATGGACAAGATACTTAGCAATTAGTAGTATTTATCTCTGCATTTGCCAAGCTCATCTGTACTGATGGCACCTATGAGTTAAATTTCCTTTTTTTAAAGGACTTGCAGCATTGATTAGGAAGATGCAATATAAACATGCACTGGTTCATATCCTTGAATTAGTCATTCTCACTTGACCTTCACGTATGGGTCTTTTCAAGTATTTTGGTCATTAGTCATTGGTTTTTAGTTTCCTGCAGTGTGTTTTACAGCTGATCTTCCTGGCTTCCTTTAGTTTTGGGTCGTTAGCTTTTCCTCCCCAGCAAGTTTATCAACTGTTTTTGTGTTGCTAGAATGTAATACAGGCCCCATTAATGTGAGGTTTGGAATATATCTCCAGTTAGGGATATTTTGCATCTGTACACTTAAGCATACTTTGTAAAAAAGCATTTAAACAGATGGTATCTAAATGTGTAATTAAATGATTACTGAGATCTGTAGGATTAGCTGTGCTTAAAATGAAGCATTTGCCTATATCTCTCTTTATTAAAATTGGGACAGAAATGTGTTGGATATTGGAAAACTGAACATTTAATGTTTTAGTGCTCATTTTCACAAGGAATGTCCTTATATTCTTGAAGAGAAGTATGTTGTGTTGTGTACTACCTGATGTCTGTATTTTTGAAATCACTTTGCTCTTACTGTGGTTCTTCAGACTTAAGGATCAGTGATAAATGTAACTTTTGTCTTTGGTGGTGCTTTTATGCTATAATTGTGCAGTGTCATATCAGCACAATACAGAATGCAGAGCAGCTAAGGACCACTTGTCCTCTTGATGGATTTATTGCTCTGTATAGTCAACTGCCATAGTAAAATAAAACACTTAAGTGATGTGAAGAATATATTTACTTCTATTCCACTGTCTCCATGGAGAAGATGTTCTGTCTTATAACAAATACAAAGACCCTTAGAGCAGCTGTTCCAAATGGAATGAGAGAAGTATCTTTGATGGCATCCTTCGCATTAAAATGCAGCATAGTAAGGTGACTTTATTTAGCTTTTTCTGTCCCTATATTTTGTTATTCTTTTGTCACTTACTAAACCAGAATGGATGAGTAAGGGTTAGCCAGTTGCTTTCTGGAATAATTTATGATGCTTAGTGTTGTTCCTCCTTAAAAAAAAGGAGCAAAACATGAAACAAACTTCATGGAAAAAACTGATTTTGCTAAGCTGTTTGTTCCTTTGTTCCTTTCTGAAACAGCTTTTCTTAAGCCTTTTACATAGTTCATTGAGAAAGTGCATAAAGCACTCCAACTGAGCCAGTGTAAGATGTGGACATTTGTGTTAAACAATATCACTACATGTGAAGTTGCTTGGTTAATACAGTGAATGGTAGTAACCTGATAAACAAAAAAAATTAATAAATGCTCATTTGAATAATTTTTTTAGAAGATGTCTAAAAATTTATTGAAATGTAATTTTTTCCAGGTTTTATTATGGAAATATGGATAGTTTTCAGTGGAAACATATCAGTGTTTTTTGCATTTATGTGTCTCTGTTTATACATGAATACAAATGGGCTGACTTGTTACTGTTTTTGAAAAATATTTGGCTACAAGAAACATGACTGTTTTAAGCTAGCATTTAGTCAGCTGTGTAACTTACTTCTATTATTTTAAAAATACAGGTTTCTTGGGCATTTAGTGATTAGACCAGTATTTTAAAGATAGGTTAATAACCTGTTTTGTTCAGATTTCTGTAACTTGCTCTCTATGAAGACTCAAAAAACATATGTCATCTTGATAAGTTTCCAACTTGATGATAGCATACTTGATGACCTCAGTTCAGTTTTTAGTAGGCAGACGTTCTCAGCAGAAAAAAAAAAAAAACAAAACCAAAAAAAACCACACAAAAAAACCCCCAAAAACCTGCTGAAAAAAACAGAACCCCACCATCCTTAACTGTGTTTTCTTTGGCTAGACTGAGGCATGTAGACCCTTTACTCATTCTCACACTTTGGGTATACTATGGAAGTGCTTATTCTGAGATCTCACAGACACTTGTTTATCCATGAAAAAATATTGGGGAAATTGTGATGTAATCTCATTTAAAAAAAACACCCAAAAATCCAACAAACTCAAAGTATGTCTATGAATATAACTTGTTCCCATTTAAATTCTCACTGAAATAGTAATTTGTATTTTGAACAACTTGAAAAAAAAGTTGTTTGCAATTATATGTATTTTTTTTATGAATAGAAATGCTCAGACTGTGGAATGCTTTAGGAATCAAAATGTCTGTGTTTGGTGGGTCTGCCATTAACAGCCACTGGGTGTAGTGAGCAGCTGGGCAAATAGAGCTACTTTGAAACAATGTAGGTATGAACCTAATGTCACTTATTCGTAAATTCATTTGCTCCAATATACTTATTTTTTGCCAAATTAGTTTGGGATTAAAAAAGTGTAAATGTTAAAGGCCTTGGCATCTTATAAATTCCTTTATCACTGTCCTGATAAATTCAACACTATTTCTCAAAAATAACCACAGTAATTTGGTATACACTTAGATTTACAGCCTGGCTTTATTTCTCTAAACTAAGGCAGGCATGGGCTTTCTTTGCTTGACTTAACATTTTCAAATATTCAGTCAGCTCTTCACTCTGCATAATTCATGCTTACACCCACTGAGTGCAGAGATAAAAACCAGAGGAATATGGTTTGGTCTTGTCTGGAGTGAAGTCTCATGCTTCCCACAGTGTTTGTGTGTGTGGTGCTCTATCTGGCCCAGGTCACTGGAAGTTCAAGGTGATGTTGGTGCTTACTGCTGCTTAGACAAACTTCGAACCTCCCAGAAAGACACACAAGAAGTTGCTGGTTTGAGTAGAATACTTCTGGTGAGAATGGGATGGAGATTAATTTCATGGATATGTGCTGAAATGGAATTTGTAAACATTCATGAGCTGGAGTTAACTGTGTTAAGTAAGCAAACTGCAACTGAAATTCAGCGAAATCAATTGTGTTTCATTTGCATCTGCTTTTAAGAGACCTGCAGAGATTCTATTAATATTATTACGAAGTTAGTGCCTGCTTGCTTCAAGTGGGAAGAAGTGTGAAGACTTCTAGTGGGAAAAAGTCTTTGAGCAGCTTCTTCACATAATATGAAGACATATTAGGACCTTTTCCCAGTGTAGTGGAAAGGAAATGAACTTTTGGGTTTCGTGTTAAAACAGATGGTCAGTTCTAAATAATACTGTTGTTTTGTTTACTTCCTCTTGGAAAGCTCTGTTGAGTTAGAGAGGCATGTGATACACAAAATGTGGGTTTGGAAAGAATGACTATATTTTGTTTGTAAGATATCTTAACTGGAAGCTTACACAGAAATAAAGCTATTTTGAGCAAATGCATTATAATGTTAAGGTTAAAGGCTAGCTAGGGACTGGAGGGCTGTGATTACAGTATCCTGCTCCTATTGATTCTTGCTCTCTCTCTCTCTTATTTTTCAAGCCAGTTATGCAAGACCCCATTTCTGTAGTAAATTCAGGGTAGGCCAGTGACAGGAGGATGCTGTTAGAAAGAATGAGATTCTGGTAACCCTGTGCCTGTTCATTCATTTAAAAGTGTTAAAGAGCTTTTGAAGTCAATGAAAGCTGCACACATGAAGTTATGTTATCTTTAGATTTCCATCAGCACATAATCAGAATACTCAAAGTAGTGTTGTTTATTCTACATTTTGGGTGTCTCTGTCTTATTTAAGCAAACTTGCAGCTGCATTTACATGTGATTTTTCTTTGATTCTGCAAGTTAAGAATTAAACCCTTAAATCATGAGTAGAGAATAACAATTTTTCGTGCTTCTTGTTTCTGCCATTAACCGATTAACATCCTAGATTGAATGAAGAAACGTCTTCTCCAGGTCCCAGGCAGCAAATCTGACAGCAAAACTTTAAAATGCTCAAAAAATTACTCAGAAATATGATTTTTAGTATTTACAATACCACCATTGGTATACCTTTTTTCCTCCTCAAAATTTTTCAGTCAAATTAATTGTCAGCTATTGCCATGATTACCTTCTGCCACAGTGTGCAGCTTTTCTCTTCTTGTTCTGTGTCTTCAGTCCCAGTATCCCAGGAAAACGGGATGACCTTGAAACAATTTGTTGTTACTCACAAGTGACTTGGCAAAACACATTTTGAGCATAAGGCATTCTTTTCTTGTAGCAGCTTAAAATAACTGCTTGATGCACTAAGCTTGGGAAAGTATTGGTACTGGGAAAGAAACCCATCATATAACAACCCCATGATTATTTTCTGTCGAAAAACTTCAGTTTCTGAACAATGAGCTCTTGATGTCATCTACTGCTTGGCAGTGGTTTTTATTTTAATTATGCTTTTAGAGATTGCCAATTTTATATTACTGAAATTCTGAAAAATTGGTAAAGACAGAATGTGTCTGTTTAAACCAGGTGTTTGTTTCTGCATTAGCACTATTGACTCATTACTGGGATGGCCACATGATGATTTTTAGGTCTGTCTTGCTGATGAATCTAAAGCAGAAAATCAAAGTATTTACACAGCCTTTATTCCCAGCTGCTGTTTAATGAAAACACATAAAAATAACATACTCAAAATAAAAATACTATCTTTTGTCAAAGAATGGAATTTAAATGCTTCTAGTATTTCTAATAGTAAACTAAATTTTAATTTCACAGTGTTCATGGATGAGACTAATATATAATGATATATTCATGGAAGTGAGGAAATAAAGGTCATAATATATGAATATTGGAACATGCATTTTTCAATCCCTAAGGGATATTAGATGTCACTAAATGTTGTCTCCTAACTGTAGTTCTTACTTTTTCACCTCTTTCAGTACTGTTTTTCAAATTGTTAATCTTATCATCACAGTCATTTCTAGCTATGTGGTGACAGCATTTCCATTCATGATTTGCTGTGTATTTTTCGGATAAATTGCAATATTCCAAGTCCTTTCCTGTAATGCTGAAACAGTTGTATTGACGCACTAAGAACTCCCAGGTTGGAGAGGACTGACATTTGTAAATCCTTTAAATCAGTTTCCATGGAGATCTGAAGAGCTGCAGGTAAATCTGACTTCTGAAAATTGAATATTTTGGTAAAAACTGTTCTCTGAGAAATAGCAGGCCCATGCATGAATATGATATATAGGGGAAGATCATGACAGTGTTGTCAAGAAAGTCATATCTCACAAATGTGCCTGTATTCTCCGCAGAAAGACAGATGTGAGCAACAGTGACTGGGTTAGTACAGTCAAAAAACCCCCACAGACTTGGCATGGAATAAGAGGAAGGGTTTTATGGATGTGTAACTGGTTGGAAGATGGAAAATAGAGCATGTATTGTTAAATATATTTGCAATTGTTCTGAAAGAAGAGAAGGGAGATTTGAATAGTGGAGTGACAAATTCCATTATTGTGTGGGAAACTGAACATGGATGGTGGATGCTGGTCATGAAGAGTTGCAGAAGCATCCAGGGAGTAGACAATAACATGGTGGATGTAATATCATTTTGGCAAAGGTGATGTGCTTTTGGAGAGAGACTGCTTTAACTGAGTAGACAAACTAATGAGTCCTGAGCTACCTCTTACATTTGGGAGACTGTTTCTGGTTTTGCAATAGACCTCTGGACACAGTGGCTTAAATGCATAGATACATAACCAGGTCTCAGAAGGCTTCCAGCAGTTTTCCCTGTCTCTGCCTCTCCCCAGTATTTTCATCCCAGTCCTGCTGCTTGGCTCATGAGGGCTCTGGCACTCTTTGGACCCCATCTCATGGCAGATTTGTTCACTCAAGTGACAGAGGACTCTTCCTTGCAAAGCTGAGTATTTTTCTGCTATTTCATGGATATTTTAAGTTCACCAAAGGACCTGGCAAGCTGAGGAGGAAAGGGAGAGGACTTTGCTGCTGGGAGTGGTTGAAATATGAAGGAGGAAAAGAAGGAATGGGAATGTGAGTGGACTGAGACCTTGCTTTTCAGTGCAGCAAGGCTGCTGGTGGCTGTGGAGCTGCTGGAGTGGTCCTGTGGTGCAGCAAATGGTGGAGAAGGAAATGGGTGGTGGAATCTCTCTGCTGTGTGTGCTGGTGGTGAGCCCTCTGCATCCTCCAGCACCAAACCAAGCAACTGAAAAAGATTTTGTGGAACTACCAAAAAGCACAGAGCAAATGCCAACATTGATTCTAGGTACAGATTAATGTCCTCTACCAGCAATGTCTCTAAATGGACCAGGATCTCAGCCTTGAAAAGATGTTATAAGGAGCAAACCATAGATGGCTGTAGAATCAGAGGTGATATTGAGATGAGAAGTGGTTCTTTGTGTTTTTCAGTGCAAGATCTGGGGCATCAAGTGAAACTGTCATAAGAGTAGCTGTCTGCAAAATGTTTTCAAACTTTCCTTGACCTTAATTTTCATCAGAATATCTGTGGTGTTTAATCAAATGCTATAGATAGTTCACAAGGTTTTGGAGGATATGTTTTTTCTTGAGATGTCATGATTTGCAAGTACATAGTACTGAATTTCTGCTTTTAACTCTTCAAAAAGTGATGTTTGAAAATAATGGAAACTGGTAATCTAAGTAGGATTTCAGTTTGTGAGAAAAAGTGTCTTTAATCTAAACTTTGGTGAAAACCAGAAAGTATGTTGAAATGATTATGGTCTCAGTGTCTAATATTAGTAACACTGAAAGTCAGTATGTGGCTATGGATAATGACTGCTACAGTATTATAAACACATCACAATTAAGAGAGGCTTTATATTAAAAACATTTAATAATGGATTTTTTTCTATATCTTGTAGTAATTACTGATTCACTGGTTAGATATAGTTGTAGATCATATAAAGCTGTGCTTTCTAATCCTTCACAGTGTAAATCTCCCCAAAAATGTGCAGTTGATCTAGAATTAGGCCATTATGGCTAATAAATACTTAACATGCTGATAGCTTTTGGTTAATTTTAGCATTATCACTGTGTCCTAGAGGTATATTATTCATCCTACAACAAAGGCAGAAGTTGCAGGAAAGGTTGGTTATGGGATTTCATTAACACTACTCTCTTACTCCTTGATATCGGCAGGTTTTAAAAGAAATGCTGTTCCAACTTTACAGATATTTCCTAACAGAGGTGGTGAGACTCATACACCAGAGGACTGACCCATATTAGAGCTTAATTATAGTAATGGATAATCCTGCAACTATAAATTATTCACAGTTGTTTTGTACGTGAAGTAGCATCATGAATTAAATAAGGAAAACTTTTTAGAAAAGACCCTGAACAATGTTTAAGTTTGCCAAAGGTAGTTTTCCTCCTTCTCTTTCAACATGGATTAAATAGTTTGTAGAGCTTGGCCCTTTGGATGTGTTTTTCTTAATAGAAATCAGTAGCAGCAACTCTTAGGGCTGTACACCCTTGTAGAGTTCCTTGACTAATACCTTATGTAAGAGAAACATTGCTATCTAAACACAGTCCTGGTACAAAAGTTGCAATCTCAGCTGTCTGATAAGATTTCCACACTGTCACTAGGATGAGAATTCATTATCCTCTTATCCATTGATACCAACAGTCTTAAGAGACTGCTGTAACTCTGTTGTTATTTCCCAGGAAGGATGGTAAGGTTCAGAGTCAGGTACTTTATTTTCTAGTTGACTTAGAAGTTGAAGTATCTCCTAGGTTTGTAGTGTGAATAGTCTTACTGATAAAGAGAGAGAAGAGAATATTTAAATTAGATTAAAACAGGGCCCCTAATGCATCTAATGGGGTGGTTACTGCATTCTGAAGGTTTGTTCAGAAAGGGCCTTGGATCCAAACAGAACAAAATGATGCTGTCTTTTTTGGACAAAGAGAAGAAAATATGCTGTCTGGGGAGCTTTCACCAGTCTGACTTTTCAGTTGACTTGCTAGCAGTAGCCCAGAGAAGAAGGAGTTAAGAAGATGCTTTGAACCCCAAGTCTTCTGCTTCATCCCCACACCCTGTTGGTGTACTTCCACACCCTGTTGGTGTGCTGGGAACTACCTCCCGTTCACCTTTAGCGTGCTCAGCAGGATAGTCACTACGTTTCCAGATTAGCATCACTGCTGAAGCCTGTTTGAGTTTATACAGCAGGAAGGACTTCTGCCTGCTCTTCAGTGACACACAGCATTGTAGGACCATCGGCTTTTTTCATTTTCACAACCTGTTGGAAGAACTGAAAGTGTTCTTTGGTGGGCTCTCTTCTTTGCAGACTGCTGGATTTCCTGTAGGATTGAAGACTGTTTCATAGAAGCTTGGTGGGAGCTTGATGATACTGAGTTTTTATTTTCTTGGGATACTGTTTACTTGAAGGTAACCATACTTTGGATGAAATGGCAGACACACCTAAGAGGAAAATTACAAAGAAGTCGTCGTCTTTTTCATATGATCGCCGGAGAGATTCAGTGAAAGTCAGGAGACAGTCCAAGTCTCTTAGCTTTAAGTCTGCTACACTGGGTGCTCAGAAAAGGCAAGCACAGAAAAAGCAGGTTTGTATTTGGAAATTCCTCAAAAAAAATTCTTGCCTTCTAAATTTTTATGGAGTTTATAAATCTTGCTGTGTTAGTATGAAGCGGAAAGCGATCTACTGATTTCAATCTGTGTGTGTGTGGGTATGTGTATACATACAAGCTTGTGTGCAGGTAAAGCAGGATTTTTTTCTGTAAAATTTCTGAAGAGCTAGATAGATTTATGGTGTTGATTTTATGCTGAGAAAAGTCTGTGTCTTTTCCGCTTTTAAGATGTGATCTATGATTTCTCTATGCTTTGTCTTAAGGAAATGCTCCTGTAGTGCAATATGTGTCCTGTGAGCTTTGGTAGTGTTGTTTGTTGTGCTGAAAAACATGATGGGTGCTGAAACTTTTGAAATTATTATTCAGATTACAGCTGTTCCACCACTCTTTGTTGTTACCATTTTTTTTATGTTGAAATGTACCAGACTAAGAGCTTTAGGGAGTGAAATATCTTACTTATTCCAGAACAGGTAATGCAAGTCAACAGAAGCACCTGTTCTGGTGGGACCAGTTCTTGGGTTAGAGGGCAGTTTAATGCCTTGGCAGTGCTGCTCTGCTGTAGTAAAACACTTTCATACACAGGTCTTTCTTTATATTTTGTTGCTAGGATCTAATTAAATGAAATTTCTCCAAAGAGAAGATGTAGTGTGAACTGTCTTAAATGGAATAAAAAGTGAATCAATTCATAAAATATCTTTGTATACTGATCCCTAAAATTTAATCTAATATGGAAGGAGTACGGGATCACTGACTCTGACCCATCTCTTGCTCTGCACTTGTGTGCACCTTCTTGAAGGATTTAAATGAATTTTACAGGGAATTTTTAATTAGCTGTGTACAATATAAAGCACTTTAACACTTTTAAAATAGTGTTTCTGCAAATGTTTTGCAACAGTCTAGATTTTCAATAGCACTAAAATGAATTTCTTGCAAGCAAGTAGTTTTCAGACCCTGACCATTCCAACTCTGTCTAAATTTTGAGGGCGTATATCCATTCAGGTTTAAGAGAATGTGAGTTATTTTATCCAATATAAACTTTGGTATGAGATTAAAAATACAATGTATTTTATGTGTGTGGGATCATATTTGGTTTTATTACTATTTCTCTTGTTCTTGGAATGTTAAAATGTCTATTTACATAGCAAGATATTCACTAGTAAAATATTAGAATATTCCAGCTTATTGTTATTCTTTAGTGTTAATTATAGGCATAGCTGAAGCTGTTTTGCTTCAATTGAAGTTCCAGAATTTCAAATGAGGAAATACTTGAAGAAATCAGGAAAACCTTCAAAAGTGCTGCAAGCTCTGACAATCCCACTGCATCCCCACCCATTATTTGATGTGTTTTTTAGAATTAAAAATAATAAATCTCAATTTTATGAAGATGTGAAATACTAAATGACATCTGTGAACATTCAAGTTCATTGAATCTTTTAAGGAACTAGGCTACTCAAATTAATTTCAGAATTTTGTTTGTGGGATCAAATCAGTGAGTACCCCTGTATTTTGATTTTAACAGACCATAAGGTTCTTGAGTCCACTCGTCTTTTGGACGTCTGCCATGGTTACTGTGTGACCTCTAGTGGTTAATGAAAAATATGCTCAATTACTGAATTCAGGCTGTTGCTTGAAAAAGTCCTGGATGTGTGTTCTTGTTGGTTTAATTATTTAATCGTCTAAATTCTATTTTTATTGAAAAGAAAAAAGCATCATCTGCTTTAGATAAATCTTTTATGGTGTCACTAACAAAAAAAGTGTTTTGCTAAAAATGCTTTTTCAAAGGGATGTGTCTGAACTGCAGTACTCATAGATGCAGAATTATGAGAGTAATTTTAAGAGACTTTTACCTACTTTGGCTTGGTTACAATATGTTAGTGGGTGATACATCTGAAATGAAGCACTCTAGACAAAGGTCCATTTTAATCAACTTTTGTGTATTGGAAAGATCTGAATAAGGGCTTTTCTGACTCAAGAAAGTATTTTTTCCCCTTCTAAATGCTCCAGTTAACTGTAAGAAAAGTTAATTTTTCCTACAAGCTTGGTCTTGTTTCAATCCTCAGATCATTATAATTAAGTGAGACAAAACCATTCTTACCTCCTCCCTGCCCTCCCCCTCTTCCTGCAAGGGCAGCTACTTCTGTGTGTATTGGAAATGCTGTTGAACGCAAAACACAACTGCATTTGTTACTGTTGAACTTTAAAAATTATGGGGTTTGAAGTTAGCAGAATCTGATCAGTTTTCAACCAGCCAGACCTAACTGTGCTCAGCTCTGTGTAACTGGTGGTTACACAGGCTCCTTCCAGGCCTCTGTTACTGAGTGAGCAGTTATAGCACCAGGAGAAATGTTACTTAAAAGCTCTTTTCTTTGTTGATTGAGTTTCTTTCCCATTTTTTTAGAAACATTTTTCTAATAGATGTTTAACATCTGAGAATATTTAAAACTGTGCTTTGGTCTTTGCTGTTTTAGGAGACAATAGTAGACTTTGCTGCCCTCAATATATGTGGTTTTACTTGGGTGGTTCTCTGGAGGAACAAGACTCCACTTATACAGGCAGGCAAGCCAAAATTATTTTTTAAATGTTTTGGTAGATTGATATCAGTGAAAGTCTCTCAAAATCACAGTTTGTTGCAAAATCCTTTTCTGCTTCCTTGGCCTTAATATCACTGACCTCCCTTTTTTGCAGTTCAGTTTTTGGTGGTTTGTTTGTTTGGGGTTTTTTTTTGGTGGTAGAATTTAATTTTGACTTCTCCCCTAATGAAAATTATTAAATTACTGGTAAAATAGTAATAAGAATCTGAGAACTTTTTTTTTTTTTTTAATTCCATTTTCTGAATTACATTGATGTAAGAAAGCGTTAAGGCAAATTGCTGTCTTTCTCTTGCTGTTCCATGGGGTTTTTTTTTAGCTTAGCTAACTTACTGGAAATGGAAAATCATGAAGTGTTCAAACCCAACAATATCAAATATCCTATCTGATGTAGCAGTGAACCTCTTTCAAGATAATCTTCTCATCAAATTATTTATTATTATGGAGTATTCTTTTATTCTGTTGTTTTCTCTAGGCTTATCTGTTCTGAGGTAGAAAATCTGATGGTAATTAGATTCACTGGCTGCTGGTATTGTTGTATTGATTGATCTGGATAGAAATCACATTCCAGAAATATGTAGGCTGGTCTTCTTAGGTGTACAAGTATTATGCAACATAATGTACAAAGTATTTGATAGTTTTAGGAGAAGCGGTTGCCTCTTGTTATGTTTTGAATGAATAACAAAATTAGTTGCATGAAGTGTAAATGATAAATAAGTTAAAATTTGAGAGCAAAATCCTTATGTGCAGAGGAGCATAAAAAACAGATCCAGTTTTATTTTTAGCTGTTTTGTGAGAGCCTCTCAAGTCTTATTTCTCTTTGTCATCGCCAACTGACTGATTACTGAGACATGGGCTGGAGCCTCAGTGGATTAATTAAGACCTGAAACTGTTTTCCTGATAACTACTTGTGTGTTGCATACAGCATTTTAGAACCTGGCAAAGTTCCATGCTCATACAAGGCTTGCTTAGACTGCAAATTTGTGGTTTATTCACTTATATTCCTATATTTCTTCCATGGAGTGCTACAGAATTGAGAGGACAAACATTTTTTTCCATTTCCTTTTAAGCTCTATAATTCTGAACCACGTGGGGTTCACTGCCCGCTATCCCAGATGCAGAACAATACATACAAAGAGGGTGTTGTTAGAAAATCTTCCAGTCCGTGTGTTTAAATATGACACAGTTAATAGGAGTGTTCCAGATCCCTTGTTATGAGCATCTGAGAGCAGGCAAAGGCCTTTGAGTTACACTTTCTGCTGTCTTATTAGAAAGAAACACTGAGTGGAAAAACGGCACTGGGAAGGTTGGCATGTGAGGGAAGGGAGTTGCCCAAAAGGGTAATGGTTTTTCACATCAATATGTAGTAGATGTGCCAGGATCAGGACTGTTGGTGTGTGACAGGTCTGGTGAGCAAAAAGCCATAGCACCAGCTACCAGCAAATGATTTGTAATCATTTAAGATAACAATGCAGTAAAGAAAAATTAATTAATCTCATTTAATTTTCAGATGTTATTTTTGAAAACCATGATCTGTGATTACTTTTTGTCTAATGATTTTCTTCTTAACTTTTGCAAGAGTTTGTTTCGAATTTTCTAGGGAATCTCGAATGCCTTCTCTGGGGAAAAGGAATCAGCCTTAAGTGTGAGCCTGAGGATTTGTTGTGGAAAATCTGATCCTATTTTTTAAAAAATGAAACCAGACAAGCATGTAAAGGGGAAAAGCATGTGATATGTGTAACGGAGCACTGGGAGATAAGAACATTTAGGTTCCTCTGGCAGCTGGGTTGTTAGTAGAAAGTTGGCCTAGCAAAACTCATTCCCCGTGGAGCCTGGCAAGCTGTTAACCACAGTGGTTAGCTATTACTATTATTATTATTAAAACTGTGGTCACAGCAGGGTGAGGTGGGTTGTAGCTGGTGAAGTAGGCTCACCTTCAGTTAAACAGAGTAAAATTGAACCAGAGTGGAATGATAGTGAGAGGTTTGGCCATTGTGAGTCTTGAATTCGTGTTTTCCTTTTCTTATTGAGGCTTGTTCATGGAGATTGTGGTAGATGTGTGTTGGTGTGCTCCCTACAGCAGTGTAAATCATCATGCTTTGATGGCATTTGCTGTGGTGGTGTTGGTCCATGCCCTCCTTGCTGCTGATTTCCAGTGCACTAAGAGAGAAGTCATCCTCTTCCAGAGTTGTGGGTTCCTTCTCTTGGTACCTTGTCCTGGAAGTTACTATAGTATTACATACAGTCATACCATCTCAAGAAATATTTTGTTGTGGTGTTAAAATAACAGCAACTTCCAGGAGGTTTTCAAATTTAATTGGTGATTTCCTTAATGCAAGCAAAATATTAGGTTTTATTTTGACAATTTAGAGGTTCATCTGATCTAAATTGAGCTATTATTTTTAATTCTGTTTGAGTAATTGTTGTTACAGCTCATGTAAGAGGTAACGCGATTAGCCACACTTTTTGGTTCCTAAAAGTGTGGCTTTGTGGCAGATTTTACCTTATCTAGGACTGTGGTGGTGCTGCAGATGAGTGTGACCTCCCACCTTCCCTGGCCCTGGCTGTGCTTCCCATCTCTCCCTGGCTCCAGCCCTGGGAATTGTTGGTTGTGACAAATGGGGTCAGTGTGCTGATAACTCTGCCAGAAAAAAAGGACGGGTCATAGGAGAAGGGGTAATACAATGGCCTCTGCTGCAAGGAGTAGTCTGGATGCTGGGAGCAGCTTTGTTGTCAGCTGACCCCTGGGTATTACAGGAGAGAATGAGCCTCCTTTAGCAAAGCTGGGTTAAAAAGGCATTCAAGGGTCCAGCCCTGCTATCCGAGAGAGCAAAATGGCCAATTAGCCATTTCATTTGGCAGTGCATGATGTTACCCAGTGCTGTGAGAGAAGGCGGTGCAAGGGAAGGCAGGTCCTTGTTCTTGCTTGTGCCCACAAAGGGCTGGTGGTGACCCACAGAAGACTGGGTTAAGTTTGGCCAAATGCAGTGTGCTGAGCTCGTAGGTTCTGCACGTATCCACCAAACTTCTCACAGCTGGAAATTCTCACCCTGCCTCATGCAAATGCTTTCAATCTGCTGTTGAAATGTAGGCACTGAGGAGAGTAAAAAAACAAAACAGTCACAGAGCTACAGAATGCTCTAGGCTGGAAGGGACCTCTGGAGGCGTCCAGTCCAACCCCGTGCTGCAAACAGGGCGGTGCTGTGCGGTCTGGATCTGAGCATCCCCAAGGCTGCAGGTTGCACAGCCTCTCTGTGCACCTGTTTCAGTGTTTGCTGACAAGGTGAAAAATTGCTTCCAAAGCATCATCTGACTTCCTGGTGTTGCAATTAGTGTGATTGTTGCATCTCCTCCCACTTCTGGGTCACCTCTTAGAAGATCCCAGCTCTGTTTTCTTTCTTCCCTCCCATTAGGTCACAGATGACAGCAACAAGCTTCCCTTTTACCCTCCTCTTTAAACCGATTAAGCCCAGCTTTCTTGGCATCTCTTTGCAGATCCTGTGGTCCAGCCTCCACTGTGCTGGTGCCTGTCACAGAACATTCCAGCTACCTTTGTGCTGTCACAGCCTGTTGTGCAGCAGCTGCCTTCGCCACGAGGGTACACTCCTGCCTTGCCTTCCAAGGGCTGCCCAGTAGGGATCTGCCCACCCTTCTGTACAAACTCAGCATCCCGCTGGCACCCAGACAGACTGCTGCACACTGATTATTAATTTAAAATTCTTGGTGGTATTCCCTGATTAGCAAGGAAGCAGCATGCATGCTTTTTTTTTTTTTCCCCTGCTTATTGTGCAGCATTATAGCCTCAGAATGGGGATGGATGCATTTCAAAAGACACTGTTGTCAGCTGCAGTAATACCTTTTGAGGTTTAGCTATTTTGTTCCAATTAAAGGGGGGAAAAACCTGCCAAATACAAACTAGATGGGACAAAAAAACCCCAAAAAGAATAATGATTTCTGGATATATGTATTGTAACACTCCATTTCAAAATGCTCATATTCTCAGCACTTTAGCAGAAACAGAAAATTAGTGTTTTAGTACCCTTCAGTACTTAAAAGTAAGTCTTAAGTGCTATGCCACTGTTTTTGGGGAATGATGATCCTTGCATGGTATAAAGCTTGTGGGAGTTTTTGTGCTGTATAAGCAATATTTTGACATGTATTTTGAACAGCCACTGAAGTTCTGAGTGAATGGTCTTAGTTTTCATTTTAATACTGTTAAAAGAAGTTATATTTTAATGTTACAGAATTTACTAGTGGAAAAGGATTTTATCTCATTTCCAACTGAGATGTTGTCACTTTTGTTATAGCAACAAAGTTTTGCCCCCTGTTGTCCTGTACAAGAGTGGGTGAGCATTTTGCTTTACAGCAGGCTGATATTAATATTTCTTGACAAAAAGAAAAGATTTTTTTTTAAAAATTATATAAAAATATGTCCCCTGGCTCAAAGTATACTTCTCAGCTAGAAAGCAAGCAAGCAATGTTTTGCTTTCTCAGCAATTTCTGTCACTTGAAGTGTGACTTGATCATGGAGGTAATAGCACATGGGGAAAATCCAGTGGGAACTGTCTGATTTCATACGTGTTTCAGTTCAAACACTTACATTCTTTTGATTTGTAGACCGTAATTTTCACTGACAGTATTAGTGGCTTTTAGAAGAACAGCCCCTGACAGATGACATCCATCTAAGCAGCTGCTGCCTAATCTGACTTCAGGCTGAATATTGTGTTATCTGACTAAATCGAAATACAGTAAATATTAATGACTGTTCATCTGTTATTTAAAATAAATAGAAAGTAGTGAGAGAGTGATGCTCATGTTTCATGCTTCTGCTGTAACTGGCTTCTTGTCATCTGTGACTGACAGCTTTTCTTCTAGGGTACTTTATTTGTGAAAAATCGATGTTGTTTTAATTTTCTCTTTTCTCCCACAGGCTTTATTACTCTAGTTTTCAGTAGGGTCAGAAATAGTGAGATGTCTCATGTGGTCTAAGTTTAAAACTGAAAAATCAAGATCTTAGTTTCCTTGTCAATCTTAGGAAAATTGCCTTTCAGATAAATTAAATGTAGTCAAGAAATGAAAAATAAAAAAAAAAGTGAAAATA
Source organism: Zosterops lateralis (assembly GCF_965231275.1). NCBI lineage: Eukaryota > Metazoa > Chordata > Aves > Passeriformes > Zosteropidae > Zosterops > Zosterops lateralis. Next base: position 14,635,151 of record NC_139762.1, read on the forward strand.
GTGCATTACAGATTTAGAATAAAAGAATCCTTTAGGTTGAAAAAGGCCTCTAAGATCATCAGTCCAACTGTTAACCCAGCACTGCCAAAACCACCACAAAACTGTGTCCCTAAGTGCCACATTCACACTTCTTTTAAATATCTCCAGGGATGGTGACTCAATCACTCCTCTGGGCAGCCTCTTTTCATGCTTGATAATCCTTTCTGTGAAAAACCTTTCTTAAGATCCGATCTAAAGCTCCTCTGGCCCAACTTGAGGCCATTTCCTCCTGTTCTAGCACTTGTTAGTGGGGGAAGAGACAGACCCCCACTTTGCTACAGCCTCATTTCAGGTGCTTGCAGCAAGTGATGAGGGCTCCCCTGAGCCTCCTTTTCTCCAGGCTAAACAACCTCAGCTCCCTCAGCTGCTCCTCCTAAGACCTGTGCTCCAGACCCTTTCCCAGGAGTCCAGCACCTCAATGTCCTTCTTGCAGTGAGGGGCCCAGACCTAGAAACAGGACTCAAGATTTACCAGTGCTGAGTTACCAATGTCAGTACCAATGCTGACAATCAGTACCATTCTCCTGCTGGCCACACTATTGCTGATCCAAGCCAGGATGTCACTGGCCTTCTTCCACCTGGGCACAGGCTGGCTTATATTCAGCACCCCCAGGTCCCTTTCCTCCAGGCAGGTTTCCAGCCACTCTTCCCCCAGTCTGGACTGTTGCAGAGGTGGTTGTGACCCATGTGCAGCATCTTGCATTTTGCCTTGCTGAACTTCATACCACTGTCCTTAGTTCACTGATCCAGCTTGTCCAGATCCCTCTGCAGAGCCCTCCTGCCCTCCAGCAGATCAACACTCTTGCCCAGCTTTGTGTTCCCTGCAAACTGATTAAAGGTGCCCTCAATCTCCTCATCCAGATCATTGATAACAATATTAAACAGTTACTAGAGATAATACTGAGCTCTGAGGAGCACCACTGGTGACTGGCTGCCAGCTGGATGTAACTCCATTTACCACCACTGGGTTGGATATGGCTGTTCTGGTTTTTTACCCAACAAAAGAGCATGCCTATCCAAGCCATGAATAGCCAGTTTCTCCAGGAGAATGCTGTGGGAAATAGTGTCAAAGGCTTTAGTAAAATCTAGGCAGACACATCCACAGCTTTTCCCTCATCCAGTAAGTGGTCACCTTGCCATAGAATGAGATCAGGTTGGTCAAGCAGGACCTGCTTTTCATAAACCAGCGCTGGCTGGGCCTGATTCTCTGGTTGTCCTGGATGTGCTGCATAGTGGCACTCAACATCACCTGCTCCATGACCTTTCCCAGCTCTGAGGTCAGGCTGATAGGCCTGTAGTTTCCTGGATCTTCTTTCCTCTTTTCTCGTAGATGGGCATCACATTTCCCAGCTTCCAGTCACCCAGGACCTCCCTGGTTGGCCTTGACTGCTAATGAATGCTGGAAAAGGGCTCATGAGCACTTCCCCCAGCTCCCTCAGTACCCTTGGGTGGATCCCATATGGCTCCATAGACTTGAATATGTTCAAGTGGTGTAGCAGGTTGCTTCCTTTGGATTATGGTGGTTTCCTTCTCCTCCTCATCCCTGTCTTCCAGCTCAGGGACTGGGTACCTGTGGGACTGCTCTTTAATTGGGGCAAAGAAGGCATTAGGTACATTGGCCTTTTCCTCATCCTTTGTCACTGTGCTTCCCTCTGCATACAGTAAGGAGTGGAGATTCTCCTTAGCCTTTACTTTGTTTCTAATGTATTCATAGAAACATTTTCATTGTCTTTCATGCCAATAGTCAAATTTAAGTTCTAGTTGGGCTTTGGTCCTTCAAATTTTCTTGCTGCATAACCTCATGATGCCTTTGTAGCCCTCCTGAGTGATCTGTCTCTTCTTCCAAAGGTCATAAGCTCTCAATTTTCCGCTCTGAGTTCCAGCCAAAGCTCTCTGTTCAGTCAGGCCCATCTTTCTCCTCGGTGATTTGTCTTTCAGTATGTGGGGCCTTCCTGCTCCTGTGCCTTTATGGTTTCTTTCTTGAAGAATGTCCAGCCTTCCTGGACTCCTTTGTCCTTTAGTACTGCTTCCCAATGGACTCTGTCACCCAGGCTCCTAAACATGCCAAAGTCTGCCCTCTGGAAGTCCAGGGTGACAGTTCTGCTGCCTGTGGCAGTTCTGCCTCTTTCATATTTCTTCAAGAATTGAAAACTATCCTTTTCTGATCTCAGTGCCCGAGACTGCCTCCAACCATCACATCACCCATCAATCCTCTGTTTACAGACAACAGGACCCTAGGTAACTTCCTCACCAGCTGTGTTAGGAAGGTCACCTTCCATAAAGTGAAGGTGGCTCCTGGACTTTTTCTCTGCTGTATTTCCAGAAGACATCTGGTAAGTTGAAGTTTTCCATGAGAACAAGGGCCAGCAACTGTGAGTCTTCTGTCAGCTGCTTATAAAATATTTTCTCTGCAACTTCATCCTGGTTAGATGGTCTGTGAAAGATTGCCACCAGCATATCTGCCCTGTTGACTTTCTCCCTGGTTCTTCTCCATAAAAACTCAGCTCTAGCATCACCATCATTTATCTCTAAGCAATCAAAACTGTTCCTAACATATACAGTGCTACCCAATTTCTCCTTCCTTGTCTGTCCATTCTGAAGAGTTTACAGTAAACCTTTGCAGCACTCCAGTTGTGTGTTATGTTTCCATAATGGGAAATATGGCAGCTTTCCTCCTGCCCCAATGGCTTTTGTCTCCTCTTGTTTTTATATTCAAGTAGAGCCAGAACTTTTGTAGGAATGGGAATGGTTTCAAAAATCTTTCCTCGAGTGGTTTTTAAAGCCTAGGGTAGAATTCATGACCAAAAGTTGGAAAGAAGTAGTGCAGAACAGGATGGTGATTATGGTTATTCCTACTGGTCAGAAAAAAAATTTACACAGCCTCTTGAACTTAGATCTGCTGTATGCTTTATGTATTAAAGAAATGGTTAGAAAGGTTTCTATAAACTTAAAAATGCTTTAGTTATTGCTGTGCTGATCATGTTTAAAATGAGTTATGGAAAGTTTTCATAATGTAGTTTTCTACTTCATTTGCTAATTCCTTAAAAAACCCGAAACAACCAAACAAAACACCTTCAAAACAAAAACTTTATGAAACCGAATAAATTCCACAGAATTTTTTCTTGAAAAGAAAATCCAAGAAAGTTGAGATGGCAATAACTCTACCGTTTGTCTTTCATTACTTTCATTCTGGTTTTATTGGGAGCAAGATCAAACATGAAGTGTTCATGCTTGAGAGAACCATAGTGTTCCACAGTCTGTCACACTTGAAGTCAATTTGTTTATTAAGGGCTGTTCCAGCTTTTAAAATATTGTGAACTTTAACATTGCTATTAGACTGCCTTAGGTTCTATTCTATGGTCCTTGCTTTACTGAGTTACTTCCTCTATTAATACTTTGGCATGTTCAAGCAGACTACATTGATTTCTTTGTTTTGAATATTTTTAATCTTGTTGCTCATTTTTCATCAAAAATAGCTTTCATAAATCTGTCAGCTGTCAGAAATAGAAGTCAGCTTTGAAAAGTTTTTAAATATTGCAATACATTTTCATTAAAACAAGTTGACAGCAGAGAACATATTTCTTTTCTTGACACCATCATAGTGCTTTGATGAATGGCACTGGGCAGTGTTTTTTGCACTTCATGACATTGTTCAGGCACAATACCAGTGTTGCAGTTGCAGACTGAGACTCCCAGCTCTTCGCTATCAGCTCCTGCACCTGTTTGCTCCACAGACAAGCGATGGAGCATCGGCACCGGCGCTTGCTCACAGACATGGACAGATTTGCACTGGGGGAAGCAGATGCAGAGCAGTGGTGTAATAGTTTGTCTTCTTAGAATGACAATGATTTCCTAAATTATTACAAATGTTGATGCTTGCTGCTACAAAAGAATTCACTGAACTTCAGTTCTGTAAATGTAAAAATATATGTTCAGTTACTGAAAATAATGAATTCATTTTTCTTCCTCCTTCCATGCTCCATCAGAACTTAGGTGGGCTGAATACAGACACTTAACTCAGATGCAAATGAACTAAATAACTTGAGCATTGCCTTTGGCCTAATGCCTTGGAGTTGGCATTTAGGCACCTGAACAGCTACATGTGGATTACAGAACAGGGAATTAAACTGTTTTTCCTCATCTTATACATCTTAAAAGAATAATAGCTGACATCTACTAATTAGTAGAAACTTAAGACTTCAGTCCTTCCGAGTGATAAAGTGGTGGTTTAGTAAGCAAATAAACTCTGTACTAAACTATTTAAATTCTTGGATATGGAGCCATCCTTGCTTAACTAGCTTGCAAGTTAAAGGTTTGTGACTGTAGGCAGCAGGGTCCAACCCAAGCACAGTAGGTCTTCAGGGCATTTCTGTCTAGCCCTCTGTCTCTTGGCTGTGTTCTCCTAATTCCCATTCTCAGCCTTCTGAGTAGCCATCAAATGCAAAAGAGTTGAGGGTATTTCCTAGTAATGTGAAGGATTGTTCTGTAAAGGTGTTAGGGAGCTGGTGTATGATGCTTACTGTGCAAAGATCAGGATAACCATATTTATGTACCCATTCATTCCCTTCCCCACCCCCTCCCTTTTTATGGCTTCCAAAAAAGCAACTGTATTTTCATCTGCCAAAAAAAAAAAAAAAAAAACAAAACCAAAAAAACCCAAAAAACCAAACCAAAAAAGAAAAAAAACCCCACAAAACCAAAAAGGGGCTGTTATGTGTACACTCACCTTACTTTTATTTGGAAATAAAGTGCTTGATTAGCCCCTCTGAATGTGTTGCATCCACCTTATGGAAAGGGCAGTGTTTCCTTCAGATTTCCATAGGACCTCCTGGATACTATACGGATTTCGAATCCAGGTTAAACAAATACTTGCAACTGCTCTTACCTGTTCTTAATCATTTCCAAATGTAAGAGCTTGATGATATGGAGCTCAGATAGGCTCCTTCTAAATCACTCCAGAAGTTGATAGGTACTTATTGATGCATTAGGTGAATTTATGTTTTGGTAACTTGCAGAGATTAACACATTAATCTTCTGCTGCATTTTAGTAAACACTTCATGATTCTCATACCCTGAAATTGAAAACCTGTTGCAAATTTGAACCTAGCTTGTCTTTGCTCTCATACTGTTTAGATCAGCATTTGGATTGGACTCATAAAATGTAGCAGGTGTATCTCATGCTTTGATCAAACAAAAAATACCTTTAGGCTTACTGATTTTGATTCAAGTTTCTCTGTTATAATCCTAAAATTGTACCATAGGAATCAAAATCTGAAGAAAAATTGTCCCTTTAAAAAAATTCTAGTTATATTAATTTCTAAAATGCAGCATGAATTTTTAAGTAACTTGTCATTTTTGTTTGTTTTCAAGTTTCTTTTCATCACTACTTATTTTCTTAATTCTACTGCTAGAAAGCTGGTTTTACAGAGAGACTGAAATGGAAAAGCATATGGCTTTTTTTGTTGATGTTGAGGGAATTATTGTGGGAGCTATAACAAAATTAATAAGATGATGCCTTAAGTTTTAGCTTTCATATTTTCCAGATTCTGCACTGCATTAGTATATAACTCTGAACTTCATATAAAGTGTTAGCAAGTTCTCTTTACAGGGTAGTTAGACAAAGCAATAATTTTCCAGCTGAGAACCAAGGACACCTTTGCAGCTTCGGGCCCAGAAAGTACAAACAACAGTGAATTGAGGAGAGCAAACTGGGAGGATGGGACTTCATAACCTGAGACTGTAATTGGACAATTAATCCCAGTATGTAAATGGACCAAAACTTAAAAAAGTGTGAAAACTTGTGACCAGGTGTCCATCTTGGGTGGAGCCATGGCCAGGCTCTTTTACTACCCTGGGTGTATTCTTTGAAGGCCTCTAAAAAAAAAAAAACCCTATTAATTTCTTTAATTCTGCCTGTCCTCTCTTCCAGGTAGCCTCCCAAGGCATCAAGAGAAAAAAAACCAGTTGGTTTTTTTTTTGTTGTTGTTGTTGGTTTTACTTTCTGCTTCATTATGTGTTTAGTTCAGTAAATAAATCAATAGCAACATCTGTAACACAGTGAGTTATTTTAGAAAAAGTTTGGAAGGAGTAAATTAGTGACACAGCAATGGAATTCAGTGTAGATGAATTAAGACAGAACCTATATATATTTTTTTTTTTTAATGAAAAGTTTGAAGATGATAGATGGTGAAAGAAAGTAGAAAGTCTATAGATTTTTAAAAAAGAGCATTCCAGTACAGCATATAAGCAGAATATACAGGAATCCCAGTGATCTAACTGTGGAAGGAGAGAGGATAGAGAGATTTCTCTTCTGGAAATCAGAACAACTGGAGGACATCTAGGGGAAAAACTTATCTTCCACTCCTCCTGTAGCTGGCTGTGTTTTGACTCTGTCACAAACATCCTGTGTGACTTTGGGCAAGTCTGTTTTGGAGAAATTGTTGTTATGGTACACCTTGGTAATGAGGAGAAGGAATGTGGCACAGCCAGCTCGGATTTTGTTATACAACTGCTTGTAAGCAGGAGCAGAGTCTGAGTTGACAGAGGAACAAACATGAAGGAAGACTTGGCAAATGGTCGTCTTACATCCTGATGTTTTTATGAATCTGATCTTGTGGGAAGGGTCGATGTGTTTGTTTATAAGTCATATTTCATAAATCTGTTTGGGTTACTCTGGTGGAATTAGGATGATCCATATGGTATTTCTCACTTGGATTTCTGAAGGATGTTTGACAAGTTCTGTCCCCAAAAGCTCTAAAGACTTAACAGCCATGGAATAAGGGAGAAGTTTGTCTATAGCTAATGAAAAAAAAAAGTAGGAAATAAAGCGGAAGGGTAAATATCAAGGTTTTGTTGTCAACAGTTGAAGGTCACCAGTATTTTTTTTCAGAGGTGACTGAGGCTTGTGCTCTTAGAACTAGAAATGAGATGTAGAGGGAAGCAAGAGATGGCAATGCTGAGGGATGATTCTAAACTCTTTGGTGTGGTAGAGAAGGTGTCTGTCACAGTCTTTCATGTCTGGTGATCAGAAGACTGTGTGATGGCATTACAATGATAGGTGAAATTAGTTCAGTTAAGTGTTGTGGGTTTGTAGGGGGTTATTTCTCCCCTTTTCAAGTTTATATCCAAAGTAATGAGCTTGGAGATAGCTGTTGGAACTAAGGATAGATATCTTGTGCTTACAGTTCATAACTTAGCAAAAATGTCTCTGTCATCTGTAGCAGAGAGTGGTGTAATTTTTTGTATTCTTACATCACAAAATTTAATGGTTTGTAATGGTAACTTCTCTGTATAGGTTTTCTGTAGAAAAAATTTTATTTGTTAATGATACTTTAGATATATTTAGCTTTTTGTATTGGCATCAATAGTTGAATCTGTAAATTATAAGTTTATTTTTATAAAATGTAAATCTTACTTTCTACTTCTCTAAGATTGTAGTGCTGATCTGGCTATAACTAGGTATTTTGCATGCTCAAGTAGAGATGTTATTTGTCTGTGGATTTACAGTATAGAATGATATTCATCACACTTTCATTAAGTGACTAGTTTATATAATACTTATATTGATATTTACAGTGGTGTGGATTTTTTAATAGCTATTTTAATGGATTTTTCCTACTTATACTGCATTGTAATTGTTATTGATAAGATGGAGAGGTGTTTCTACCATCTAGTGATGTAGCAGTGTGGAAATGGATTCACTAAGTGTATTTATGAGCATTTGTTTGTATTCTGTCCATAATGTGATAGAGTACTTCTTCATCTAGGATATTTATAGTGGATAATAAAAGAGGACTACAGTAATACAGTTTCCTTTTTTTAGAACTGAGAAAGATCTGAAATAGTCTAGGCAATTATATTGGAGTAAGTGGATTTGTGACCCAGTAAGAAGTACCTCCCTGTCCTTGCTGCCTATTTAAACCCCAGTATATTTGCCCCAACCCTGGCAGTTTTTAAAGCCAGGTTGGGTAATGTCTTGAGCAGTCTGACCTAGTGAGAAGTGTCTCTGCACATGGCAGGGTCAGTTGGAGACTAGATGATCTGTAAGATCCATTCAGACCCCTTAACATTCTGTGATTTTATGATTTGTATTTATGCCTATTTTGTAGTATTCAAAACAATTCTTAATGTTACTAATTAAATAAATTATATTAAAGCTTTTTAGATATGTTTGCCTTGATCAGATGCTCACAAATGTGATGGTAACACGTCAGTGTGTGATGTCCCTCCCTGAGACTTGACTGTGACTAGTGTGAGGCTCTTCTCTTGTTTTTCAGTGACAGGTTTTGTCTCTGAATTCTGCTGGAGAAGCAGCTGTAATTCGGCCCCCTGAGCCTTGCTTTGGTGGGGCCACTCTGGTTATCAGCCACCGAGGGAGTGTCAGCAGATTAGCAAGTGGAGCTAGTCAGCTTCTGCAAAAGCTTTGTGTCCAGATGCTGTCAAAGCTCCAATTTAAAGAAGTGTCTTGAGTGCCTAAATGCCTAAATCCCTTCGACTTTGACAGACTCCAGACATCTTATCCAGTGCTGTGAAGTTGTTTCTCAGAAATGATTAAATTGTAGGAGCATGCTCGTTATCTGTGTCTGGTTCTCTGGTAGTGAGCCCAGCCTCAGCCATCTTGGTGCCTCCTCTTGCTCCCCTTTGTCCTTGTTGGCAAAGGAGCCCAAGGAGTCCATGCAAAAGAGGGATGGAATAAAGCAATTTTCATTAACAGCATGCAGGTAAGTGGGGTTGATGCAGGTCCTGGCTAACGGCTCCTGTTGCTCTGGGCCTTCTCTGTTGGCTTTCCAGTCAGGTTACCTGTGTTGTTTTACTTGAGTTCAGGCCAAAATGAAATGGCATCCAGCTGCCCTAGTTGATATTTAATCTTCTTTGGTGCTTCAGCCTCTATGAGTTCCAGGATTGGATTCCTCTGGTTTGTCTTGTCAAATAAACATCAGCATTTAAGGATGTCTGGTGGGTGAGAGCATTAGGTGAGTTACCTGCTTCTCCCTGTTAGCAGTCTGGCAGTTCATCCAGGTGGTGCCAACACTGCCACAGGTGCTGCACACTCAGTTAAACTGGGAAAATTGTATTTTTCATTGAGCAGCTACAGCTATGTTGAAACTTAAGTGTGTTGAGCTGCTTAGGTTAAATATTTCACTAAGTCTACTTAAGTTATTTAAATAATTTTTTTTTAATGAATCATTGCTTCAGATGCTTTCAACAGCACCTGAGATGGGTACATGAAACAAGAAATGTAGACTATAATAGATTTACAAATTATGAAATGGATATTAGTTTATAATATTCTTTCCCCTTTAACATTTTAATAATGATGTATTTTTATGTGAAGTTAATGAGCCCTGAAAGTAAATCAGGATTGAAACTAAGGTTACAGTATCCTTCTTTTTATTTTCAAGAAACTTTGGGAACTAGTATAGTTTTTAGCTGCATTTATGTGTTTCTCAAGAACATGGTGCAAAGTTAAATAGTATGGGGATTTTATCTCAAATATACACTTTTTTTTCCTTCTGTGTTTCAGTATTTGCCCATTTAAGGGAATATACATGTCAGTATCTATACATCTGTGGTTTCTTATGCTTTGGTAGACTTTATACTGTAGAGATCATACGTGCAGTTCACTACATACCATGCATTAAATGTTTTTGTATAAATAATTAGCTTTTCAACATAAAACATTAAGTGCTTTGAGACCTGTTAGTTAAAGATTCTGAGTGGGAACTCTGGGTACTGAGATGGCAGTAAGATGTGATTTGTTATGGCACTGAATATTACACATTACTGTAACAATTGGCAAAATTCCCCTCACACCATTTATCCCATAGGAAATCTCTTGTTGATAAGAACAGCTTTTATTTAAAATAAAGAGTTCTACATGGTTTTCCTTGCATTGTTGTTGTGATAAAGGTTAATTGGTAGGTCCTAATTCCATCTTTCATGTTGAGAGCATTCATACATTTGAAGAATGTTGGCTAAAACTGGGATCCTGCCATTGCGGGGGCATATCTGCCCTAAGGATGCTACCCTAAGAACAGATCCTAATCTCAAATTAATTTATGTGTGCTTGTCTGTCTGTGTACATACACTGGAGAATGTTGCACCTAACCTGAGTAGAGACAGCTTCAATCCTATTACTATTTGTGAGAGGTTACTTGTTTAAAATTCACTTGCAACTGTATCTTGATTCAATAAGGAATTACCTGTAGCATTTACATACAGGCTTTTTTTTTGTACCTTTCTAAAAGACAAAATGTGACTTTGAAAAGGTCCTGGGCATTATTTTCTGATACTTTGAGGTTTAAATAATAGGTAATATGTACAAATCCTATGAAAATTAAGATGCTCTATATTTTTAGGCAAGCCTAAAAGATCTTTCTAAAAGCCTCTTTTTGGCAGCATATTTACTGCAGGCAGGTGAGCATAAGCTTGGTGCTCACAAGTCTCTGCAGCACCTGGTTTGACCCCTGAGTGTGCCCCTGCCAGGGAGGTGCAGCAGTCAGGGGTGGGGAGCTGCTCCTCCCGCTTCAGGCTTCTGCATCCTGGAGATGTCCATAATGAATATTCTCTTTTGGTTCTCAGCATGAGTGTAATTAATGGGAGAAACTATTTAAGAGTGAGCCACAGACAGGTACAGGGCATTGTGGCCAGCTGCCTAATTATTGTCATTAGGAAACATGTGGAAGTTCCTGGTGTGCACTTTTAGAAACTTAACAGTGATAGAATTGCTGTAGATCTTGATGGATTTGTCCATTGTATTAAAAGATGATTAAAGTGATTAGATGTGCAGTGTTGAAGGATTAATTTTCTAAACATATTTATCAAGAAGAGGTAATAATTGTAGTCTACTTGATAATATTATACACATCACACTCCTTTTAGCTGATTTTTTTCCTGCAAGTGTGCCATATTTTAATTAACACATTTGAAAACAGGTATGAAAACTTGTGCTTTTATAATTACATCTTCAGTATCAATATCATTGTGTTTTCAGGAAGGTGTCTTTACCACACACAAAAAGGGCCTAAAATTAAAGTTATAATAATCCTCAAGCAAATACTGGCATTATATGTGAAGCAGATGGCATTCCTTTTCAGTGGGGAAAAAAAAAAGAAGCAGCCTGGATGAAAATGAACTCCTCTCTGTGGACTCAGGGCTTTGCTATGAAATGACTCAGAGTGAACAAGGTGCTTTCCACAGAGGTACACCCTGAATAACCCACTCATCGCTCTCTATGAATTCTTTGAGCTCAGAAAAATCCCTTTGTCCATCTTGCTTTTAAAAACACATCGTTCCCTGTGGCGGCTGCATTTGCCGTGCCGTTCGCTTTCCTGTTTCTCAGTCGAATGAGGAACACGGAGACACGAGCTACCTCTTGTGTTCAATCTGTTTAATTACACTCAGGGGCTTTTGCGGTGGGTTGGTTTTTTTTTTTCTTCCGCACAGAAGGCTGGGCAATTATTAGTTCTTATTCAGATTTCAAATATTTTTTTTGAAAAATCAAAAATAGTTATATAGCTCTTTTTTTTTTGCTATTATGCAGAGAGGTAGATGAGGCAATATTTCTACCCATATATCTTTTAGTGAGATATATCTTTTTTGAAGACCTTGTTCTGGAAGAGCTGGTCTTCATTTTGCATTGATGAAAATTAGCCTATGTTAAAGATATCAGAGATACAAATTTACAAAGCTCTTTTTAAAAAAAACCTTTCTATTTAAATGATGCAAAATCTGTAACTTCTTCAGAGACATGTAGGTCACTATAAATGAAGATGGATAAAATAACCATAGGTGGAGTTTTATTGCATACATTTTTTAGTGCTTGTTCAATAGACAACCAAATGTGTATTGCAAATGCCAGCAAATGACTGTGACTATTGAATCATTTTTTTTCTAGGTGTTTGGGAAATCTTTGTAATGCTTTGTTGTGTTAGGGGAGAGTCTGGCCAGGTAATTCGTAATACTAGTGTATCGGTTTTGTCTTAAAGGATTCAAATATTATTATCTTCTGTAAAAGGAACACATAATGCTACAAACTTTTATAACATTGATAACATTATAGTATGATCTATACTATCAAAATCATGTTATTGCTTGAAAATTCAGAGTTCTCTTTTCTCTTCAGGAAGATGTTGTTACAATGTACAGCTTTTTGGCCTCCGTGATTCGTGGACTCCTAGACATTTTCCTTTATTAATTTCTGAATTGCTTCTTTCTATTTCTTCACTTATTCCAACTATTAGAGACATACCAGATATATAATCCACTTTGAATCTGAAATTAAGAAAAAAATTTAGAATTTTTATAATTTTTGGAGGACAAAGACTACTAGTTCTGATTTCGGATGCTAACAGTATAGTTGCAAAGATAATTGCAATTATACTGTTATCACCTCAAATATAACAGATATAACAGATAATTGCAAAAGTAATTTCATAACATGTTTATCTCCTGAATCAGATGGTTTAAAAAACTAAAAATAATGCTTTATTTCTAAATTAGTTGTCACCAGAACAGCAAGGTACCAGGAGCATGACTGGTGTCAAGTGGAAGTTTATTACTTGAATTCCAACACTGTAATTGAGCCAAACCGATAGAGCTGCAGATTTATAAAACTGTCAAAATAAATATCTGAGAGCATGGTGGTGTGACAAAGAACTCTACTGCAACTGTAGTATAGCACATAATAGAGTGAAATATTCTACTGTTTTGTGTAAATGTTGGATTTGGGGACTTTTGTCCAACTCTTGTACATCCACATGTGTGTAAACATGAAGACAGTCTCTCTGTAACTCAGTAACTCTGGAACTGAGGTTTTTTCAGTAGCTATCTAGTACCAGCTGTAAATGAGAATGCAAAATATTAACAATGCATGGAAAATATCACAAGTATAGGGACTTTTGAGCACTTGACTGCAGTCTCCTCCATGATGATTTAATATGGTTTAAACCCAGCAGTTCTTGTTTGTGTGTGAGGTTAACTTCTCAGATGTTTAAAGCTGTCCCTGTCAATAATTTGATCTCCCTTTTCGCTCTTGGATGCTTTTGCTTTCTTGTTACTGATAGGTAGCTGAAGATTTTCATTCTCTTACTAGTTAATTTGAGCCCTGACGTATTTTTGTTATCTATAGTGTAGCAGGAATATAGTGCAGAATATTTCTGCTGGATATTTCTGTGCATTTTAAAACACCAGAGTTGCTTGTAGAGAGGCATAAGCATTAGTTTGTTTCCCATTTCAGTAAACTGTTTCATTAAGCACAGTATTTCTTGATTATGGGGGTCTAGTTTATGATTCTTTGCTTCTTACAGCATTTAATATGTGGTACAGATTTATGCCACCATGCAGGCTTGTATATATTTCACATGGCTTTGGAATATGCTTTAGGTGTTACTATTTTCCTAAATATAAACACATTATTTTTTTCCTTATCACAACAGACAGTGAACCCAGGTGCCATCCTTGAGGAGTTTTGGTTTTCTGGTGTGGTGTATCCCTGGCTCATGCTGCACAGTCCAGCTGAGGGTGCCGAGTGGATGAGCTGGCTCACTTGTCTGGAGAGAGTTTGCTTATGAGTTTCCCACAATTTGCCTGGTGTGCACAAGTTTTGCAGTTTATTTGTGCACAAAATCCAGTGGAGATCCCTTATGAGATTTGTGTGTGGAGGTTTATTTAGATGAGGGGAAAATGGCTCAACACTTGCTTTCAGCTGGGATGTGGAAGTAGCGAGCTTTCCTTCGATGCTCTTGCCCAGGCTCTGGCAGGGCAGGACAGAGATGCCTCATGGGCTGACCAGATCCTGCAGCTGCTGCTCTTAAAATACTGTTAAATGACACCAGTTTTGCAACACGCCCATTTTCAAATATACACATTTTCAAAATTTATTCCCAGTGAACAGTTTACACTTGGATGTGATTAGTTGTTTAAATACACTGCATTGAAGCCTTGGGCTTTTCTTAATTTAAGCCCTTCCCTCAGTTTTTTTTTTTTTTTTGCTATATTAGATATCTCAGTCTGAATTGAAGGCAGTGGAGTGTGTGGCTGGTGTGTGCACGTGGCTCCTGGCCAAGCCTTGAGGATTGCATTTATGTTCCTATGGACCTGACTGTCTCCAGTAAATGCTGCTCATCTCAAAGCAGTATTTCCCCCTGGAAGACAGTACATTTAGTGCTGGACTAGTAGGTAAAGTCACTTCAAGGAGGAAGAAGTATTTCACTCTTGTTTTATATATTTAGGAAGCTGCTGCTGCTTTTTTCATTTCCCCCACTTTAAACTGTTTTATCTAATTCAGGATGTTTCACGTTATTATTCTAGACAGTCACTTAAATAAAAATAAACAATTTAAAATACATCATTAAAAAGTATGTTGTTCCCAAAATGGAGTCAATGATGTGTCCCACAGGACCAGAAAATGAACCTCAGAATATTATGGACAATTTAAAATGGGCAGATTTAATTATAGCAGGAGTGTGCAATTACTGAATGAGGTATGAGAGACATGGGAAATGTTCCCATCTAAATAATGACCAGAATGTGCTTGTTCTAATAATATTCCATAACACATTTAGGGCCCTAGGATTACAACACTTTCAGGTTATTAGAAGACGATGATAATAGTGTGTTTTATTGCCAAATTACTACCATACTCTCTGAGGTATGAAGTGATATTAATGACCATTTTCAATAAGGAATAACACTTTGCAACATCAGTAGCATTTAACCATATTAAAATATGTTGTGTTGTGCAGTAAAGCCCTGGGGTATAGAGAGGAAAACTGAGGGGTTTAATTTTGAGATGCAATTGGGAAGTTATTTGGACATTCAGAAAAGCTTTAGGGTAAAAATACATTAATGAAGTAAGTTTTTTTTTAACTATTTGCAATAAATAAAAGATGCATGTATATTACCTGATTGTAATTTTGGTTTATAAAAATGTTAAAATCAGTGCGTGGCTTATATTCTGTTTAGTGTGCTATATAAAATTCCAATTATCTACATGTCTGTTAAATCTAGAAATGAACCAATAAAAGAGAACTAGTACATATACATAAATGAATGCTGCTTGGAATGCATATTAAAAATATTTTTCATAACAGAGGAAGCTTCATAGAATAGGTGACAAGATAACATTCAGTTTCTCTGGTAGCATATTCTCTTAATGAGGAACTCTGTGTTCATACAATTTACCAACAGCCATTCTTTACAGATTTGTCTGCCTCTTTAACTGTAAATATTGCAGTATTTGTTTTGCCAAGGTCAGATGCTCAGACTTGGTGACATTATTGTCATTGATCTAATCAACTGTAACTCTCATACCATCTGGTTAAGTTATTATGTTAATTCCAAGTAAATAAGTTAATTCTAGTCACTCAGAACTGCCAAAGATGGGAATTTTTATGATGGCAAAATATGTCTCTGAAGCTAAATAAACCCTCTGTACATCTTGTGTGTTATGGAATGTTGTAAAAACTAAAGATGTATTTTCCTGTGGGAGCATCACTTTCATTTGCTTAAAACAAATCTGAGTTTTATTTAGAGTCGTAAAAATAAGGAAATCATATTGTGGTTTTATAGTTACTGTAAAATACCATAAAATATTTCTAAGTTACCATCTTCTGTTGAGTCAGCAGCTGAAGAGTTGCAGATGATACACATTCTAATTGTATATGATATCGTTTTATACTATACAAATACTGTTAAATGGGCTCCATAGGATGCATTAAGGATTGGTTTGCAGCCATGATCTTGCATTTAATGTCAGATCTGGAAGTGTCAGAATCACAAAGCTTGACATGAATCTGTACAGAAATAATGTGAAGAACTTGCTGTCTGTTGACTTAAAGCTTTAGTTCTGCTTAGAGATATGAAAGTTACATCTGTCCTTAATTCTGTGCTAGATCATGGAAGCTTCAGTTCTGTTCTCCCTTAATGTACAAGGATCATGATTTGAGTGAAAATGCAAGAGGTTTTAGAAGTCCTTAGAATTTGTTGGAAGTTCATAATGAGAGTATCATTCTCATGATGACAATGTGTCTTCATAAAATGAAGAAGAATTCAGGGTTTAAGCTAAAAATCTATGTTTTGAAACTCTGGATTAGAATCACAAGAGTCTGATGAAAAGGACTGAAAATCCTGAAATTTTACTTAGGACTTGAATGAGTCCCGGTTCAGCTTGGATTTCATTTGTATCTTTTTTTTCCGTACTGTTTTGAAATGAACAGTTTGTGGCTCTTAAGTTGGGGGTACTCCAGCTGTTGCTGTATTTCTTATCTCACAATTATTTTGGTACTTAGGAATAAAATAAAAACTCTTGTCCTTGTCATAAACAGAACCTTGCATAGGCCATGCCAGGATAATAAAATCTGGAATCCTCCAAGTCTTCATGGTTTAGAGCTGTAGGGCACTGCAGTGGTGCTGTCTGGTAGCTTTGATACAGGAGCATGGCCTTGGGAGCTGTTGTGTCTGAATGAACAGAGTAATTTGAAAGGCTCTCGGGGAAGTATTAGTGTTTGGTGGCATAATATGCAAATTATGTGCTTGGCAACATGGTGTGTAATGCAATTTGAGATGGAGTTTTAACTAGTCCAGTTTTATGCATAATAACTTAAAAGCAATATAGACTTAAATATTAAGCTATTTATGTTGGTCTCACAATTTAATATGGTTTATTTGAGTGGATATTGTTTAAATAAAAGCAAGTTTGCATATGGAGGTGCACAAGTGGATTAAATGGCTCTTGTAAGTAGTGATAATAACAGAGTTACTGGTTTTTGGTAAGTACCGGTTAGTCTGAAATGTATATGTTTTTCTGATGACAGAAACAAGCAAATGAGCTCTTTTCTCCCATTCTGTATTCAGAAGTGCAGTCACCTGCTATGAACTAAAAAAGTAGGCAGTAGGGAAGTGTGGGACGTCTTCTCCTAGCCAGCAAAATTTATTTAAGCTAGAAGAATATTTTTAATGCATTTAGTTTGGCTGGCTTTGAATGAAATGTACCATGACTCCATGTGCAGGTTTTTCTCTGTATTTCATTAAAAAAAGAGGTGTAGTAACAAAGCAACTGTTTATTCATCCAAAAGATTTTTAATGATCCCTCTCAGCAGGAAGAAGCCCCAGTATCTTACAGGAGATACCCCCCCCCCCCCCCCCACACATATATATATATCTATCTACACACATACATATATGTATATATTTTTAATGCACACAAAAAGGAACCACTTTTTTCTGTTTCCCTGTGTGGGATGAGTCCACTGAGACTCCTCTCCTATTATTGCTGGGTCCTGGAGTAAATGCTCTGCGACATCATTGATTTGGCCAGAGAGACTCAACTATTTACTTTCTAACAGGAAAAAGAGATAAAAAAAGATGGACTAAAATCTGAATAGGAGAAAGGAGTCCACCAGCAGAAGATGGTTGCTGTGCCTCAAGACAGGAAGAAAATGGGAGCTATGGAAGGAAACAGAGCTGAAATGATGTTACTCCTACCAACTGTGGAAACAGAGTCCAGAAGGAGTTCCTAATTTTTGTTGAACTTGTTTTTTTTTTTTTGTTATCCCTTCCTCCTGGATAGACACAACTGTGGCTTGGAGTAGTAATTGGGCTTCACCCCCGAATCAGGCAGTGGGAGACTGCACAGGGAGAAGGTGGGGGAGGAAATCCCCATCCCATTGTCTCTGCTGTGCACTGCGGAGCCCAGGCTGATGTCAGATGCCCAGGGCAGTTCCCTGCCTATGGTGCTCCACTGGGGGTCACGGCTGGAGAGAAGCAGCTGCCCAGTGTTGGCAAGGCTGAGTTGGACAACTGCACCTAGAGAATTTTGAGAAATAGAAATATTTGCAACAGTCTTAAAATCATGTCAGACAGAGATTTCTGAATTTTCTCATTTATAAAATCAAAGTATTCTTAGTGTACTGTGGCCAGTGTTGCTCTCACCACAGTCATTATTTAGGCCCTGGAAGCACAAGCAACCTGCTGTTGTTTAATTTACTGAAATAAGTGTAATCCCTTAGTGAATAATTGAAATTACTGGATGTAGCCAATAGCATTAGATAGCTCACAAAGTGACACATAGGGCTTTGGTGAAACCTAATCTTTTTGCTTTGGCTTCTCAGAAGATTCCTCTTGATATTCTGCATAAAATTTTATCTGTTCCATATCAAACAGAGCTGTGGCTTTTGTAGCTTAGGCAGTGACATTCCTTTCAAAATGCTGCTTGTGTGACAGATTTGCATGTGCTGGGATTGGCAGTGTAGCAGCTCCATTTTCTGCATGGAAGATGCACTAACTGTTCAGCAGAGGTCACTGTGAGTTTGTGTTTGAGACATTTTAATGCAACATCAAAATGTAATACTGAAAATATTAATATTATGACTAGGAAATTCTTGTGCCTGCATTAGCTTTGGAATGGAACTGGGGGAATTTTAAGAAAGATCTTTTTTGTGAAAGTAGAAAGTGGAGGTGATTACAAGATTTCAAAGAAACCTGAATAGCCTTAAGGAATGTGGCATGTGTCCAGAATTTAATCATCTTTAGTATTACTTACCAAGTTTTATCCAAATGATGACTTCTGTAGAAGTCCCTCTTCCTCCTCTGCTACAAAAATGTGTTGCTCCTCCAGTTGCCCAAGAGCCAGGTGTGTCCCTTGCACAAATGTTTTACACCTCCCTGAAGCTCAGTTTCCCTGCACTTAAAAGTCCCAAGATGAAGACAGAAAGGAGAATGGTTTTTCTGTTTCTTTGTTGACTTACTAAAGGCAGCATTGAAATCAGCTGTGAGTTCCATCTATTTTCCCAGCTCTGTATGTTTTGTCTTGTTGCCTTCATCATCACAGTAAGCTTTTTGAATTTATGGCAGCAAAATAACCTTCTACTGCTGTTTTCCCCCTTGACTGTGTACCTCTACTCTGCCATTGTTTTGGAGGATCAGTAGTAGTTCTCATTCTGCTGCTGGAGAATGTTTTCAAGTTACAAACAAACGAAATCACTCTTAGAGCTTCTGAAAAATGCTGGTTTAAAGCTTTTTGTTTTCCTGCTACCAGTTGCTAATTACAGCTGTGAAAACAAGTCCTTGGAGAAATCTCAAGAGTCCCCCTTCTTCTAAAGACAACTTCCGATTCTGATTAACCAGAAGCTAATGAGGCTTTCAAGTCTTCTGGATTTTTCACTTGATCTTAGTTCTTCAAGGGCTTGTATAATCTTATTATGGAAATAGTGCCAACAGATGTTCGCAATTTTGCATCCGCTGCAGCTCTATCACTGCAAAGGCATGGGAGACTCCAGAAGTTGATTAGCAGAGAAAAGCAGGTGGAGTTAGATTGTTGCTACATGTTTGGATGGAACAAGGCGCTCCAATTACATTCCAGAAAATACAGGAAGGAGTTAATTTGAGCATGAACATTTCAGGATGGAAATGTTGTTTGTGCAATTTACACTGAAGTCTTTTGTTAGATTGGCAAACAGAGCCTTGTCCGAACATATATTCTCATTTTATGTTGATCACATATATTCTCATTTTATATTGAACCTTTATCAGTTTTATTTTTTGTTGTTGCACTGAGGTAAACGAAACTGAAAACCCAGCATGGTGAGCCTTGCAGTAAATCATGCCTGTATTTGTGACTTTGGAAACAACCAGTTTTGGTGGTTGCCAGAAACGAGAACTCTATCATTAGTTACAAGCCTCTGTTTGGTTCTGTGGCTTTTCAGTTCTACTCCAGTTTAGTCATAGTACTGTATTTTGAATACCAGAAGACCTCAAAGAGTGTCCCTGAGGGTGGAAGGGCATGTAGTGGTCAATGGTATTTGTGTGTTCCTCCTACACTCTGTAGTGAAGTTTTCTGAGTATGCCTTATTTTCAAAGCAGCATCTGGGGCAAAGGGGTTGATCTGTCCCCCACAGGACAAAGAATTGTGGCTCCAGCTTTGGCAAGGACTCAGAAACTCAGACACAATCTGCAGTTACAAGTAACCTCCTTGGGCAGAGCCCCTGTGGTCTGACAGGAGTTTGTAGCCAGCAGGTGAAGTGTGAAGCTCCCATCTCTGTTGAGGGAAACAGGTACCACAAGGCATGTGTGTACAGCTATGATCAGAGCAAAAGTTCTGATGCTTCATAATGAGTGGTTTGAAAACAGAATAGTTGGTGTGATATTCTCTATGTTCCTATTTCTGCAGGGTAATGAGACAAAGTCAACTAACACAAAATGCAATAGGAGTCCTGGGTTAAACATGTATGTAAAAGTTATGGCCAGAATTTTAAAAATATGCATAAAACTGTCAGTTCCCCCCTCCCCCTCAGTGTTTCTTCCCTGCAGATATATCTATATATTGTTATGTCCCATCTGAACATTGCATGGTGCCTTCCAGTTGGGTCTTCTGAAGATGAACTGTACTAATTAGTGCAATATTAACTAGCTGTAACTCAGTAAGATCGATAGTTTACTGTGAGACCACACCTTATCACAAATTTTCCTCTGACTAAGATACAAAATATCCTTTTTGATTTGTTATCTTGAAATATTCGTGATTGTTTCTGTAAAGATGAGGGGACGGAGGTAATGCATTTTTGGAGATGTCTGCATGGATAGAGGAAGGCTTTATGCAAAGCACTGATTAAAGACAAGGGTTTATTGTCCACAACAGGTTAGTCCATCCACAGGGCATTATTCTGTGGCAAGCCTGTACTGAAGTATTCCTCAGCTTGTAATTTACAGGTGTTGCTGTGCAGGTGCAGCTGGAATTCCTGGCACAGGTATTTCTGAAGTAAATAACTGCAGCTGAGCAGGTGCAAATAGCTGATCTTCCTCATACTGACCTGACAAAACTTACAGTTTATGGCTTTTTTTCTGGTGAAGAACTTAATGCTTGTTGGAGTCTTAGTGTCTTCAGAATGGAAAGATTTTGGTCTGGCCAGCCTTTTTTTTTTTTTTTTTTTTTTTATTTTTTTAAACCTAAAGTGCAAGGACATAAGGATTGGAAACAGGCAGCAACTCATCATATGGTCCGAGCAGTGCTTGCCTGCATAGCATGAGGGGCTCAGAGAAGGTGATCCTTTCAGTCATTTCTGTTCGGCTTTTGTCAGTAATCAGAACATTTTGAAGTGTTAAAAGATTAATTGCCAACTCATCCTCTACTTCATGATAAAATGTATATCAGTTTTCTGGTCCCATTCCCAAATCTGGTAAACAAAATAGAACCCTTTCCCTTGTTGTATTTATGTACACTTGCTGTATTTATGGAAAATGGCCCTGATGTTGAGCTTTTCTGAATAAGATGGATGAAAAATCATAGTAGTTTAGCTTATTTATTCTAAGGTATGGAGAGGAACATTGTGACAGGAATATAATTGTAACACTGCTGTTAAAAATAAATTGAAAATGTTTCATATATTACACTAGTGGTAAAGAGCATTCTGCTTGTTAGAACTAGTACCTATTGTGCGTGTGTTAGACACATCCAAGATATGAATAAGTTTTATAGAAGAGCAGCTTGTAACTATCTTATTGAAATATATTTTTATAACTATTAGCACTGTGATGTGATTCTGCAGTCTTTTCAGCAAATATCCATAGTTCTAAGACAAATGTGTTAGTAACAGTGAAGAAAAACTTTTAAATTCTGCAGTAGTTGTGTGCTTAAAAGCCCAGTCGTAACATGGTCGATTATCCAAATAGGTGAATCCTCTTCCCGACCCTGATCAGCCATGTTGTTAGTCTTTTAACAAAGGTAAGGCAGAGAGCATCTTCAGAGTCTCACATCATCGGCAGCCTTTACAGAGACATGCCATTCCAGTGACTTCCAGCTGCTGCTGTTTGCACTGCAACATGAAATATTGTTCCTAATCCCATTCTCCCCCTCTCCATATCCATATAGAGAGTAATTAATTAGTATTGTTATTTATTTTTATTTGTTTACAAATAAATTATGAAAGATAAAAATAAGAACCTCACCATCCCATTATTTGGTGACCAGCTTCTGCCCAGGATTCAGCTGAAGGGCAGTTGAGAAAAGTGATGGAGCAACTTCCAAAAAATGGAGGCTTAATCAACATGCTTGCTTCCTTACATTTCCCCCCTCTACAAAGCTATGTGTTTCTTTCAAAACAGTGTATTTAGTGGCCTTGGATATGCAAAGTATTGCAATTACGATGAGCAGTGAAATAAAACTGTCATTTTATCTCTACTGTGATTGGTAATTGACATTTTGTCTCTTTGTGATTCTCCACATACTAATATTTAATATGCCAAAGCTTAGGGAATTCAGAATCTGTGGAAACCTTCCATATTCTTCCCAGCAATAACCTTACATAAGAAGAAATATGGACCAGTTATAAGGAGAAATAAAAGGGCAACTCCTCTGGGCTTGGGTTGGTTTTAGTTCTTTGTAGGTTAAGTTCCACCTGGTGATAGTACTGGGTCCTTTCTACACCTTTTCAAATAGATACTGAACTGGGAGTGAAGTTAACCTTCCAAGCAATTACATATTCTCCTTTCACAACCAAGCATCACTTTCTTTGCTGCTGTTTTGGGAGTGGCTTTATTTATTTATCTGTGTATATATAAGGATTTTGTAGCAGTTCTCAAGCGATGTCTCAGCTTGGGTTTTGTAGCTAATTATGATCTTTTTTGAAATAGTTTCTTCTGAAAGAAGTTTTGGATGTTGCAAGTAGTTAGCTCAATTGAATAGAATCTGGAAAATATTTTTGGTCCAAATTTGGTAGGCATGTGAAAACTGCTTCCCAGCTCACAGTATCACTAATCCAATTTGTTGGTTTAAAAGGTAAGATTGCTTGACTGTAAATTTAATCTAGACAAGGTTATAGACAAGGGAAAATTTGGAATCAGCTAAACTGGGAAAAGGAGGAATGTCTTTGTGTGGAGTACAGGCTTGATCTGCTGAGAACAATTTTCTCAGTGGAGAAGGTAAAGGCTTTCTTTCTTTTCTCTCATTTTCTCTTTTGAGGTTTGCTCCCTTACTACATGCATTCTTAAGCTTTCAAAGCAATCAGAAACTTGGAGATACTTCTGAAAACCTAAAAAGGAAAACAAAAAAGCTCTAAGGAAAACTGGCTGATATTAGTGATTAATTGTGCAAATTAATACAGTAAACAGCTCAGCATTAAGGCTGGCCTGGGCTATGGTAGTATACTATGGCAGCAATCTCCAAAAAACCCTAAAAAAATCTCTTTAACAAAGAACCACTTTCTCTGAGAAGGCTATACAATTTCTGAAAGTGTTTGCCACTCTACAATATGTACATACTCTTGGTGTGTTTGTCAGTACTAAATGGATTTGCTTTTAAACAAGCTAGCATATTTGCGGCCAAATTTATTTGTCTTCCTGCTGCCTCCTGCAATCAAGCATCGTAAGTAGGACTGTTCAGCATCATAAACTTTTTGACAGGAGTGAGTTGACTGCTGCATTTCCTTTGGCTTGCAGGGTATTGAAGCCATTACGTTAATGCAATAGAGGCTGCCCCAGCCCTGGTGGGACACGTCTGTGAACCTTCACCAAAAGGTGGAGATTCGTGTTCCTCCACTGACTCCTCTGAGCCACAGAAGTAACCACATGTCCAATGGTGTATGTGCTTCCAGACTGGGAAGCACATACACCAGGAGTGCTACAACATTTTGGACAAAACTTTGGTGCCTTGTTTACAAAAATGACTAAGGAGCATAATTTGACATAAGGACTGAATGAATAAGTGGAGATGAGAGCTGAGCAGATGGCTTCATACTAAGATTTATTAGTCACCTGAGATGCTGAACATTAAATACATGAGTATTTCTTCCTATTCTTAGGGATCTGTACACTTCTAATTTCTCAAGTACCCTTATTTTGGTGTCATCTGGTGTTTTGTGATGTGTATTTTTATAAAAACCCATTAGGTAATGAAATATTTTTTTTACAGGTTTGCAGCTGGACCATTAATTAAAGATCAGCTGATCACTGTAGAAAGTCCTTTCATTTGTGTTATTGCTGCTCTTTAGGAAATTACAGCCTCTGTTAATTCCCTGGCCAGCAGAAGAAATCATGTAAGGACTTACCTGCTCCAGTGCAAAGCCAGCTGGCCTCAGTGCTGAGCAAGGGTGTTTGAACTAACCTGGGTGCCAAGGATCAGGTCTGCAAATTGCACCCCAAAACTCCTGACCTTAATGCTCTCTTAAATGTCAATTTAGCTTCCCAAGTGTTGGGCCACCTTCTTTTTCAACTATAAGATTTAGGAATGACTTTTTGCTTTATATTTATTGCTTTCATTATTAGAAAACAGTGAATTGAGTTTAACAGAAATTTCATTTAATAGAAAAAATTAGTAGTTATCTTGATGTCTTCTTTTCCCTTCTTCTTTTTATCCATGCCATGGCTTTTTATTTTGAGCAGGGTGTGGATATGTTTTTATTTTTCTTGGCTGTGTGCCTTTCTCACCCAGCCACACGAGCAAGAGGGAACATCTTTCAATTCAGAAGTTGGCAAAAATAACGGACCAGCAAAATTCTCCCCTCGGGGAGAAGGTTAGGTGCTCTTTTAAGAATGTGAGAAAAGCAGCAGGTTTTGCCTTAAGGTGCCTGGGGTGAAAATTGTTATCTTTGCATGGGATCTTTCATTAACATAGAACAAAGGCAACACATGGGAAGATATACAGAAAAGTGCTAATACTTGTAGAGAATATCAATTTTTCCTTACTAGGAATTTGAGACATTTTGGATATACTTTATCTATATTAACCTGGAGTTTTGTAGCTTGTACTGAATGACGTTTCTGCTTTTCTAAAATTCATTTTTCATCTTTACTACTCTTTTTCAGGAGCCTGACATTACTATGAAAAATTATTTCAATCCCATGTAGTTCAAATCAAAAAATCATTCATTGGTGAGGAGGTGTAATAACAACATGTATGGGAATAGCTTCCTATTTTCATATTTTATGAATAAACCAAATACAATAGATAATTCAATTACTAAGGATCAGAGAGTTTTAGTCTTGATCAGAGGGTGCACTGATTTATTCCATTAACCAATTCAAATACTTGCATTTGTCACAGATCTACTGTGGCAGATGGAGGATCCCAAGGGATAATTTGCTGAAACTCAGTAGGAGCTAAAATGTAGCTTGCAATGAAATGGGCAGCAGCAGGAGTGTGACAGGGAGAGCAGCACAGGAGGAAGATGAGCAGCAGTCTTGCATGCTGTGTTCTGGAGCAGCATGGCTTTTTGGGTCAAATTAATATTAGAGTTAGTGCTTCTGTTGCAAAGTTTCTGTTTGGCTGCACTCTTTTACGAAGCACGTAAGACAAGTCTTGTCTGCAGGTGTTTGCAGATTTTGAATTCAAGGTTGATGTGAAGAAAACTTGTTTCAAAACATCTATTGTGCTGAGGGCTGTGGTGATAGTGGTAGTAAGTTTCTGAGTGTGTGTCTCTGTGTATCTACTTAGACATAATAGGGAGAACTCCTGTCCTGCTGTCTCTGACAATAATACATACTTAACTGTAATTTTTACATTGGTTTCCAGTTTATTGATTGGAGATATTGTAGGCCATTGCTAGTGAGAAATTCTGTTAAGTTCAGCAGAGGTTGAGAAATGGTGCCTTGACTACTAGGATAAAGAAATCTTCTGTATTATTGCAGAGATCACCGAGGTTTGTAGAAATTGGTTGCATTCTGGGGGGTGTATTTATTGCAGTATTTAAGATGTGATATACCAACTGTGATATCTGTATTCCCAGAAGAGCACAGTATTCTGATGGTCTAATGATGGTTCCTAGTCAAGCTTTGCCATTATCATTTATAGGACACAGTCAATGAGATCAGTACTTTACAGAAATGAAGTTCCTGGTCAGAAGGGTTTTCATTCTAATGATGTAATTAACATGAAATAATTCATTAACTTGCAGATGAATGAGGATTAGCAAAATGATAAAAAGTGGAATAAACCTATTAAACTCCTCTCTGTTGTGCTTTATTTTATTTTATTTTTTTTTTTTTTGTATGCACAGACCTGGACTATACCATCTCAATGAACGGTTGTTTCACTGGAAGAATTTACGCACTGAAATTCCTATATGGATAGAAATGTTGACCCTGTTAGGATGGAAGTCAAAAAAAGTTCTAAAAATAAAGCAAAGCTAAATGACATACTGTGATTGGATAGATTTAAAAGATGAAATTTCAGGGGATGTACATAATGTATAATGCATATATTGGTAAAATATTTAACATCTGTTTTATATTACTTGCAGTGACACCACTACAGCATTTTCTCAAGGAACTAAAAATTGCTAACACAGTTACATAGCTTTAAGTTACCAGGCTGCTTGGGACTTGAACATCTGTGGAGTAATTCTTTCTCTGTGTTTTTTAATTATTTCCCTATTTCCTTAGATGGTCGAGGTGGTTTTTTTTTTTTTTTTTTTTTTTTTTTTTTTTTTTTTTGTTGTTGTTGTTGTTGTTGTTGTTGTTGTTGTTGTGTTTTTGGGTTTTTTCATAGTGACAGTTGTAGTTAGCTGTAATTAGAGAGTCATTGCAAATCCTCCTCCTTCAGAGGCTTGCTAATGGCAGTAATTGATTAACGAGAAGCATGTTAAGGTGTCATTATATAACCACTGAAACGTTTCTTTCCATTTCATGGTCAGTGGCTCTTGTTGACCCTGCTGATTAGATCATAAATGCAGAAACGTCCTACTGGAAGTTCTGAGGTTCAGCTAAGGGCAGGAAAGAAGATGCTTTTAATGCTGTTTTATTGTCAGGCCATGTTCAAAAATAATACAGTATTTTATTGGCGCATTTCACATCTGTAATATAAATTGCTCCTGGGAAAAATATTGCTCATAAAGGTAATTTGGAATATAGGCACAAAGGCATATTGACATTCAATGTTTATTCTCTAATTTAACAGGTTTCTCTTTCATAATACATTACACACATGTATAGATGTATATATATACACACCTGAAAACTTCAGACTGTGCAAAATTTGTCTTTCATTATGGGTTTTTTTGTTTGTTTTCCTCCTACACACAAACTTGAAAGTATCTACCTTTACGTGTAAATAATCCTAATAGGTAGAATGATGATAATTACAAATAGACTAAAATAATTATGTAACCAATTGAAGCACTTCCATGATGCGATGCTAGAATTAGGGCTTTTTAGGTACATTTTGAGCTTCCACACAGTAGTTTATAAGATTTTTCCTTTTTGAGTGTAATTTCTTGTGGCTGTGAAATGCAAACTGGAAACCACATTTGGCTTCAGCTGATTGTGGAGAGCTTAGTTCTGCTGCCCAAAGCTCTGCTGATGCTCTAACACGTAGAAGTTGAATATTTCCTTCAATCTCACTTTG
This sequence comes from Zosterops lateralis, assembly GCF_965231275.1. Classification (NCBI taxonomy): domain Eukaryota; kingdom Metazoa; phylum Chordata; class Aves; order Passeriformes; family Zosteropidae; genus Zosterops; species Zosterops lateralis. The sequence continues at coordinate 14,662,520 of NC_139762.1, forward strand.
CATGCAGGCAAGCGGGAAATAATCCTCATGTTTAAAGAGTAATATTTTCAATTACTGACTGTGGAAGAGCTCAAGTGTTGGCTGCTGAAGATTTTTCTGCCCCTTTCTACTGAATTACATATATTCCACTTGCTCCCTCCCAGCCTCTTCCATCTTGCCTTGCTCTTGTCTTGGCTCCTTTATCTATACAGTTCCAGTTCCTCATTCTTACCCAGGACCTTTTATTATCTGGTCCTAGTCTCTTCCTCCCTTTCTTGCCTTTGAAAAGATTTCTTTCTTTTATCCGCTTTCCTGTTGTATCAGGATAATACAGGTAATTTGATACCATTATTAGTAAAAGTGTCTGCTGTACTTGGCATAAGAGGGAAATAAAATCAACATGCCTCAGCAACTGATGATATTTATGGGAAATTATAATCTAAATTAAATAGTGTACTAAAACTTGCTGCTATTTCTAAAGAATCAGTTTCTATAAGTTCTGTCAGATTTCAAAAACAAACATTAGAAGCCCTGCATATTCAATCTGCTTGGTTTTATGGCTTTTCTGCAGCCCAAGTGAAATGTATTCAGGTTAGCTGGTTCCTGTGCCATTCTGTCTGAACTTTCTTCCGGGCCAGAAAATTGATAAGTATCTGATAACCACTGCAGAGACAAAACAGAAACATAAAGATCATATGTTGTGTAATCATCCTGATTACTCTGAGCAGTACAATGTTGCAGGTTTCACTAATCAAGATTAATTGTGATCTAGGCTACCTCAACTGTCATGTAGAGTGGATTGTAATTAAATAAAAATATAATCATTTTAACATTGTGCCACTAATATGTATTTACAATAGGTAGTACTTTTAAAAAGACTCTTTCTCCATACAGTGATTAGGAAGCTGAGTTATATTTTCTAACTGCACAGATGTTGTTAAAAGCTCATGTTTCAGGCCATAAAGACTTATTATATTTGAGGTTGTACAGCAAAAGAAAAATGGTTTGTACATCTGTCTGCTATGTGAGACATTTAAGCTAAAAAATCTGGAACAGTAGAGACGTATGGAAAGCCTCACTTGTGTGTGTATATATATATTTGTTTCAGATATATGGTAGATAATTTATAGTGGGGTATTGGTAAGGAAAAAAAAAAAGCTTTGACAGGTCTTGGCAACTCAGAGGAAGAAAATATTTAATACAGTGTATAATAAGAGAGTCGCCTCTGTTTCAGCTTTCTTAGCATGAGCTGACAGGTCTTGACTTGACTTCTTTCACATGGTATCTTTCCATTTTTATCTAGGATGAGTTGTGCAAATGCTTTTCTTTGAGGCCTAATGAACCAAAATGTTTTAGGGGTATGCAGACTCAGGTTGTTTTGTGTAGGGGCCTAAATCTATATTTGTGAACATTCTGTTGTATATTCTGACAACTAGAAATGTAATAAGCTTAAATATTTCTTCTTTTCCTAAGGAAAAAGGAGTGCATCCTAGGCAACCATACAAAAGCATAAAAAACCACTTTGCATGCAAGTGGATTTTTGCCCATGTAGATACAGAATGCTCTTTTGGGTGACTTTTCCCTCTGCTGCTACTATTTCTGACTCTTGACCATTGCTTTTATTAGATACTGCTTTGTTGGGTGTCTATTCTTCCACCCTCGTGCCACTCAGTGATAATGGAGTACGTCTCTCCAAAGACCTCTCAATATGCTGCCTGGGTGTGTTCTCTGCTCTCCAAGGCTCTGCCTCCCCGTGGCTTCCTGTTCAGGCAGGATATTGCTTAGAGAAGGTTCTTTACTGACCTTGCATGTGTTCATTGAGAGCCCTGCTGGGGTTGGGAGGGTATCAAACACTTGCAGGGAGATTGTTCTGATGCCTGCTGGGGGGAAGCCGTGGTGTCACGGGCAGAGCCGTCTTGTGTGCCTGGCTGAGATTTTATCTGTGAGCACCAGCCACAGTGGGCTTTTTCTAAATGTGATTTTCTTTTAGAAGATGTTAGTGTTTAAACCAAAGGAAATTAAATTCAAATGTGCTCTCAGATATTATTGAGTCAAGCAAATAAGTGGATAAGAGCAGGCAAGCTCTTGCAATGTCAGGGATCTTTCCCCATCCCTCAGAGGCTGGCTGGGTTGTTGTAGGTGTGCTGCCTTATGTGTGGTCTCCAGGAGCAGGTCCTGCTCTGTGGTCTCCAGGCCTCTATTACTCACTGGGCAGGCTTTACTGGAGTGACCCATTAGCAAACTCTTGGGTGGGGGTCCTGTTCTGCTTGAAGGAGACAGTTTTGAGCTCCATTCCCAACAATACCTTGTGGTGTGGCCACCCCAGCAGGCAGCACTCAGCTTTGGATGCAGGGTGATCCCAGGGCCTTCAGAGGACACCCTCTGTTTGCAGCCTCAGGCAGGTTACAGGACATCCCTGTTACTCTGTCATTTAAGTCTAGGCTATGAAGATATATTTCCTAAATAAATTATCTCAGAAAAAAATACTGTTTTTTCGAAAAGCGTAATCATAATTAAAAACCACAAAGCATGTGGATTTTTTAAAAAATAATTGTGTCAGGAAAGACAGTATATTTCTCCTTTCTCAGAGCTGGAAACACAACAGAGACACTTTTAAAATGGGTCGCCTTTATTTATTTGATGTCTGTATGAAAATGTAAATGTCATTCTGTGTGTCAGACACTGCTGAACCTGCCACACATCCCAGCTCTTCTCCTTAGGAGTGAGTAGCTTTATGCGACCTCTGAAAATGATCAAAACTGTCTTATTTTGTGGCTGACTTTGAAGATGAGTCGCTCTAAATTGCTTGTGCCTCAAACACTGCAGTGTCAGCAGCAGGGCTCTAAAGAGGGGCAATTTCTTTTCCCCATCCCCAAGCTGCTGAGTGGGTCAGAGGTGTGGGTCACACAGCTGGGAGAGGTTGCACTACAAGATGGAAACAAGAAATCATCACTGTGATTAAAACGATCATTTATTCAACCTATATAACCACACACTAAGAGAAATTTGTCTTTTCTAAGCAAATGCGCAACGAGTATTATTTATCCAATCATAGTAAATGGGGCACCGTTAATTTCCCAACTGAATAGAATTAAAGCATGTTATTAAGCCTCAGCAGCCACAGTTCTGCCCAAATTCATGACACTGTGAGCTTCACAACCTTAGTTGAGTAATGACATACTGTTGACATCTAGATCGTTTTATGCCTTCTATTTAGTATGTAATGGTGGATGCTTTTGGAGGGTACCCAGAAATGATGGGCAATTTCTGTACTTGTGCCTGCTCCTGCTGTCATCTTTTTTTTAAAGAAGATTTCCATGTATTTCTGTATACATAAAATATGTGATTTCCCCCCTTAGACACAGTTCAGAACTTGAACAAGGAACAGTTACATTCATTTCATTGCATCTCTTTAAACTGAAATTTAACCTTGAGTATTAAATGCTTTGTGAAGTCTGGGTTTGAATGGGATGAAATGATTGTAGTAGGAAATGGATCCTTCTTGGCACTTTCCCAGGCTTCCAGGCTTGTAGAGGTGTTGTTAATGTTGTGTGTGGTTCGTCACTGGGGATTTTAAAAAAGGAGGGAGTAAAATCACCTTACAAGATAAAATGCTTCTTTTTTTCCCATTTTCTTCTCAGTGAGGAAGATCAGATAGTTAAGTCTCCAACTCTTCTTAGGTCTACCTTAGGGAAACTTTGGATTGCCAGGAAGTTATAGTATTACCTGTCAAAATAATAATTTGACCAAGCACTTATTATAGATTGTTCCTAAATTCTAATTGTGGGAGTAAAGAAAAGAAAGACCTCATTATTTTCCATCATCCTGTTTCGACCTTTGTGTTACTGATGTTTTTCATATGTCATTGACTCTTTTGCATTGCAAATGTCTCAATTCTGCTTCCTTTTAATGAAACTGGATGGAAAAGAAATTATAATTTCTTTACTCCTTATCTTTAAATATGTTTTATGATTTTTTAAAATTGTTAATTTTGCCTTGTATTTGAACTGTTTCATTTCTTGGTTTTTTGTAATAAAAAGGATTTCCTTACAGTTTCAAGAACAGCTTTAACTAAATGAAACAAATGTGTACAATGAAACTTCTTTTGTGTAATTGTGTTTCTAGTTTCCCCTTGCTCTTTAAGTAAGTGATAATAGTGTCCGTAAGACATGTACATATATAAATCACACAGACATACATGCACACCCTTGTATATTCTAACTCAGGCTATTGTCTCTTAAATTCTTACATGAACTGTCAGTTGACTTGTTCCCTGGAAGCTGCTTTTCTTTTAAAGTTGAAGTCTTTCTAGGAGATACAGTAAAATGAGATTATGGTTAGATTTCCACTAAGTAATCTATATGGATTGACTATTGCTGAAGGCCCTTTTATTTCCTGAACAAAAGAAATGTGACTTTTCTGCTTGGTTTATTACTTTTAAATTAATGTGACTGGTGTAAGTCAGATAGGCTTAGTATGCCAAGTATAGTGCAGCTATTTAATACTTTGATGAAATGCACTGGAGGAAGTGGCAACAAGACATTTTACAGAAGTAATCATACTGCTGAAACCACCAAATGTCTGTGTTGTCTTTTGGTTCAGCTTTGATTTTTAGGAATAGAAGACATGTTCTGGTCTTCAGAGATGATTACCACTTATTGAGGAAAACTCATATGTGATCTGACAGGGGGTCTCTATTTCAGTCGGGATTTGATTTTTTTTTTTTTTTTTTTTTTTAAATTTTTTTTTTCTTTTTTTCTGGCCCCCTAAGAGATTCTGTGCAACTTGCTATCAGCCCTTCTGGTAACTTTGCAAGTTTAAGGAGTTAAACTGCAATAAGCTCTTTAATCTTACAGGACTTTAAAAAAAGAGGCAATCTCCACATAATTACATATTAGGATAAAAAATTATGGTTTTTCACAATAAAAAGGCTTTTGGGAATTGTTCTCATTAAATTAGGGTTAAACATTTGGAGTTTGAGTTTCTGTGTAACACCCTACCAAGGGAGGTTGAAGGAGGTCAGGTTTGAGCAGCAGCTCTGCTGTGCAGATGTTCATTCCAGCTGGAGGCAACTGGCCAGTTTTAGGAGTACAGGACAAGAGCTGGGGACAGTGGGCACGGGAGCGGCTGGTGGAGGCTGAATTACACTGACTCTCACCACTTTTTTCTACTGGGCTGCTTTACAACAACAGATATGCTGGAACAAGGGTGGGAAGGAAGGTGCTGCTCATCTTGGGTGTATGTTTGACTAGTGGAGGAAACCAGGTAATGAAAGAAGAAAAAAGACTTGAGGGAAGGGAGCAGCGGAAATAAACAGTAATGGAAAGTTAAAAGAAGTTAATCTAGTCTTTCTCACAGAATTGTGAGAAAAAGCAGCAATGACTTAAGAAAAACCTTTGTTAGTCAAAAGTATTACTTTTTTTCTCCTTCCTGTTCCCATTTAAAGTGATAACCATATTCAAGTAGCAGATTTTGATGAAAATTATAATTTAATAATCTTTGGCTCACCCATTAATTTTCCTGTAATGGAAATCAAAGTATCAGATTCCTGCTATTGCAGGGATTTTAAGCCCTCTACAACTTAAAAAAAAAAAAAAAAAAAAAAAAAAAAAAAAAAAAAAAAGTGAACTTTTTCTCTGTCTAAACCATTTTTATGGGGATGGCTGTTAGCCAAGGAGTGCATGAACAAAGCAATGACTTACTAAGAATTGTTTTTACTTGTAATCCTTTTATATGTACATTTTTGACAGTGGTCTGATTCAACAGAATTATGTAGTTAAATCAAAAGCATTTCAGACACAGACTCCTTGATCTGGGAGGGGCTTGGTGTTCAGGAGTAACCCACACCTCCTCACTTTTGAACTGTGATCTCTTTGTGTTGTGATTTTTTTTTGAATTGTGACCTGTAATGCTGGCACTTGACGAAAGGCTTCTTTCCATGGTTAGTAGAGGTCTAACTTTTTTGAAAAGTGTCTTGTAGCAAAACAGTAGCACTTATTTGATTAAAATGTAAGTCACAACTGATTAAAGCATTTCATCCATATCCATCTTCAAATTAGAAAATGCAAGGAAATGAAAATCTAACTTTTCTCACCAGCTTGTGATAGCAATTAATCAAAGTTTCTGTAATGAACACAGTCAAACTTTATTGCTACCATTTCCTATAAACTTTCTTAAGTAGTTCTTTGGAGAAGGAGTTTTAGAAGTAACAAGATCAGCTCAGCTGTAGTGTTGTTTTAAAGGGGAAGAGGTTTTCCACGATTATTCTCTCTTATTGTTTTGTTTTTTTCCTAACATGGTCTTTTGCACTATAAATGAAGTCCTTTGTTTGAGAACAATTTGCTTTTTGCTTAGAGAAGTGACAAGATTTAATCTCCAGTTCCATTGAGGGGAGAAAGAATTAATAGAAAATTTACTGAAAACACAGAACAACTAAAAATATGCCAGTTTTAGGCAAACACAAAACAAAATCATCAATTATCCATCTGTGGCTTTACCAGAAAACCATGTTTTCTCTCTTTCCATACACTGTGTATATACATTTGTCTTTATTGCCCTTAAATGATCTAAGCAGACTACCAATTAGTTGTAAAGAATCCTTCACAGTGAGTGTATTCTAAGGGTTGCAAAAGAGCCAGAGCTTGCATCATTATTGGATGCTTTATTTACATTTATTGTAATAAATGTTGCTTGGCTCTTTGCAGATGTCTTGTTCCTCTTCAGGTGGCTTACTTCAGAGTTTATAGCCTTCAATTTATTTTTAATGTTGTGATATAGGATCACTTATCTTCTTGTTTTTACATGTTTAAATTTTATCTTTTCCTTCCAAGTACTCTCCACTGCTTGTGACATCTGACTACTTTTCATTTTCTCTTTATGTTGGTCATGTTGCTATCCACTGTGCAGGCTGACTGCTTTATTTAAATACAACTTTTAGGAAAGGTCCATTGTAGATAGTTGAGATCAGAAGATGTAGATACTGTTCTGATCTTTGTTTTACTGCATTTTTAAGCAATTTACAATAAATGTAGTTGTGTGCAAGCCTGGACTACTGATACCTTATTTCTTCTGTATTAAAATGCTGCTTCTTTACTTTTGTGTAGCAGGTGCTTGGATAGAAATGTGACATTTTCTTCTGTGCAGTCTTCCTCTTGGGTGGTGAATTCTGACAGGAATAGTTGCACAATGTGATTTAACAGTTTTTATTCTTACTTTGGGAGTGTGAGGATGTGAGTAGACAGCAAAGGGAGAGCACTACTGAGGTGGGCTCCGAGCTTCTGTTTGCCAAAGTTCATCTGACAGCAGAGGGAGCCTTGATTTGCACACCTGAATTGCCTGCATACACATTTCAATTATGCTGATACCAATTACAAGGGAATTTTTCCCTGGCACAGGCATATTGGGACTGTTATGGAGTTGTGGCTGGCAGTACCTCACGTCAGCCACCAAACATTGAGCCTTCTAGCTTGCTGACTTAATTACAAATCCATGGTTTACTTTTGCAATCTGTTGTGCTCAACAGTGCTGGGACTGGTGATAAGTCTATCAGTTTTTACTAGGTCACTAACACATCACCAGCATTAAAATCTAAATGGCAGCTTCTGTGTACACTGCCCGGGCTATCTCTGATAAAACATTAATCATTTCAAGGTTTTATTCAAACCCATTGATAGAAATTGCAAAATGTAATTTAGCTTTGAGAATAGAATTAATGTTTTCTAATAGCTCTAACCTATTCTATGATTTATTGGTTCCAATGCTTGAGGGTTTTCATAATCTAAATTGGTGATTACAGATGATACACAACATTGTGTATCATAAATAGAAATTATGTGTCTGGTGAAAATGATAATGGGTTTTTGTACCTTGTGTGTATATTAGTACATTCAGTAGTATATTAAAGCCTATTTTAGAATTGGAAGATGATTTTGCCACATATAGATCTTCCCATCTCGTTCAGTCAGTGAATCTGCTGCTGTTTGCTTGTCCTCCTCTAATTTGATAAATATGTGTTGCATCAGGACATCATAAAATTAAAGGTGTACCTGTGGAATCTTGTGTTTTGTGATATTTATTCTTCTTTAAAATATTCTTCATAATTTTTGCTTGTTTTTGAGAAGACAATTAAGACTATAGTACTGTTTATGATTCCTGAGGAAATTTAAGCCCACTGTTTGATTGGTGATGAATGTATTCACTGGCTATGTTCTCTGTGAGGATTATTTTTGTATAGCCAAGTCCACCATTGGATGAATTTAGTAAACGTGGAGAAGATGAAGTGAACATCTTTGTGGACAATGGAAGTTTTATATACTTTCATTAAAGATTTAACATGTGCTGTTATTTTTCTTTGTTGACCCAAATTTCCAGCCTGCAGTGCAGATGGCTGGTCTTGAGCTGCTCTTTCTCTCATCATGGGTTGGGTGGGCTCTACAGTCTTTGTCAGCAACCAGTGGTTTTGAAAGGCTCTTGCTGTTGTAGAAATTGAAAATATCTTGTCATAAAACAATATTGTAGAATCATAGAGTGGTTTGGGCTGGAAAGAATTTTCAAAGATCATCTAATCCAGCTCCCAGCCATGGACAGGGACATCTTTCACTAGACCAAGTTGCTCAAAGCCCCATTAAACCTGACATAGAGCACTTTCAGGGATGGAGCATCCACAACTTCTCTGTTGCCCCAAGAGGAGGTATTCATAACTGGTCTGGAAGTGTGATACCTATAGGGAGTTACCTGGAACAACTGGCTTATAATAGTGATCTGTAAATTCTTCCCTTAAACATTTGTTTAATTTAAATCTTATGAAGAATAGGTGTTAGAATACTCCAAATATTGCTTGCTGTTCCTTTTGTTCTTTAGAATATGAAGATATGCACTAAACATTAATGTCAAATTTAAGGTAAACTAGTGGTGTAGTGATTTTTTGATAGAAATAAATTACACTTTTAAACAAGTTATTTCTTATCAAACAGTGCAAATCCATGTGCATTTCTTATTTATTGTCTATACATCTAATTATAGAGAAGCTTGCTTTAGACAAGACTTTCAATGAAACAAGGAAGTCATTTATTACATTCCTTTTAGAATTTGTAAAGCACTCAGCTTTCATGGTGATGACCATTTATTATTATTTTTATTATATAAATACTTAAATAAAGAGAAATGGGTGCTAGCAGTGAATTAAATAAAACCACAAATTGATCAATAACTCAATTTAGTTAAGAATTTCTTTAGAACATACAGTGGTATTAATCAGGAGAGAACACTTCAGGTATAAAATTTGATTTTCTTAGTGGAAAATCAGTTTGCTTTATCAAAATCCCAATGTCTCTTTCCCCCTTTCTCTCCCCCTCATACAATTCTTCTTCTTCAGTAAAGCTAAATCAGATTTGTCTGAAGCTGTAATTGGTGATTATCTCCTAACTGCAAGACATAGTTGAGCCTCTTTGGTTAATCCTATCTTGCCATCTCTAGTGAGTCACAGCACGGCAGGGAAGAGAGAGAGGGCTGCCATGTGATTTCATTTTTCCTATGAGGTATAATTGTGTGCAAGAGCTCTGCAAATTGTGGAGAGAAGGACAATTGGACCTCACCAAGGAGTTGTGAAATGGTTGGGGTGGAGAATGACTTCCTGCCTCAGTGTAGGTTTTGTGGCTTGCAGGAAGGGTCCCAGGTTGTGTTCATGGAGTCTCAGAAGATGCTGAGTTGGAAGAGACCCTCAAGGATCACAGAGTCCAACTCCTGGCTCATCCCGAAGAGTAACACACATGCCTGAGAGTATTGTCCAAACACTTCTTGAACTCAGTGTGAAAAAGTAAAAACCCTTTTGGAAAAGTTTTTATAATATTTTTAAGCTTTCTTGTGTACTCTTGCATGATCTGTTCATTATTTGGACTAATGAAGTGTTACGAAATGAAATTTACCTAATGGAAAAAATCCCTACTCTATTCTACACAGAAATTAAAAATGAGAAGTGAGGATTATTTATACTTATGCAATTTTCTATATTCTATTAAAAGCCTGGGTTTTGCTTCACACTTGAGGAAGGATTTATTTGCACTAAAGCATCATTATTATTGTTGTTATTATTAACAACGGGGTAGTCTAATAAAAGTTATCTATCACTTCAAATCCTGACTAGCTTGTTTTATTGATGCATCTTAACATCACTTTGTCAAAGATAACACAGTTTCTGTAGAAGTAAGTCTCTTCTGAGAGATGTGGAGAACCTTTCAAGTGACCCCTGTTGGAGCCAAAAGGGTGATTTATAATTTTATTAGCAAAGTTTTCTCTTCTAGACAGCTTCATTAGATGTTTTATGGGAAAAGAAGTGTTTTACAAGTCCAGCCATTAGTTTGTTCTTTCACATTTATATCCCAGAAAACCTGACTGCACCCTTGTGCATGTGCCAGGTTCTTGGCTCCTTGGCTAGAGTCCCTGTTGCTATCAGAACAATCCAATGTAGTGTGGGAAAAGCAAAATAGTAAAGAGATTGCAATTTCATACTTTATGAATTCATTGTGCATCCTCTCTCTCTAGTGTGTGTCGCTTTCAATTTTGGAGAGCAGATCAATATGATAACTTACATATCAATCTCTAGGTAATGTTGCATAAAACTAATAACTGTAAAGGAACTTCTTCATAAATTGCTGATATTTATGCTTTGTGCTCTTTTAAAGCATTTTTACAGTATTTTGATATGCGCTTTAGTGATATTGTGGTGGAAAGAAGATTTTTTAAATGTAAATCTTTGATATGTAATTTTGTTAGTGCAAGTATATATATATGTGTGTGTGTGTTTCTTCCAGAGCTTCCCATTTTCAATTTACCATACATATGAAATGATGTTTTCATATTCTTACATCAGCAGAATGTTTTGTTGTCTTACATATTCCTGTAGAATATATATGGAAAAATCTCTGCTACTTGGTAAAAATCTATTAGTTTTTCCAAAAAAGCATCTTGACAGTATTAGGACTGTATCTTGCATGTTTGTGTAATACAGTAAACTGAATTTTCAGGCTGTGGGCAAATCTTGTGTATGCAAAATCCATTTTTAGCTACTTTGTGACCGTCCTTAAATCCTGTCTCTTAAAATGTCAGTTGAGCAGAAGCAAAGCCTCTAAAAAAGCTGTAGCACAACATCTGTGATTTCAACAAATCTCTTGCTTCTTGTGTTTGGTGCATTGCCTGAGAGTGCCTGGGATGCAGCCAGGCTCAGAGGCTCAGTCTGCAAGGTTAATATGGAGACATTCACATCATCAAGGATATGTTAAACAGAAACTTGAGGGAGGTTGTGGGGAAAAAAAAAGTATTTAATTTGCTAATAATTGTTATTAGTATTTTATAACTAAGTAGCTTCATATAGATCTCCCTTTCTCCCCTCTTCTTGAGATCAGCCAGTATATATAGTTAAATGTATGATATGCTTGACATTCCTTGTGAGTCCCTTCCAACTCAAGAGTATTCTGTGAAAAACTCTTAGGAACTGCAAGCAACTGCCCAGTCCTTGTAGGGGAAGGTACAGCACTGTGAGCACTGGCAGTGCTGGGATTCTCTGAGTAGTGCTTGCACCTTGTCGGCTCTGGTCAGCCCTGTGGACATCTGTCAGAGAATTGAAGATCACAATTGCCTCCAACACTGTGACAGCCACAAGAAGGAACTTGCTGTGAGATAAGCCACAACATCAGGAGCGTGAGAGATAAGCACAGAAGAGAGGAATTTGCAACTGAAAGGTGCTAATTCCAAACCTGAAAAGAGGTGAGGTTTGGTTTGCACGTCCTGGTTAATGCATCTGGACAAAAATTCCCTGCTGGGAAAGGAAGCAAGTGTTTATACACGTGTTTATACACGTATCACTCCAAGTAATGAGAGTGGCATCTCCACGCCATGGATACCTGGAACTTGGGCTATATAAAGGTGGTACTCCTGGAAGAGCAACACTGGACGGCCACCACCGAGAAGCACAGGGTGAAAGAAGGACCAAGTGGATGCTGCTGGATCCATTAGTGGTGGTATCTTTCTACTTAATCTGTCTTTCTCACTCTCTTTTCTTTTTCTCCTCTTCTGGCACCCCCATTCCCCCCTTCCCTCTGATTTCCTATTCCTTTCTCTCTCTGTGCCTCACATTTACTGTTAAATAGAAGTCATACTATTTACTTGGGCTTTTGGTCTTGTTTGCGCCATAAATCAGGCAAAAACATCTCTCAATAATTGGATCACAGCAGCACCATGATATTCTGGCATAGGAATGAAAATTAACCTACACGTCCTTAATTGTTATATTTTCCTCTCACTCTTCTTGCTTTCTATACTTGGCAGTAAGCTATCAAACTCCTTTTCAGAAAGTGCTGAAACTACTGATGATGCATAGATTGTTTTCGTTTTGTCCTGGACAAATTTCAGTAGTAGAGAGGAGGCTGTAATTTAGGTAGAGTGAAATACAGAGATTTTGTCCTTAAAAGACAAAATATTAATAGTTGATACATCTTTTTTAGGCCAAGGGGGTATGACAGTAGTCAGATTTTTCTTCTGATTTCTAGTCAGCAGGAAACTGTCAAAGCTTGCTTTATTTTCTGGAAAAATCTTCACTTTCTTGTGAGACATTTTTAGTGCCTTAAGCAGTATAATTACTGCTCTTCTAAAGAATAGGGTTTTGTTTTGTTGAATTGCTAATTGCATAGTTTTACTGAGAATTGGTATGTACATTTTCCTCCCATCCCCCTAATGATTGTAAAAAGACACATGGGATTTTCCTCCCCCCTTACATATTTCTTATGTATTAGACAAAATTCAGAGTGGGTGAACAAGGAATAGTAGGCAAATTTCGGACCTGTTACTCTACTGTGCAGTTCCTGCAAGTCTGTCAGAATGCAATTTCTGAAAATTAGTAACAATTACGTAACTTGGAGCTACTTTTTGGGGCAAAAATACCAGGATGCTACTTTCAGCATTTGCATTTTCAATACTGTTGTGTGATGGTACATGATGAACCTGGCTGGTGAGGTCAGAGCAACTCATTTCCTGCTGATGTGGGTTGGCTTTTCAAAAGTGGTAACAGGATTAAAAAAAATTCTGTGGCCAGGAAATGTTGCCATCTCTAGTTGTGTGCTTGCAGATTTTGAGAATGTATATATTCATGGATATAATGTGCTGCATATGAAAGAAATAATTACCTGATTTGGTTGTTTGAAATCTGAATTCTCATTTCTTAGATAATTACCGAAGACACAATTATATTTAATTGTTTGAATTTTCAGTTTAATAAGTATTTTTGTAATTGTGGCTTCTTTTTGTTCCATTCAAAATTCAATGAGAGATGAGATTTTTCTTTTTTTTGGTTAGTCATTAGTATTCACAGCTCTATCAGACTGCAGTTCAAACTCTTCACTTGTTTTTGTCACAGAGGATGATGGAGCAAGGTTGCTTAGAAACACTGAGCCACATTCACAATGGGAGATATCAATCTGTTCTGTGTATTCACCTGCACATGCAGGGCAGAAAATTGAGTTTCTCTGCAGATTATGTTAATTCATTGCAAGTTTGTTTTATCTGTAGTATGCTTAAATATAGATAAACAGACATTTTGTTTCATTAGATATAGTGAGAAAATGTACACTACTGACTTTTTAAAAAACAGTTATTTCAAAGTATGAGAGTTCTAATTTGCTTGCATGGCTTCTAAAAAGAAAGTGTTACTAATTTTGGCTGAGTTAATCAACTTGTCTTTTATTGACAAGTTGTATAAATTGGAGATTATTTTGTGATCTATTTAAAACTATTTTTTATAAGTCCCCAGCTTTAGTCTTCAGTTCAAGAAAATATGTCTGCTTGACTACCAACAGCAATTACGTTTTTCCCTAATCTAGTGGAACTCTTGATCTTTTTAAGACTGGCCTAAAAATAAACCAAGTCACTCAAGTTATACAATTTTTGATCTTTTCAGCTATGAGTAACTTTGCCTATTTTTAGACCAGCTGTAATTGTACACTAATGTGCAGGAAAAGATAAATGTAGCTTTTAATCACTCTAACTTCTAAGCATTTCAATTATTACACTTATTAAATATGCTGAAAATGCATATATTTCCTCCTGTGAGTCTGGAATAGACTTTAGTATATTTTAAAGGGACTTAAAATTTTTGTATCACTGAGCTCCTACCTCCCTCTTTAACACACAGGCTGTTGTATGGGGATGTTGTTGGCATGGGACCCTGCTTTATTTTCTGTGCCTCGTGCTGAACTCATCCTCTTTACATCTCAAGAGCAAGAAATCAGGTTAAAAGTTGCACAACAGTGCTTCTGTAAACCTGGAAAATTCTTGTGGGTAGTTTATACAGTAGCACAATAGAAAATTAATAGTATAACTATAGTGGTGCCAGTGTAGTAACAGACCAATAAAATAGTGAATAAGAGCAAATAATTTAATTCTCATTTTAGTTTTCACTAAGGCTTTAATAAAAATCAGAATCAAGTAACATTTATTAAAGCATGTTACATGTTGCTAATAATTGTATTATTCTGATGCCCATAGACTTAGATATTTTTAAACTGCATCCTTGTCTGAATTTTTTGCATGCTTAAAGTTATTGAGTCTAACTTTTCATGCACAAGCCCAATACAACCCCCAGAACAAAACAGTAATTCATTATGACATACATCCTTTGGAGTTGTTACTTGAAAATATTTGGCAAAGTTTCTTTTTTTTAACTTGTTATGAACACAGTATAGTGTTAAGGAGGAAATGTGTCTACTACTTTATGGTGCCACCATTGTCTCCTGTAGCTTCTCTTTAAATCAGGTATGGGTCACAAGAAAACAAGATCCCGGAACTGTGGTCTTTGTCTTTTTACACTTCTGTTTTTTTCCCCTGCATTATACTGTCACAATCCCTTTTATATTTTTGTGTTGAACACTCTATGCATTGAAAAACATTGTTATATTCTTTTTAATTTGACTCTGCATTGATTTCCTAGTCTGTGCAGTTGGCTTCCTTTCTTTCTGTTGGTGCAGCAGGTGGCTGTATGTTTGAACACAGCTATGGATGAGGTGTGCAGATATCTGGGCAATTTTCAGTCCTGTGGTTTCTTATAAGAAATAATATTTTGAAAATACATGTTTATAATGCTACAAAGTAAAAACACTATCAAGTCAGCCAAGTAACTTAGCAATGGTAAGGAGCCAGATCTTCCCTGGAAGTAACACCATGGAGATGAGATTTCAGGAGAGCAGGTGAGGTGTACTCGTGTATAGAATGAATGAATCTATTACTGTGGCAAAGCAAAATGTGCATTCTTCATTACACTTTTCAGGTTGTTCAGACTGTGTATGAAAACAATCCAGGATTAAAACCATCCTTGTCAGTAGTTGCTAATGCAACTTCACTACAAAGTTGTGCTCTGAATGAGATCCCAGCAGAAAATACAAAACCTCCTACACGTATCAATAAGGGGAATTCTCAGGGGAGAGTCTGTAGATTGGGTAAGGCAAATGTGTGAGGAAACAGAACCAAAAATATTCTCAAGAGCAAAATCGAGGGGGAAACACATTGAATATGCTCTCATTTTCTTCTGAGTTTGTTTCTTTCTCCTGGCTCTGTATGAGTCCTGCCATTTCCCTACTGCAGGAGCCACCAGCATTATTAATAAGTGTTCCCAGGCCTCTGTCTGCTGCCTTCAGGCTGCAGTGCAGAGTGTCTTTAGGCAGTGTTTGCTATGAGCTGTTAGCATCACTTTAGAGCTTTTGACACCAGATTATGAGGTCTAGTATTGCAGGTTGATTGAGTGGTAGGGGAAGGATGGGATTGACATGCTGTATTGATGAAAATGGAGTTTGTTATTACAACAGACTATTGTTTATTAGTTAGTGAAGATGCAGATAAAGCTGCAGAAGGAATGATGACTGCTGTTCTCACCTCCCTTTACTCACCCTATTGATTATCTGAATTCATATTTCATAGCTCTAGGGTAGGTATCTTTTTCACCTCTTCTGACCTCCCTTACTGCTGACCCTGAAAAACCCCAGAAACACCCCAACAAAAAAGCAACAACAAAAAACCCCTAGTAAAACCAAATGAACAAACAATCCCTTTAAGATGCTGAGCAGCAGGCACAGAATTCAGTTTTTGGTATGATAGTGGGTGATAATGAATTTGTAGGAGTATTTTTAATATATTTGAACAAGATTTTGTTATCCATTTGGTTCTTCTTGCTCTTAGTTTCAAAAAGTTAATACTTAGTTGTGGATGTATGTTTGTAGCTTCTCATGTCTAGAATGCTCACATATGGCAAAGGCAAAATTTAATTCTAATGCTGCCTTCTCAACATGTTTAGTAAAGATAATCTGGGGACTTTTCCTTGCACTAAAATCAGAGGGCAGAAATTTTTAGCATCATCATTTCTGTGAGTTCCTCTGGAAGGTGGGTAGTAGATGGTACATGAGGGAGAGTTCTGTGTCTGTTTCAAGAATGAGGAGAAGGATCCATTGATGAGAGCTCAAACACACTGCAGTAGGAAATGGGTGTACAGAAACTCTTTCTCTCTGTTGCTAAAGGGTGGAAAGCAGGGGAATCCACATTTGAGGTGGAAAGATTTTTATCTTAAATAAATTTTAAAACTAAAAGGCAGCATTATGTTTAAATTGAATTGGCTTTACTTTGTTAGGCAGAGATAGTCATTGTATTGAGGCCCCTAAGGCTTGTATTTGTGCTAGAGAACCTCCCATTATCACATGCACAGTAAAAGTACCTTTTTATTCATTTTGACTAATGCACAAGTTAGTTCACAAATGAAGCTTGTTTAAATGAGCTAATTTGGTGTCATTATCAGTCAATATATCAGTTGAAAATGGCTTGTGTTTTGCTGATATTTGGGAGCTTTTATTAAAATAAAGGCCTCTTCCTCTATGCAAAACACATACATTCTTTATTGCCAAATAGTTATTTAATTCACTTTGTGCTTTGTGACATTTTACTTTTTTTTTGAGGAAAACCAATTGTTTTTCTAAAACAATGCATTGTCACTTTGTTGGTTTTTTTTTTTTTTTTTCCAAAGTTAGAGTGAATTTTGTTTTTATCCTACTTTTTAAAGACAGGGCTAAACCTATGAAATTTGCTGAAAATTTCCTTGACATACGGAAAGGAATAGTAACTTGCACATTTTCCCCCTATATGTATTTTTCATTATAAGAAAGATTTATGATTGTAACATGACCCTGTGAATTGAGGCACTTTCTGTAGAGCATTATTTCAGCACCTAAAGCACCAGGAATTATTGGAATGCATGTTTTGCATTTTGATTTCCATCCTATAATGTTGACCTTTAGTTTCTCTTCATTTTTGTCATGTTTGCCTTTCTTTGTGCTTAGTGGGTATCAATGTTGCTTTTTCTTCATATTGATAATAGCTTTCAGTAACTTCTGTCTTTGTTCACTGGGAGAGATAAATAGTTTAAATCTTGATTAAATGCCATGTTAGATGTTGAATTATTATTAATAAACTCCCCCTGCTCTAAAATAATGCATAAATCTGAGTGTATTCTTTATGTTCCTCTGGAACTGCTGACTGTGTCCAGTATGCATTTCTGGTGCAGCTTTGATTTCAGAGTGAAATGAAAAACATTGTGAGAAAAGGGAATATTGATTTTTCTTCTAGTTAAGCAATGGTTTTCCATGTGACAGAGCTCAATTATATTATACTGGTTATTGGACTATTTAACATATGCCTTTTTAGTGAAGTGATTCTGAACAGTAATGTCCTATATCTTAATTAAACCAATATTTTGAGGGCAGTTGGATAGAACATACATTTGAAAATGTAAATGTCAAGTATATTGTACCAAGGCTTATCTGTTAAATACTGAGGTTACTGCCCAGATGGGGCTGCTGGGAATAATAACAATTGTTCAGCTTTTTCTTTTTCTGTTGCTGTGTAATTGGATCATGATGTTTGTCCATTTGATAACTACTGTAAAGTGTAAATTAGAGTAAGCTGGAAGTGGATGTAAGAACATGTTATTTAAATTTTTAATTACTGGGTTAGAGTAGGTGCTCCATGGGAGGTCAGTATGCAGGCCTCTCCCAGAAGCCTTGTCAGAAAATTCCACTTAATAGTAGAGAAAAATGCTGAAAATGTCTTGAATGGCAAAGACATTAGCTTAGTCATTTAAAGGAATGAAATGCTCTCTTTAAAGTAGGTGAGAAGCTGGCAGTGTGTAATGCAGGCATGGTTTGTGTTCTTTATATACGCTTCATATTTTAAGGTATCCTGACTCTGTGCTGTGTGGGCATGTGAGTGTGTGTGTGCAGGGAATCAGTTCCACTGAGTGGTGATACATTCATGGCCTGTTTGGGAAGCTCTGTATGGATTTAGTTAGGTGGGTTGCAGTTTCGATATTGATCTAAAGCCATTGCAAATAAAAATGGAATGAATGGTAATAGGATCTCGTTAACCTCGTTGATTTATACATGTTAAAACTCTGAAGTGCTGTCTGCAAAGTCTTTAGCTTCCAGCTCTTTCTCCCTTCCCTCATCCCCAGGTAGGCACCAGTACTACCAGTGCCATTTACAGTGAAATTAACTGTATCAGTGCAATGCAGACATGTTTCTCTGTAGCTTGAAATATTTTATAATTGAGGAAGAATAATACGTTTTAGGTTGCATGTTTCTGCTTCTGTTAAATGACAAGGACTGTTCTGAGTTTTAAAAACTGATAAGGACAGTGATTCATGCTAGAAGTACTGTAGGGACAATTTACAAGTACTTTCAGAAATGTTTTCAGATTGGATAAGAATATGGTGATGCTTATATATATAAATATACTAGTGCTATCCCAGTATAGTGTGCTAGTATGACAGAAATAAATAGCCTGCATCTTACACACTAGAAGTTTTGTATTCCACTTGGTTTTTCCTACTTTAGTGTAGATTCTCTGAACTATTCTTAAATATAGAATATAAAAAAATTAAATCTCTTTGAAGTTAGCAGAAGAAAGTGATTTCCCATCTCGAGATGAGCAATCAAGATAAAAATATGACAGTCTTTGTTTGAGGGATAAGTAAGTGGCTGTCCTGGTGTCTCAGAGCTTCCGTGTTGTTTTGCAGGATGTGACCTTCCAGTTCAGTGAGCACACAGTGAGGGTATCGGTAGCCCTGTTTATTTCTTAAAATAATTCAGAGAGACTACGGAGAAGGAGAAAAACCAAAGACTTCTCCTTGTAAAGCCTGGTGGTATTTACCTTCCTTCTGGCAGTACTAGATTGATGGCATACGTGTGCTGTGCCTGCCCTGGGTGCCGAATGCCGATGTGTTTCTCTTTTGGCTTTGGTGCAGACCTGACACAGTTCAGACTTGGAAGGTTTTTGTTCATCTGGATTAGTGAAAACTGCTGGCTGAGGAAAGCTTGTTGAGTGATCAGGCAGTCTGTAAACTTTTCGTTTTGGAAAAAGATTAAAAAAAAAAAAAAACAAACAAATAAAACCCACCCTGCTTTACTGCATGAAGTTATTTGAGATCTTTCAAAAAGTTTTGTTCTATTTTATGTGGAAACAAATTAGCATTTCCAAGCAGGTTAAAAAGAGGAACCAGCAGGACTATCTTATCTCAGAAAGATTAACTAAGACCCTGGAATTTTTGAACATTTTCTGATATTTCTTGAGTTTTCTTTCTATTTTCTAACTTAAGGGTCTCCAAAATGATTTTTTTTCTTTTGACCATCAATATCTTTTGACCAGTGGCATCAATATTGCCATTATAAGGGCCTGTGCTTTCCATATAGCTACATGAGCCACTGTGAACTGAATACGTTTGCTTATGCTCTGACAGCTTTGTGAATTGTAATCTGCTTTGCTGCCTTCTGGTTAGCAGAACATTCCTTCCTAAGTAAGCTTGCCATTGATGTCTTGCTTCTCCACATGCACTTTGCACTGATAATGTAGCTCTGTGGAGGAAATACTTCCACACAGATGTTGCATGAAAGACCTATAGGAAAAGTAACCTTTAAATCTGATTGATGTGTTGCTGTCTCAATATGAAGCACAGGCTCAGCTCTGTTGACCTTTTTTGCATGCCAAGAGCTACTTCTGCCAGGTGTCCTATTGAACTTAGGTGAATTTTCTGGGCACATAAAATTCTACATGCCCAAGTACATTGGAAGTTTGTGCTTACTCTCTTGTGTGAGTCATAGTTCATATGGCTGAATCTTCTCAAGAGGGAGTTATTACAGATTTTGAGCTGAACCTTGGGTTCTGAAAGCTAATATTCCCACCAGAATTGCAATATGCAAGACATGTCTTGTGTGGCTTGTTGCTGCTCGCAGGGTGGGCTTTGTTATTTAGAAGCTGTTTTAACACTTAATCTTGATAACTGAAGGCAAGAAATAGTATTGCTGCATTTTCCCAACAAAAACTTTCAGGTTTTTTGTAGTTACCTTTGCAGACCCTTCTTGCCCATATCTCTGACAAGTTAATGCCATGAGGAGTCAGCTCTGGGGTAGAAGGGTGGTGCCTGGCATGCAAGGTTACAGGGAGCAAGGCAGGGACAGCCTGTGGAGGGTGTAGGTTCATACCTGTCTCTGTCAGTGTGAAAGGGGAGAGGTTTTGACCTGCAAATGGAGAGCTGGAAGGAATCAGGAGAAACTCTCAGAGAATTCTCCTTGGTATATTTTCCTTGGATTTATTTTTTCTCACCTGCAGTTTTTATTTCTCCTAAACAGTACCGAGAATACTGGACTTGTATTTCTTGAAATATTACAAAGTTTGTTGCCTCGTTAAATTACAGTAGTTTACTTTTAGTCTTAATGACATTTGCTCTCTAGGGAGATTCTGAGAGTGAAGAACTAGTGATGCTGAAACTCACACATCTGTTGATATATGGGGGTTAATGTCCTGTCTCAAAATTTATAAGACCATAATCTGTTATAAGGAGTTTGAGGGACATGATTCAGACGTAGCCATTTAAGAAAATTCAGACTTAGGGTGGAAAGAGTGTTCAGCCCTTCTGTGTTCTGTGTGGAGTGTGGCAGTGTGAGTGCTGAGTCTGCACTTGGGTCACAACAACCCTCCCCCATGCATCCTACAGGCTTGGGGAAGAGTTTCTGGAAAGCTGCCTGCTGGAAAGGGCCTGGGGGTGCTCATCAGCAGTTGGCTGAACATGAGCCAACAGTGTGCCTAGGCGGCCAAAAAGGCCAGTGGTATTCTGGCTTGCATAAAAAATGGTGTAATCTGCAGGAGCAGACCAGTAATTGTCCCTCTGTACTCAGCACTGGTGGGTTCTGTGTCCAGCTTTGGGCCCTGCACTACAAGAAGGACATTGAGGTGCTGGAGCATGTCCAGAGAAGGGCAACCAAGCTGGTAAAGGGTGTGGAGAGTAATTCATATAGGAACAGCTGAGGGAGCTGGGGGTGTTTAGCCTGGAGAAAAGGAAGCTCAGTGGTGGCCTCTGCAATTCCCTGAAAGGATGTTGTAGCCGGGTGGGGGTTGGCCTCTTCTCCCAGGCAACCAGTGACAGGACAAGAGGAAATGCCTTCAAGCTGCAATAGGAAATGTTCAGGTTGGACCTTTGGGTGAATTTTTTCACTGAAAGAATTGGAATGGGCTGCCCAGGGGGGTGATGGAGTCACCATCCCTGCAAATGGTCAAGAAATAGCTGGATGTGGCATTTAGAGCTAGTTTAGTTGACAAGATGGTGTTCAGTCAAAGTTTGGACTCAATGATCTTGGAAGTCTTTTCCTTCACCTTAATGATTTATGAATTAAAATAAAAAATTGGTCTCAGTCCATGAGCTGTTGGGCCATATGTTGGCCTGATGCTGGCACTGCCCTGATGTTGGCATTAGCTCCTATCTATAAATATTCTCCTCTCGGCTTTACATGGGATTTAACTGGGAGATGTTTGGTCATTGTTTTGTTGGCATTCAAATGTGGAAACCAGCCAGTTCAAGTAAAACATGGGATGCTTTTTAGGGCAAACTAGAAGCAAGCCAAGTCTTGTGTCTGATGGCAACAGGAAGACAGTTGTTTTAGTTGCCATTCACTGGTGATTTTGCTGAAAAATGATGTATAGTGTTTCCAAATCAGTTACGGTCTTTGGGAGATGCAGTCTTTGGTAAACTTGTCCCCTTGCTTTTTGTCTGGTATTCATTTTGTAGTTATGTGAGGGCATATTTCTAGAAAAAGGGGGTTTTATTTTTCAGGCAGAGTGCTACAATTTGGGATAACTCTGTCTTTCAGTCAGTCTTCATCTCTGTGGTGCTGTTCTTGTCCAGAACAAATGCCTGACTTGTGCCTTACTGCTCTGAAGAGAAAACAGAACAATACATTCCAACTCACAAAAACTCCCACCATTCTGAATCAGTCTGTTTCCAAAGTACTGTTCAGACTCATACTGAGTGTCCCAGGAGTGCAACGTGTGCATGCTGGGGCTGGGGCTGGTGCTGATGGCTCTTTGTTATCCAGAACACATATTAACTGTATTTTCTGTATAAAAGCATCTTTGCATACATATGGCCAACAGGACAGTTTATTTCTCAAAAGCAGCTTAGCTGTTACTGCTGCTTGCTGATTCTGACCTATGAAGTCTTCTTGAGGCCTAAATTAGAGTTTCTTTGGGCTTGTTTGTGCCTATGACATCATTTATGCGGACTGTGGGCTTCACTATAATGCCAAGTATGAAACAGCATCTTGTGAAGAATTATTTTTAACAGCTAATTATAACATTATATTCTGTATTCATTTTCAGCAGACTCTTCTTTAAAGTTGTTCATCAGTTAAACTTAATTTTATGCTCGTATCAGCCCTGGCAGTAAATACTTTCTTCAACTGTATTACTGCAATTTCTGAAAAAAACTCCTGGATTTTTGTTTCCCCTGTCCATATGATGTTCATATTAAGGTGATGATGTTAGGCAATTTTTCATCTCTCTACACAAT
Organism: Zosterops lateralis; assembly: GCF_965231275.1. Taxonomy (NCBI): domain Eukaryota; kingdom Metazoa; phylum Chordata; class Aves; order Passeriformes; family Zosteropidae; genus Zosterops; species Zosterops lateralis. The sequence goes on from NC_139762.1 coordinate 14,685,417, forward strand.
CCCTCTGCTCGATGTGAACTCTGAAGAACTGTCTTGGAAGCATGTTTTGCTTTCTTCTGGTTAATATGTCCAGAATTTTCCTCACATCTCTTAAAAGAGGCCTTAAATTTTTTTTATCAAATACCTTTTTGTCAGCCTTCTTAAAGGGTTCATTGCTTGAAAACAGCAGGGAATAAAATATATTGACTTGGAGCTAATGACTCAAATTCTTCTGTACTTTTTTCAGGATGCATTTTGCATGTGTCTTATCAAATCTGAATTTTGCAAGCATTGCAAGCAGCTTGAAGATAGAAATGGTTGCACAGGATAAGGAATGCAGGGACCAAATTTCTGACATATTGGGCAGGTGGTGTTTTTAAAATTGTGGTTTTAGGAATGTGAAAGATGATGTCCCTGCTGAATAAAATGTAGGACTGGAATTGAAGAATGTGGGTTTCTGTTCTATGTTTTACAGATTTCTGAAGTCACTTGCCATGGGCATTTAGTCTCTTAATAACCTGTTACAGGCACTATGAAACATTGGCTTGCCTTGGAATGCTAAGTCATGCAATTTGGACATTTATGTGGCAATGCAAACATACTATCAAATAATTTTATATTAAAACTTACCTGTCCAAGAGAGTAGGTAGATGAAACAGATACCCTGGTGGTTTCACAGTCTCTGCCCTAGGGTTCTGTCCATAGCAATCCATGTCTGTATCCCATTAGTACTGAGGTGAAGTTGGGGAGTTACACTGGTGTGACAGCAGTTCCAGTAATTGAGGAGCAAATATAACTGTGTTTCTGGTATCTTCATTTCTAAGCTGAGCTGCAATGGGTTCTGCCAGGATTTGCCGGGTTAGGTTATTCACTGGAAAGAAGAAAACTAGACAGTTGTTTTTTTTTTTTTTTAAACATGGTGATGCAAATATAAAGTTGCAAGGCCTTTTTATACAAGCATTTTGTAATAGCCTTTTAGAATATTTTTTCACTTCTATTGATTTGCAGAGACCTTTGGAGTGTGTTAGTGAAAATACAGACTTCCTGGCAGTGAACACTTCTTGGCAGATTAACACTTCTTGATTTTCACAATTTGTTTTTCCAGGCTAAGGAGTGATTCTCAGACCACCAGGTGTTCCGGACCTGGAGGTGAAAGCCCATTGTTTTAACGTTTTTTCTTGAGTACTTCATGTTTCTATGGTTTTGCTAAAGCCAAAAGTGTCTGAAATTTTGCTATAGGGAGACTGGAGTATATGAAAGGAGAAAAATAAGACTCCATCTTAGTATGTTTTCATGAGGTGATCAGTATACACATGTATGTCAAGTCGAAGGGTTTTAAAAAGTGTTTGATAACTACAGTATTGAAAAGGTCATAATACAGCAGTGTGCAAACATGTAGCTAATCATGTACTCATGCCAAAATGTATTGCTGCAGATTTCCAAGTACTGGATTTATTATTAGAGAAGGTGGACTTAAAATGAACTCTGAAAGATGCCTTACGGGAGGAAGCCAAATACACAAGGACTTTCAGAAGTACAGGAGAAAGCCACTCTTATGCCACATACACGAAGTCTTGTTCTCAAAGATGTTGTATTCTTTTAACTTTTATTTTGTACATTATTGACAGAGAACATAGAATGGAATTCATTGATGGAAAAACTAAAACCAGAAATTCACTATAGCATTTTTCATGAATATATGACAGTGTTTGATGTTTGTTTTCCTTCAGTTTTTGACTAAAAAAGAGTAAGTCTGGCATTAGGATTGAATTTAACCAGTAAAATGTTGAAAGTATGCAATCCAAGCCCTATTTTGTTCTTTTTGGCACCTTAAATAGTTGCATGTTTTACATAAAAGTGATATCAGAGATGGAATAACTAAAAGCTTTTTATTTCAACTTTTACTCCAGGAAAATGATCAGGATCTAATAAATAGCCAGTAGGGAGAATGATAATGGAAGAGCAAGTCAAAGGTATCATATTTAATGCTTTACATGTAACATATTCTAAACTATTTATTTTCTTGAATGCCCCTCAAGTCAAAGTTTGTCGGCTTTAACTGGCTAGTAGGCAAACCCTCTGAATGGTTAGCAGGCTCGGTGGACCTCATCATGTTTGGTTCTCCTTGTTGATTTCAGTTTTAACTTAACCTCAGCTCTAAAGATCTTTCAAAGGTCTCTTGAGCAGTGGATTGATAAAACCTATGTCTGGGGAAGCATAATGTGAATTACATTCTGTCATCTTGCATAGGCTAAGGATAATTGCTTGCTACTTTTCTATGGAGGTAAAGGTTCTGGGTCCTTTCCATCACCCTAGTACTTGATGTTATATTTGTTGTTTAGTAATTATGTATTTCAGCTTTTGTTTTACAGCCCTCAGCATACTTTTTTTCTTTGTAGAGAAACAAAAAAACCCCATTGGTTTAATAAAACATTTTCAGTAATTATGCACACTAACGCATGTCTTTTTATTGTGATATTAATGATATATAACCCCTGCTGAATTTGTCAGCCCCAGTCAACCATAAAGATAAACTGAGGAGCTGTGATTTTTAGCAGAACATTTTGAAATACGAGCAAACTGAAAAAAAATTACTGCTATTACAAATCATACTTCTCTGCAGAATGGGTATAAAATTGTACTTTAATATAGAAAATCACATTGTGGATCATATGGAACATTTCTAAATGGTATCTGCATCTGTTGTGTTTTTCTGCTAGCAACACTTACTTCAGAAGTGCTTTTTTGTTGTTCATGTGTGTACTTTTAGTTTTCGTAAGTGAGCAAGGTCAAATCTTACTGCTGTTCTGGGAGCAATTTTTTAAAAAAACTGTTTGTCTGCCTATTTTAGTGGATGGGCAAGAAAGTCTATTAAAATATAGAATAATAATTTAAATTATAGTGCAGTTCTTCAGTTAGGTGCTGTAGGAAGTATATCCTTATGGTAAAAAGTACCCGTTAAGTATTTTGGGAGACTATATCATTCCTTTGTTGAGCCGTTTTCTTTCATAGCAACGCTGTGTTGGTACTATGTAATGAGCAGCAATTCTGTACTTCTCCCCCTCGTGCTAACCTGAAATAAAACATTAACCTGTGGGGTTTTTATTGCTGTGTTATTCCTGTTACTTCTCACTCCATTAGAAGCGTCAAGCAATAACCAGGCAATGGTACATGCAAAGACTTCTGCCAAGGGTTTGAACACTAAAAAACTTGCTTTGAAATTGCCATAGTTACATTTTCCATAAATGTAGACCGACAGACTTATAAACTTGAGAGAAAAACTTTTTTCTGTGGGTGGCTGAAGCTGTTGCTCATGTAAGGCCTCCAGGCAGTACTGAATTCCGGAGGCCATGATTTTGCACCAACACTGGAATGTGTCTGGACCATTTTCCCTCCTGTCATGGTGTGCTGAAGCCACCTGCCCATGTATTGCAGCCTGTCCCTCCTGTTAAGTGGTGAGTTTGAAGACAACTGCACTTCTCCAATTTGACTCTCCCCATTGTAGTTTGCAGCATGATCAGGACTCGTTTGTGATCATGACAATTTTGTGGACGTGCGGTCTGTTTGCTGCTTCCAGTGTCATTCCTGTAGGACCCTGAGATGAGGGAGCCCTGGCTAATCCAGTAGCTGCAAGAGACATTGTAGTTGTTTTGTTGAGCAAAGTGAACAGATAGATAAGACCCTGTGCTAATGCATCACTTCCGGAGGTCTAATATTTATGCAACTTATTAAAATTAAAATACACATTTATGTTAGTGGAAGACTGATGAGGGACGGATTGATGTGTCCAGAAGTCTGTCTTTTCAAAGAATATTTCTATTAGCTTATTAAGTAGTTTACTTTTATCTGTAAATGTTGTTTCTATAAATTTACATGAATTGAATACTCTCACGCTGTGGAGTGGCTTTTCCTGGTTTCTATGGTTTGGTTTGTCTGCCTTTGTATCAACTCTTACGTTTGTCAGTGCAAAATCGATTTGCTTTTAGGGGAAATCAGCTGGGCTAGAGGTAAGCAAGTGGGAGAAAAGTTTAATTTGGTGAGCTTTGATGAATATTGTATTGCTGTTTACGGCCTGAAGCAAACATCATTCAACTTAATAAGACTCATTCAAGTGTATCGAGTGGGATGTGGTTGTTTCCTGTTTTGTTCTTTTAGAGACACACAGAGTTCAATGTGTCAAATTATATCTAAATTAAGGGCAACAGTCCTTGAAAAAAAAGTATTTTTTTTCTTTGGATTTTCAAACATTTCATGGTTATCTTGCATTCATCTATTTTTCATTTGCCTTTTGTATAGAATACTGCTTTCACCCTGGATTTCTTGGCAATTTTCTGTTACTAAATCACTACACTGAGATTAAAATCAATTCTTTAAGTGAAAGATATATTTAGGCAACACTTGTTTTGTATTTTAATGTAGCCCATATTTTAAGATGAAAAAAATAGTTGCTATTTACTGTATTAAAAATGCTTGGTAATACCAGAGTCAGGGATGAGTAGAGGTGTTAGTAATTGGCAAATAACATTTCAGCAGATACAGGAGTATCTGTGGATTGTGAAATGAAATACTTTCTTCTTAACAAAATGTCTGGGCTTATTATTTCTAGGAAGAGGGAGTAATAAAAAGGGGAGGCAAATTGTATTAATAATATACAAAAGTTGTCTGTCATAGAAACATTGCTGTCTTTGATTGTGTATCACAATCAATACAACAGATCTCTGTTTTCAGACTTTTTATTCATGCCATTTTACCTGACAGTTGAAATAATTCAACTAGGAAGGATGATGGACTGACTATTTGACTACTCTGCATCAATGGGATTTCCATTTGGCTTGCTTGAAGTGCCTACTGAAAGCTTTTTCAGCCTTTGTTTTGAGATTCCTGACTGCTTATCTGTGACAGCAGGGTAGTTAGTATACTTAGAACAATAGGAGATTGGAAAAAGTTCCTTTTTTTTAGTAATCTTACACTTTTTAAAGACAAAAAAAGGCCCAACAAAAACTTGAGGAAAGAAATGGACTGTGTTAAAATGCCCAATTCAGTGAAAGATACTGTAACAACTGAAGAAAACCCATATTCTTTTAGAAATCTAGAAATAGCTGAATTTTTTTTTTACATTTTCCTCGTAAAAAGTACATGGGGTTTCTGCCCGGCTGTGGGCATTCCTGGTTATTTCTTACCTCTAAACATTTCTTACCTTCTGGAAAAGGATGTCAGCTTAGAGTCTTGCTAACTTCATCTGTGAAGTGGAAACAGTAGAATAAAACCAAAAGCAAATGATTTTTCTAGAGCTAGCGTGTCACACAAAGAGCCATTCACAAACTCCTGTTGAGCTTTAAGTAGACTCCTGTGTCAGAACTGAGCACTAAAGAGCTTGACTATAGATGAAGGCTCATCAGTTTTCTCCAAGTAAATGAAGCTGTTTGTATGTATTATTACTTTAGGACTGAAATATCAAATTCTTCTGTTGGGGAGAGGGAGGGCAGAAATTGCATGCTCCAAATGAAGAGATTCTAGGGTATGAAATACACAGTGGGTTTGTTCTCAGGATTTCTTTTGCTTATCTGAAGAATTATTTGCTACAAATTGAGCACACTTTGTTGCGATTTATAACCATATTTTTGCACTTTATTATTTCTTTTTTGCCCGTTCTCTATCCTTTCTCTCTCATTTGAAAGTGTTTCCTGTAATAAAGAAGCAACCTCACACACTGGCTTATGCATGTGATGGAAACTAATGATATATGCAAGAAGTATTTCTTCACTGTCACAGAAATGGAAAAAAATTAGAATGACTTTTTTTTTTTTTTTTTTTTTTTTTTTTTTTTTTTTTTTTTTTTTTTTTTTTTTCTTTTTTCCTTTGATTGTCACTCCTGCTCAGTGTCACAGCTCCTACTAGCATTGGCAAAATGCTGCAAGCAAGGTACATGTTGCTACTTGCAGGGTTGGAAATAAGTACATTGTAGGGAGTAAGACTACTTGGATCTCATCTTGGAGGAAAAAAATAGCAAGGAAGTTTTGGGGAGGTTGAAGTTGAAGAGCTGTGCTCATTCCCCATACCTGGAAGATAAGCAGTGACAAGGAAAGTATTGAAACCCTTGAAGGTCACTGTCTACCACATCCATTTCTCTTGTGCCAGTACAGAGACAGGAACTAAAGAAAGAGAACACGATGATTTTTTTCCTACTACCTTAATGAAATTATTTTGAGTAATTGCAAGGTAGAAATAGATTGCTGTTAAGATTTACCCTCGTGTTACTCACCTGTATTAAAAACTCCATCCTGTAAACATAAGAAATTTATTTAGGCCTTTCTGTTCAGACCTGGAGTAATGTTTGCCCTAAACAGATGTGGATTTCCACTTGCTACATGGCTTTCACTGTGACTATTGTTTTTATGGAGACTATTTTACAGCAAAGCTAGCAGGATTATATTACTACTGATTCTCCATTTTTGAAGATTTCAAAGGTCCTTTTCAGTTCAAGTTTTCAAAACTGCTTAATATGTGGACTTTCGTAGTCTGGTTTTCCATCTGTTTAACCCTCTACACAAGTCAGGTATTTCCTGAAAGGATAAGTATATGATATTTAGCGCTCTGGCTTTTATTTTTCTGGCTGAGGAATATTTTCCTTAGTGTTTCAGAAAGGAAAGGCTTGTAAGGGATGTGTTACTCAGAAAATAAAACTTTCAGCTCAGGCAACCTTCGCTTCCTCACAGGGGAATCCTTCATGTTTGTGTCCTCCAGGTCACTGGTGAAGAGCCTTGCCCCAGGTCCTCTTGTGTTTGGTGCCTTTTCAATCCCCTTGTCCTGAGAGCTGCAGAAGGGAGTTGTTGCTGCAAGGAGTGTACAGTGCTGTCAGTTCCTTCCCTGCAAGTCCTGTTTCGTATTGTCAGTGTGATGCTGGTCTTGCTCTGAAGCAGCTCCAAGTGTCCTGCAGTCTCTGTGCACCCATGGGAGCTGCATGGACTGGCACAGTGTGTGCTCCACAGGCTGCCATTCCAGACCCTCTCTGGGTAGGGTCTTCACACTGGTCTTGCAAACAGAGCCTGGAAGGACACGCGGGGTGCTCTTCCCACCGGGCTGCCAAAGGGCCGAGGGCTTCTGAGAAATGCTGATGGCATCATTCCTTGCAGAGCTTCCTGAAGCCTGGACAACTCTCTGAAACCAAGCTTTCTGGTGTTTCAGATGAGGAACTTAGTGGTGCTGATTCATTTACTCTACCATTAGACAGAGTTCATTAATCACCTCTCTGTCCCGAGGGCATGAGAGGGAAGCTGCCAGGCATGGGGAACTCTGCTCAGCTGTAGGTGCACTCTGGTGTTGTGTGGGGATCACCATCTGCACAGGGACTAGTCTTTGATACAAACCTCATCCCCTGCTATTTTTAATTAGATGTAGTTTAAAGTATAATATTCTTCTAGTGGGAGAGACAAAAGAGGATGTTTTATTAGGTTAGAGCATAAAAGTGCCATCTATCATGCTGCTCTGCTAAAATAGAATTATCAAATTTTTAATGTTCCTGTCTCTGGCCTGTCTTCTGAAACATGGTTTAGTTTTATAGACCTTGTTCTTGATTGTGTGGAGACTGTGTTTGGGTGGAATAAGCATTCTTTATAAATACGAGATAGATTTAAAACAATTCCACTTCTTGTGTATTTGTATATGTGAGGTCACCCTGATTATATGCTTTAGATGCAAGATGCTTTACTCATCTTGCTTTTTTGTTTATCTTGTGTAAGGTTTGGGGAAAAAACAGCAATTGTAATTGGTTGTGAAAACTGATTATGCACTCAATTCTACATTTTACTCTGCTTTCCTTCAGTTTGCTTTCCTGCAGTGGAACTGTTTGTAATGGCAACTCTTTTTTTGGGCTGGGTGTTGCTTTGCTGGGTTCTTAAGCTGTCCCTCTTTTCCTGTTCCAAGAAGCCTGCAGTGGAGGAGGCTGGTGAGCCATGGGCATGCTGGCCCCATGTGAGGAGTGTTTGACTTTATCTGGGGAGTCAAGGAGGTCTGGAAATCAGTGTCCTCATTTCCCCCTCTAGAACTTTAGGACCCAGCACTATTGTGTGCTGAACAGTAGGAGACGTAGGTGCATAAGGTAGAAGCAAAACCATTGTGTCTAATTGTCCTAGAATCTTGACTTGAACTAAATATTTCAAAAATATTTCTATGACTTCTTGAGTAACATCTATGTTTCTTAAAGAACTAACTGAATTTTTAACATTAATATGCTATTTCTAGGTAGTGTTGGGGAGATATTGTTAACGTCATTACTTATGAGCTTCTGAGGTCTAGTGTATGTTTCTTTAATTTAATTTGGATTTTCCTGACTTGGCTCATTAAAGCCCCTGAGAGAGATTTACATCAAAATTAATTATATCAATGGTTGAATTGCTTAAGTAACTCAGAGAACTCAGTTTTGAATAGGTTTGTAAGATGCTGGTTAAATAGTATGCTTGGGTTTCATAAAATAAGATGATATAAACCCTGTGGATTCTCATCCAAGATGGCTTTAATAGAAGTAATAACCTCTGACAAGGACCATAGAAATAGTTACTGCACATATATTTTATAGTTGGGTTTTTTTCTTCTTTTTTTTTATTGAAATTTAGTTGCAGAGTATTGGAAATTGTAAAAAAAAAAAAATGCAGCTATTGTAATACAAATGCATACACAAGTAGGCTGCTGTGGAAAGTGTTAATTTTTGTGAAAAGAAAACAAATGTAATGGGACAAGTAGTGGTATTTTGTCTCACTATGAAAAAACTTCATAAAACTTAATTCAAGTTATATACCAGAATTTTATTTTTTTCTTCTTTTGTTCCTCCTGCAGCCCTTTTGGTTACTTTTAGCCCTTTTGGTTACATGTACATGGTCCTTGTACATTTTTCACTTAAAATAACCATAAAGCGGTAAGTTTGGGGTTTTTATCCCTCCCCCCTCCTTTTTGTGGCAATGTAGACCTATAAAAATAGGAGTTCTGATGTGTAAGATGAAGTACCTGGTTTGAAAGGCATGATACAATTACAGTTCCAGAACTTCTGGATCTTACAGAAAGATTCCTAATCATGTCATAGAAAGTGAACATGTAAACCTTATTTGCAAAGTACTTTGATATATTTAAATGGTTTTGAAATCTTGTTTAGTTATCTCTTTTTTTTTCCAAGAAAGGGCATAAAATACAATATAATATGATTTAAAATAAGGAAAAACACAATTAGATAGAAAACAGAATATAATAGTGTTGTGGTCCTGTTGTTTTATTTTACTCTAAACAGTTAAGGGCTAAGAAAACTATTTATCACTTTGCAGATGAGAAGAAAATACTTGATGGTGCTACCATTTTGTGAGTGCAAAACTTTTTTTCAGAGAAGGAACTGTGTTCTTTCTGCTGAATGTGCCTGGAAGTGCAGAGAAACCCATCAAAGTTCAGAGCAGCTCTTCATTACTTTGGTCAGTGTTTGCATTGCACACTGGGACTTTGCAGAAAGGCTGAGAGAGTTTTCCAGGTGGAGCGAGATGAGCACATTGCAGAGATCTGTGTGCTGGAGGTAATCAGAGCTCTGGGGGAAACCTCTGTGCCTGCTCTGCAGTGTGAGAGAATGAGGGTGAATATTGACTCTCTGGCACTCTTGCAGAACCAGAACTGACTAGTAAAATGTGAATATTGGGAACTTTGGAGCTGATCCTTCAGGTTACAGTTGCACCTGGCTGATGGATGATAACAGCTGTCAGAAGCTGTTATCCAGGGTTCTTTCAGAGTTTCTGTGACTCAGAAAAGGAAGCAGTGAAAAAAATTCCTTTGTTGGTATAATGTTTATTTTATTATGTATATATTGTATGTGTTATGTTTAAATTTGAAAATACAGTGAAGTCTTTAGAACTAAATAGGGCTCCTAGGGTTATTCCCAAGGATAGCTCACATGCTGTATATTCAGGCTCATTTGAAACACATTTTGAAGTTTATGTGAATCAACTTGATACAAATTGTAACATGAAAAAATAGTGAAAAACTATTTAGTTTTATAATTTGGAAGTTTTGGGTTGAAGTGCACTGCTTGAAAAGAACAGATCTGATCAGATCTGAACAAGTGGCATAAATAGCACTAAATCCCAGAGCCTGGATTTAGATAATTTTCAAAATATTTGTATAAAATATTTGTGCTATAAATGTATATTTAATTTTGGCTTAAAGAGCCTAAACAGAAACATCGTATGTGTGATTTAGGATGTCCTTGAGCTGCAGGCCACGAGAGAACAGAGACAGGAAATATTTTTGCCCTGTTCTTATGGCATCTGCTGTTGAAGGTTGTTAGAAGCAGAATACTGGGATGGGTGGGTCCAGGACACCAGTATGTTTGGTGGTTTTTTTTTTTGTGTGTGTGTTGTGGGGGTTTAAAAAACTTACTTAGTAAATGCCTGATTTCCTAGAAACATTTGAGAATTGCTTTTCCACATGGACCTGTCTTTAATATACATAGAAGGCACCAGTGGACTTATCTGCTCAAGTGTCAAAATGGCCTGCTGCTGAATGCTAGTACACAGTTAATTTGTTTTAATGCTATTTTTATGTGCGTGCTATCCAGGGATGTGATTTCATGATCAAACAGTATGGATCCCTCTGGGTAGCTCTAGGAAGTAAGGATGCTCAGAGGAACCATTGAAGACAAGTGTCCCTTTGGCAGCTACAGACTGCAGCATGAGTGGTGGGGGCTCCCTGGCTCCCCCCTTGAGATTGGCCTCAAACCAGACTGGATGTGTCTTTAAAATTGTAATAAGTACAATTTTCAGCTCAGTTCTTCTCTCACTAGTGTACTGGGAGAGCTGACATCTCACTGATTCTCACTTTGTGGTTTTTACCACCACTCGAGTGTGCAGGAAAAATAATCTGCCTTTTCTTCACTGTTGCACCATTGTTCTGTGTTTTTCAATTATTATGCAGAGTAGATTGTGCTGTCTAATTACAGGTGAGCCTAGTTAAAGCAGGCAATCTCTGTGTAGGGAACATTTCAGCCATGGTGTTTGTTGTTGGCTTGTTTTTAAAGTGCAGCAGGAAAAAGGTTTGAAAGGTGAATGCTTTCATTTAGTGCTTCTGGGCTTATCTGTCATATCGCAAATCTTACTTGCTGTGAATTTACTGTGCACTGAAATGACATTACCTGGTTGATTTAGTGTGTATAATTTAGGATATTGAGGTAATATTAATGTTTTTCAATAATTACTCTCTCATTTATCCGTATTTTGATTATATAAAAATTAATATCCTGCATCTTCCTAATGGAATAATTAGGATATTTCAACACAGCAAAAAGAAATCCAACTCAAACCTATTTCAACAAGAAGATAACCTAATTTTCCCCACAAAAGCCCATAAAAGTAGGGGAAATATTTTTCCTTCCCATTTCTATTTCTAGCTTGTCTTCTGAACATCAGGCTAATAACTTCTTGGCATGTTCAGAATATTTCATTTGAGTTCTGACAGTAATAACCATGTTTTATTTGGCTGTCAGGGGCCCTGTAAGATGGAAAGATAATGTGTTCATTCTCTGTCCAGTGGGAAGAAAATACATTGACTGTCTAAAATAATATGAGAAGAATGAGAGCTAGTTAAGTTGATTTTAGGGAAAATAAAAGCAATATATATTTTTTCAGTGGTACGTTGCAAGCTGTTGGTTAGATGGAGATAGGTAATTTCTTGGGGTTTCTATAAAACCAGAAACACAGACATGTTTCTTTCTGAGCACAGACACACACTTGTTTTGGAGGTGCCATTGCTTTGAGATGATCCCCTCTTTCCTGTACTTTGAGGTCTGAATCTTTTCTTATCCTTGTGATAGAAGATTCAAACTACTGAAAAGTCTGCAGTGAAATATAGCCTTTAATAGGGACAAAGAATTCCTGAGATATCTGGTTTAGCAAAGCTGACTGGAAGAGTTCTGTTTCAAGGGATGTGGCTACATCTCCATCATGGTCACAGCACTGTAGGCAGATGTGTCCTTCCCAGTGCTTGCTGAGTTGTGACACATGGAGAATACAGTCTGGGTTTCCTTACTCTAATTTTAATTTTATTTGCTTGTTGTCCAGTTGCTGAAAGTCAGAATATGTTCCTGATTTCTTGCCTTGTCGCAGTGACGTGAGGAAAGGAACTGCTGCCCATATATATATGGCTTTTCTTTGTCACTCCCAGCTGCCTGAATCTGTTCTCCACCTCAGTCATGTAATTAGTCTAATACTGTAGACTGTGAGTCTTTAGTGTAAAATAACTTGTGCATGTGATTTCGAAGTGCTTGAAAAGATTCATATTTCACAAGGACACAGTAGGTGGATCATTAATAATGGACAGACAAATCTGGAATCCTAAATCTAAAGAGACACCCGCTTTTGCAGTCCCTTCTGTCTCCCAAAGCTGCTGTGGTGGCAGCTCTGCCCTAGTTAAGATAAGAAATTCTTTCCTGGTTGGTTGGCAGAGTGTAAGTGGGTGGGGTGTTCCACTAAGGAAGGCAGAGTTATACTTGGTTGCATTACTGGGTGGTATCTACAATGACCTTCAAACAAAACTTGGGCTGTGTTCTTTGTAAATGCCTCTGAGGGGCAGTTTCAGCCAAGAGCTGCATGGGGCTCAGTGGCTAAAAATCAAATCATCACTTTATTTTCTGCTTGCAGACAATTTCAGGGAAACTGAGGCAAGCAGCCTCTTATTATTTTCAAATCTTGTTTGGACTGTGTGTCATTCCTGAGGGTTAGCACTGCTCTGGGCCACACTAGGACCTGCAGGCAGTCAGTGATTTTGGTTACATACGTCATGTAGGCAGCTTTGGGGATCATGAGTACCTTGAACAGGAATTTTTTCTAACTTGCTTTCAGTGTTTTAACTGAAATGATGCTGTAGCATTCCATGGTCCTCTGTGTGACACCAATAAACACTTGACTGATTGCCTGTCTGACTAATTCAGCAGGACACTTGTCAAAATGATCTAAGATTTTTTTTCGCATCTACAAGAGTAAGGATGTCTGACTATCCAAGTTTTTGTCTCTAACCAACACATTTTTTCTATTTGAGCACCGTCAACTCTTATTAGTTTGCTGAGTCAAAGATGTGAAAATGACCTATCACATAATTTTGATGCATTTGAATTACTCTTTCAAAATAAAAATCAGATCATGGGATGGATGGTGGTATGAGCACTTTGTAACCTTTTGTTTCTTGCTTCTTGCTAATCTTCTTTGTTTCTTCAGATTAGGCTTAAAGCATAAGCCTTGGTCTGGAAAGCAACTGGTGAACACTGTATTAACAGCCATGTCAGTCTCATAAACTACATTTTTGTAGCCTTTTAGTCAATTGTTCCTTGATTTAAGCCATATGGTTAAGATGATGGACAGCATGCAAAACTACTATAGTTGTTCCTTGTTGAACATAGATTCTGTAGATTTATCCTTAAATGTGGTAAATTATATTTGGTGGCAGTTCTCATAATTGTTAATATCTAATAGTTTGATATTTGGAAGTACAGCTCTTAAGTGAAACTCTTCAATGTTCTTTTTTATAGTTATTATTTTCTTCTCTCCACTCTCATATATCTTTGCAATCGAGTAACACAGATGGGTACTTATGTTTCTTAATTTTAGGCATTGGAATGGTGCTAAAGTTAGACTGGTATCCTCATGTCTGTACTGCTAGTGGAAGATAGCTACACCCTCCAGGGAGCCATTCAGCATCAGGCACACTGAATTCCTGCTGGTATGCAGAAACTGGTTGCTCAAAACAAGAATCTAAGGTTGATGTCTGAAATTATGAAACACTTCTCCAGGAAAAATATTACCGAAGTAAAATTTTTAATGGTTTAATATTAAGATCAATTTGCAAAATTAAATGTGCTGCATGACAGGATCTAAGTAGAACGAGCTGAGTGTGTAGGAGACTGTTTGGTGCCCAGGTTGTAGGAAGTATATCTGGCTGCTGAACAGGTGCCAAGCAATGTAGTACTTGGTCCTCCTTGCTGGTGGCTGTTCTGCTAGCAGCCGTGCAAAATCCCAGGGTTTGGGGTACCAGAAAAACATCTCCCAGAATATATGTGCAAAGTCAATCCAATGGGTTTAGCTGGCATTGGTGACTGGGTTCTGGCAGGAGTGACTGAGGTGACTAGGTAAAACAGGATAGCCTGAATATAGTTATAACTTGTATCTTTAAAGCATCTTTTAGTTTGCAACCACCAGTATTGGTCCTACTGCAGGTAAATTACTTAGCATAGAATGTAAAATTTATGCATGGTCTCCATTTTCTTATTTGGTGAATTAGACCTGGACAAAGAGGTGTGAGGAGGAGCATACAAAGGATCTCTACAGATAGTCCTCCTCTTTCTCCAGCTGTGGTGCCTCTGCAGGTGCTGAGGTTGGCCAGCTCTCCTTACACTATTTTGGAAGGGTGCAGATGCTTCTGGAATCAGTGCACAAATCTCTGCACAGTGGAATTGTGTGAGTGTTCTGCCCTTCCCTGGACAGTCAGGAAGGTCCTGTCTGGCTAAGACCAAGCCAACAGCTGTGGCCTGTTTGCATGCATATTTTCTCTGACCAGAAGTTACCTAGTAGGCTCTGTACTGCTCACTGGCTCCATGCTGCATGGCTCTTCTCCAGGAGAGTTGCCCCATCCTTAGGATCAGGGGTTATGTTGGAAGGAGTTGCAGTTCGGGATTTTTAACCAACCAGTTCCCAGGTTTTGGGGAGCACAGCAGACAGATGATGGGTTAATCTGAAATTTTTCATTCTAAAGTCGGTCACTGGTCTTAATTTTTTTTTTTTTTTTTTTTTTAAACAAAAGGGGTCAGAAAATGACAGATGATCCAAGCTTTCCAAAGACTTATTTAGGGCTTAGAAGAAGGAGGAAGTAGAAGCATCCCTTCACGTTTAGCCACCAAATGCCTTTTGCCAGCACTGAAACTTGTACTGTTTCCTTGTCTGACTGTGCTCTGCAGGGAAACCTTGAAGGAGGAATTTAGGAAGCTGGTTTCTGTCAGCTCAGTTTGAACTGTTTCTACCTGACAGACTTGCATGCAAGATATACTGGACTTCGAGTGAACCTCTTAGAAAAACAAACCCCATTCCTAGTTTGATGTTATAAAGTAAAAAAATTGGGTCAAATGTGTGTTTCTGATGAGAATTAATCACAGCTTGAGTGCCTTAGTTGAATGATTTTTTAAGTTATGTAGGCATGGGGTTTTTTGTTGGTTTTTGGTTTTGGATTTTTTTTCATTCTCCTGTATTACTAGATTTCTAAGATCAAAGCGAACACAGTGAAAAGGCAGGCATGCTGTTAAATCAGTATAGTTTTATTTTACGGGATTTAGAAACTGTTCTAACAGTTCAAATTCAGGGCTTTCTCACAGGAAGTGTTTGCTGGAAGGTGAATGGAAAAGTACATTGGATCAGCAAAGTGTAAATTAGATTCCAGTGTACTTCCAATGCAATATTCAGAGTAGCTTATATTGAACTGTTCATTGCTTTTGCTCACAACTCTCAAAAGTTTTTTGGGTTTTTTTGGAGTGGCTTGATAAGTGTTCCAAACTGTTCTGTGCTTTTGAAACCTGAGTGTGCTTTGCATTTCTTCACCCATCTTTCCCTGTAGTTTTCCACTTCTGTGCAGTCAGCTGAGGAAGAGCAACCTCCTCCTGATAGAAATGTTATATATGCAGTTCTGGGCTGGGCATGTACCATGGTCCCTGTTTTGGGAAGCATGGAGTGTCAGGGTGCATTGTGTTAATCCAGAATGCAGGACATGCCTCCAGAAGACATGACATACACAGTATTCTTGCTTGAAAGAGCAATGCAAAACACTGAATTGAGTTCTTAGGAACACTTGTCCTCTTGAGCACTTGGTGCTTCAGCTCTGCAGTGATGCACAATAGTGCCACAATTTCTTCTCCAAGTTAGGAGCAGGTTCACCTAATGGTCCATGACTGTAGATATTTGGATACTTAAGAAAATTCCTTTACTTGTGAGTTTTAGGGATGGGAGTGGAGTGAAATAAGCATGTAAATAGCTTCAAGTGGAGCTAAAGTTTAGTTATGGGAAGGATTGTTGGAAAAACAAATTTATGATGCTCAGTTGTTTTCTCAAAGGATACTTTATATACCAAAGCCTTGGTTGGATCCTCCTGGCATTTTCAGGATACAATTTGCTAAATCAGAACTGAGGGAATATAGCTGGTAACAGGCCCAAAATAAAAACTTATAAAGTAAACTTCCTTCATGCAAGGCAACAGAATGAATAGAAATATGTATAAAGATTGAAGCTTTCTAGCAGTGATGGGAGAGTGAGGAGAGATTAAGCACAGTACTGCTACTGCGGACAGAATTAGGTGGCTTCAGAAGAAGCGACTGTCGTGCCTGCTCCTCAGCACACTTTACTTCCTGAATTTCTGCTGTGATGGCTGCTGAATCCCACCATGAAGGGGTGGAGGAGGCTGCTTTGTATGTGCTGGCTCTGAGATACATCACTGTTCTCTACTGGTAGGTTGTGTGAACATGAATCATGTGCTTTAATTCCAGCACTGCATCCACTGTACATTCCTTCTGAGCTGGTCCTGAAACCTCCACTGCTGTACCCCACACTGTGAGTTTTCCCTTTGCCTTGGCATCCTGCCTGTGCTGCTGCCTCCCGCTCCCACCCTGAAGGCCCTTGTTACCTTTTAATTCTGCCAATATACATGCTTCCAGAGAAAAAAGTGCATTACCTGTCCACTGGCTGGTGCAGGGAGTCATGATACAGCTGTGTTTTATATGAATGCTTACACAAATCTTCCCTTACACAAATGCACATATGTTTATTCTCCACTCACCTTTGAGAAGCGTCAAGGCATCTGAGATCATAAAATGTATGTATTGGACAATGCTGAATTAACTGTGCCAAAACAAAAAAGACATGTTCCAGTACAGTATAACTTCTCTTTCCTGTCCAGTGTGTTGTTTGCTTTTTTCCTTCTCTTTTCGTCCTATCTCTTCATGGTGTCTGAATGTGAAAGAATGGTGGAGATAATCTGGGTGGTGTTTGCCTTTCCCATCTCAGAAATATCTGTACCAGAACATCCAAAGTAGATGTTTAGTGGGCATAAGAAATGAGTCCATGTCCATTTGGAGCTCAATGTAATAATGGCATCCTAAGATTTTCTTGTTGTTGTTACTGAGGTTAGTTTTGAAATACAATTGTGGTTGGCAGCGCGTGCGGGTGGACTGGGCTGGGGGATGTGCACCTCCTCTGCTTTTTGCCTTTTGATTTTAGTTTGCTCACTGCCAGGCTGAGAGAGCATTTGTAGAAATTGGCATGTAGTGGGTACTGCATTTTCTTTCTGTATTATTTCTAAGGGAATTTAAAATTTCAGTTTGGATTGAGCTTTTCTCATGTTAGCTGGGGCAAATGCCTCTGCATGTCCTGGTACCAGCACAGTGGTCTGACAGATTTCCATTTGTTTGCATTTTTAAGCAGCTGCGCTAGTCCGCCTCTGAGGACTAATCTCCTTTCCTTCTGCATTAGTTATTTTGGTATTAAGTGTAAAATAGAAATATTACATATTTGAAACTTGAGGATTTACCACTTGGAGTTTTAAGGGACTTAGCACAGGTCAAGTGCTCTTGGTAAACGAACGTAATTTAAAATTTTAATTTAGATCAGCTTAAGGACAGAATGCTTTATCAGTGATCTGTAAATTGTATTGGCTACAACTCAAAGTGCTAAAAAAATTCTTTTCCAGCCACTTGCCGCTTCTCATAAGGAGTTTGATAATGATAATGATTATGGGTATGAAAGGAGATGCATTGCCTCTGTTCATCATACAGTCTCAAGCCAGTGCTTTCAAATATGTGTGCCTTAAGTTAAGTCTTAACCAAAGTGTATTTCAGTACCCTGTGGTGGTTTCTGAGGAAGATGTTACAGCAATTCTTTGTGTCTGAAAGTTGGATCACTTTTAAGGGCCTTGGCTGATCTTTACACCAGTCAGGTCAAGAGTGGTTGGCATCGTAGAAAATAAGAACATAGAAGGAAATGACAGTTGCTTTCCTCAAATTATTTTATTATGTTGAATGGACATATACACACATGGGCACAGAGACCAGGATACCTGTGGTAGTTAGCTCCTTTTCCACGGGCTAGTCCGTTTGCTGTCTGTTTGTACACTGGTAGTGCTGGAGCTTCATGATGAGGAGGCTTCCCTCCTCTTCCCCCCACTGCTGGCAGCCAACTGTTCTGCTGTTTTTCTTGCTCATCTGCTCCATCAGATGTGCATGGCCTGCATGCTGCCTCTCTCACATTCTGTATGCTTTGCATTTTTTGCATTAAGTCCCATTTTGCTCTCCCTTCTCCCTAAGACGTTTGAGGTTCCCATCTCAGGAATTCCTGCCAAGTTCTGATCTCAGCATCTGTTCCTGACATTATCCAGATGCTCTAGTTTTGGGGCCTTTAAAACCATGACTTTTCTGTTTCTGTTTTTCTCTGAAACCCAAGTAACCTGGAGCACAGATACAATCATGAAAGTGTTAATCTAATTGTTAAACTATACAGTCATTTTGGAAAGGACGCTTTTGACCACAAGAGTTTTTGCAATTGCTGGTATGTGCTGAATGTAAATTAATTCATTGTGCTGGGATAAGGTTACTTTTGTGTAGCTGTGGCTAGATGGAGCTGTCAGAATGTGTAACGCCGTTTGATTTATGTGCAAAGGCTACACGTGTTAGACTTTCCTGGTATGTGCTATTCATTTTACCTGCTATGGGGTTCAATGGTGATACCCTTTTACTGTTTTAGCATAGGTGATATAATGTTTGGTAATTATTGTGGAAAGTAGAGAAATCATTTGGGATACAACAATTAGGCACAGAGACTTGAATACGGTTTGCTTTCAGTGAGGGGCAACATTATCCTAAAGCAAGGGCATTTGGAACAGTGATGAATGCATGAATGTTTCTGATTAGATGTGTATTTTTTTGTTTTAATGTGGGCAAAGTTCTTTTAATAAGTGAATGGTTTCTAGTGAGGCAGGTAATTTAAAAGTGGTCTTGCACAAGAGAAAAGGTGACCCCTAATGACAGGTATAAAAACTATTCTCTTTAGAAGCTATGCTGTCTCTCATTTTCAGTCTTTGCCTTTTAATAATAATTGCTAAGATGTTTTAATTAAAAGCAGATCTGGGAGGTATTATCTGCTTCCTCTGTTTAGTCCTTTTAAATGTTAATCACTTTTGACAGCATAATTTACCCAGCTACCTGTGTTAGCCTTATGCAATGTATCTATTTGTGTGGCACCAAAATACAAACTGCACCCCAAAAAGGCTTTCTAAAAATTCATATAATTGCAAAGATTAAATGTGGCAGGAGAAATACAAAGAAAGAAGAATTAAATGAAGATTTAATGAGACAGTCAGAAAAGCTATTTCAAGATGGCTGGAGCTTCCCAAGAAATTATTCTTTCGTGAGAGGTAACCAGATTGAATTCACTTCTGTTTCTGCTGAAAGACATTTAGAGAGCAGTGGAAGGTAGGAGGCAAGATTGGAGCTGGCCTTGGAGCTTGTGGACAGTTTCTGTCAAGCAGGATTGTTAGGTTAGGTGCATGCAGAGGAACATGAAAGAAAAAGAGAAAAGAAAAAAAAGATCTTGCCTCCTGCCTCCCCCAATTGCAACCTTTAACTTATAATTGTAAAAATTGAAGGAAACTATAAATTAATCAGTAGAATTTATTTGTCTGTAGGTTATGAATAAATAATTTTTTTCTACATGAGTCAAACAGCTTGTTTTGTGTGATGTTTTTGAATGGAGACTTTAGCAATCAGATTCCACACACTCTTTAACCTTGTGCAAAATTTAATGAAAAACAGAGTTACTACTGAATATACTGTTTTGCCAGCTCGACAAAAGATGTTAAGTTCTGCATATTTTTGCATAATAAAGATGAGTGTTGACAGTGTAATGATCCATTTGGCACAGATAAAATCATGAATGATTTTAATAACCTTACAACAATATTCGAAGTCACTATGAAATACAGACACTTCAACCAGGGCCAGGCCTGCTGGCCTGGTATGAGGTGTCAGCTGCTTTTATAACCTTAATTTTTCCAGGGGAGAAAAGAGGAGAAATATAGGCTAGATGAGCCCTGAGGAGATGGGGAAACATTAGGGGACCTACAAAATGGAAGGGATCTGTTTTGAGATTTTCGTTGCAGTCTTTGTCCACAAGTTGAAGCTGATGGGTTTTGGCAATGCTTGTGTCTCTTTCCCCAGGCTGCACTACACTTTTATTACGTGTTGAAAAATGCATTTTATGGATATGGGGTGAGTCAAGGTAAAATGTAAGAATGATTGTCTGGTCCCAAGTTTGGTAGCTTGAAATGATTGTGCATACAACTGTAATTATGGCTATTTTTTTTTTAACAAGTTCTTTTGTATTCATTCAGGTGATGTAGTTGCATGGTCCCATTTCCACAGTGATTTAGGGAATTAATTTTGAAAATTAGTCCTGAAAGTAAGTCTGGAGTCTTTCAAGCTTTCGCACAAAATGATTTAGGAGTATAATTCTGTCAAAAGTCTCTATTTATATTCCTGTTTCTTTGGTTATAATGCACTACATCCCTGTGTAAAGAAAGAGCACTTCAAGGTGGAGGCTTCTGCAACGAGTAGTCAAGAATCACAGACTGATGTAAAATTATTGTTAAAGTAATATCAGAGACGTGCTTTACTGGTCATTCCTGCATTTCAAAGAAAGAAAAGCACTTGACTACCAGTGAATTTTCAGTTTTCAAGATGGATGTGATTATATTAACCTGCTAGTTTCCTTCTGAGATTCTCCCTTCTTACTCTCTTATTTCTTCCTATGCTTTTTTTTCCCCTTTTGTGCTCATAAGGACTTAAGAGGACAAATCTGAGTAGTTGCCAGGTGGCTTTTAAAAGCAGAATTTCAGAAACACCCGGGCATCTGATCTGTTGCAATTTTATGGGGAGAAAATACATGGGATGCCCTTCCGTAACCTTGTCTGCCAAAATATTGTTGAAAAAGTTTCTCCAGATCATTTTAAAAACGGTTTTGGCACTGGGAGCCCAGGTTTTAGTGAATGTCCCTGAGCCTGTGCTGCTAAGTCATTAAACCTGGTATTTTGTGGGAAATAAACCAGCGTGTGGTGGGTGGAAATCCACCTGGATGTGGATGAATCAGGCTTTTCGTAGTACATACAGAGCTCACTGTAGTCTTCTTAGCTGTAGAAAACCTAAAGGTGTTTAGGAAGATTCTCTCCTTTTCTGGACTATCAAATGTTATCTAAGGAGCGTGTTTTGCTTAAGAGCAGAGCTCTGTGTTTGGCATAGGTTCACATAAAAACTGCGGTGAGTCAACATCCTGTGTCTGGGGATTGCCACAGGATGGGACAACATTGTCTCCATGGATCTCCTGGCATGTGTCATTTACAATCAGCCCAGTGCTGTTGGAAGCTACCTTTTATTCTTAATTTTGTAAGGATAGCCTTACAAAATGTAGTGTAAGTTAAGTTGCAGTGTTTTCACTATTGTTACATGTTAAAATAATAAAAACTGTTAGTCATGAGCAGTCATTTGCATTTAGGATATTTTAGAACCTTATTTAAAGAAGGGAGGCAAGAATTATCCTCTAATGTGCTGGTTATTTTTGTCATTATACACAAAATGAAGAATACTGTTATTATTGTCTTAAATGTCAGAGTAAAATGATTCTCTCTGATTTTTTTTTTTTTAATCTAGATAATGAAGATAGTTTAAAAAGGCACTATATCTCATTGTTTTTCAGACCTCTGAAAAGTTTGGGGGGTGGGGAAGGGATGTGTTATACAAAAGGCAAAAGGCACAGAGTTTTACCTTTTGAACAGACCTTGACGTTTATTTAAAATAAGCCTAATTTAATCGGTATTGTATTGCACACTGAAGATAATTTAGGCTAGTGTCAAGGACAAGTGTTATCTATTCCTTTGTTGTAGTGAGGTATTGAAATAATGAGTGGAACAGAAGGGAATCAGAAAATGTTTGAAGTTTTTCATCTGTGTCTCTAGATGGGTATTTTTAATCACATTCTCCTGGCTTTTGCATGCAAATTACACTGAACAGCACACACTATATAAAATGAAGAGCTGTATTTTACAAAGTCTATTTTCTTGAAGTTTAATAAGCTTGCAAAGATTGTCCTGTGCTTTAACTAACTAGTTACCTTTTTGTACCTCAGCTGAAATTAAAATCTTAGAATTTAATGCTGCTGTTTTGATCCTGTAGCAGAGGAATAGAAAGCCTGGTCCTTTTTAGGAGGTTTCTGAAACCATTTCTTTCCTGGTTCTCAATGACTGCAGCTCTCAATGACAGATGAGACAACTGTTAAGATTTAATACATTTTTATTTCAGCAATATATCTTGCTGTGTGACACCAGCCCCTCTAATAACCCAGTGTCTGGATTACTTACTGCATAGCGTCACTGCTTAACTGCTGACCTCTGTGGCAGAAATAAAATACTGAACTCCTGTACGGTCTGTGCTCTTGACTTGGAAATCTGCAGACCTGCAGAGTCATCCCATACCATGAGCTCAGCTGCATGAAGTACAGTCAGGGTATCTTTTTGAGCCTTGTCCTGTAAGAAG
This sequence comes from Zosterops lateralis, assembly GCF_965231275.1. NCBI lineage: Eukaryota > Metazoa > Chordata > Aves > Passeriformes > Zosteropidae > Zosterops > Zosterops lateralis. Next base: position 14,708,023 of record NC_139762.1, read on the forward strand.
GCAGACTTTCGTAGTGTGCTCTAAAAGTGTGAAATTGTTTGGAAAGTAATACTGACAGCATTGTCCTCAGTGTGGTTCACATCTACTCATTTGTGCTGAGGAATCAAAAATGGAGAAGATGAAATTGGCTTATTCACATACTCAGATGTGCCCCAACTACTTCCCAAGCACAGCACTCTCTCTTCTGAAATCATGTTTTCTTCATGCACCACTTTAAAGATAGGATGGATATAATTTTTTCCAGTTTCTTTTCAAAACGAGCTAAGGAGATACCGTGGTAAATCACATATTGTGGTAATTTTGCAGAGTATGTACTTAGCCATGAACAAGAGCACTGTTGGTACAAAAGGATTTTGGAAGAAATCTTTCCTGTAGAAATTGAGGATTTAAGAAAATAACAGGGCAGCATATACAGAAAAGTATTATATATGCTTTCAAAGGAAGAGTTGGTAAAGAAACAACCCATTAAAAAATACCATGATAAAAACCTTCTGATTGAAAAACTGTCCTATTTAGGCAGAGAAATTTTCTCCAGCTGTTCTCATAGCCCAAACAAGCATGGATTTAAGCATTTTTGTACTAGTCATATGGAGGGCTTGTAACAATTGTGGGAAGCAAACTTCTAAGCATAATATCTTAATTTTTGCTGAGAAGCATAAAAGAAAAACAAAATTTTTTTTCTTTAATGGGATGATGTTCTCTCTTCCTGCCCTCTTAACCATAGTTCTGCATTTAGTTGGAAGCTGGGAAATGTCTTTAGCCCATCATCTTAACCAGGCCAGTTCTGCAGTGAGATGTATCTGCATTTCTTGTGTTTGGACTCCCAAGGCTGACTCCATCCTCTGTGAGATCAGGGTGCAGCCAGGGCACTGCCCATCCTTGCAGCAGGGTTTGGCTTAGCACCTGTGAGTGCCAGTGCTGATGAATACCTTCACTGAGAGGGCTGGAATCAGCAGCTAGTTACAAGAGCTTGTGTATGGTTCCTTAGCATGAATACAGTCAATAGCAGAAATGCAGCATTCAGAAGCACAATTTAAAGTAACAAGCTGCAGCTTCCAGATCTGTTCCCAGCCAGGTGAGCATGCCCTGCTGAAGAGAAACTCTCCTCCTGGCTCCTGTCCTTCTGTCTGTTCTGTCAGCTCCATGAAATGTGGGTGTTTCTGGGTTTCTGGGTTGTCTGTCTGTAAGAGCTGACCAACGTGGATGTCTTTGGAGGTTTGCTGCTAATGAAAACCAATATCCAGCCCTAGTGTTGGACTTGCTGTGTCCATGCAGTAGCTTTAGCCACGTAAGCACATCAGAAGGGCTTTGCAGGATAATCTGTGTGTGCTCTGTGTGTTCTTGTGTCTGTCTTTGTATCTGTCTGTCTGTCTGTACATGTGGGCTGGCGGTTCAGTTCTTGGACAGTGCATTACATGTAGAAGTGGTCTGTGGTACAGTCAAGGGCTGAGGTCATGGAGAACCAAATGCAGCCAACCAAGCAGGCAGCTCAGTGTCTGCTACTGCTTGTACTCCTTGTGATAATTTAAACTCTGCTCAGTTATTGTCTTATTTCTTTGTCTAAGCCTCAGCCTGATTTACACCACGAAGGTCAGGTCAAGAGCAATTCAGACAGAATATACACAAATTACTTTTTCAGAATGTCACTTTTTCATGCTTACTTTTAGACTGTTGCTCAGCAATAAGGAGGAGAAGAGAAAAAAAAAAACCTTTTAAATATATGAAATTAATCTTTTAAATATTTTAACATTTTAAATATATTTAAAGTATTTTTAATAGCATGGGAACTTAGAGGATAGTACCTAAAAAACTGCATTTAATTCCTACTGGGAGAGGATTAGATTGCAATTTAATATTGATTCTAGAATTTCTCAGATCAAAGTGCCATGGGAAATGAATAATCTAAAGCGATGTTTTAATAAAAAGCTTGTATATTTACTTCAGAATAATTTCTTAGATTTAAAGAATCATGAAAGCAGAAGATTTTAAAACTACCTGTAAAATTAAAGTATCCTTGGAATCAATAGATGAGTTTTGATCTTGCAGATATGATTTAACTTGGTGTGTTATGTTGAGCTTTGAAAGCAAGAAGTGCTTACTTAGCAGATTTGGGAATGACTTTCACTAGGACCTGTGATGTATTTTCCAGCACTGGTTATCTCATGGGGTTTTTGAGGGGGTGGATTATGTTCAGAGGTACATGCAGAGTCCTGCATGTGGGCTGGAATAACCCCTCTCAGCAGGATGGGCTGGGAGGCTGCTCCCTGTAGGGACAGACCTGGTGGAGAACCTGATGGATGTGGGTCAGCAGTGCCCTTGTGGTGAAGATGACCAGCTCCCCCCTGGGCTATATGAGCAAGGCTGTAGCCAGCAGGCTCAGGGAGGTGATTAGGCTGGACCTGAGCTGGCAATGTGCACTCACAGCCCAGAGAGCCAGCCACACCCTGGGCTGCATCCAAAGCTTTGTGGGCAGTACAGTGAGGGAGGGGATTCTGCCCCTCTGCTCTGTTGTGGAGAGATCTGTCTGCTGCATCCAGCTCTAGGGTCCCAGCACAGGAAGGGCATTGACCTTTTGAAGTGACACCACCAAGATGATTAGAGGGGTGATGGAGTGCCTTTCCTATGAATAAAGGCTGAGAGAATTGGGATTGTACAGCCTGGAGAAGAGAAGGCTTCAGCGTGACCTAATTGCAGCCTTCCAGTACCTGAAGGGCACCCATAAGAAAGAGGGAGAAGGATTTTTTACAAGGACATGCAGTTACAGGGCAGAGGGGGACGGATTAAAACTGAGAGTTGGTTTAGATTACATATTAGGAAAAAAATGTTTACTTTGAGAGTGGTGATGCACTGGACCAGGTTTCCCAGAGAAGTTGTGAATGCCCCATCCCTGGGAGCGTTCAAGGCCAGGCTGGACGGAGCTCTAGGGAAGGTACCACTGCCAGTGACAGGGGGGTTGGAACTGGATGATCTTTAAGGTCCCTTTTAATCCAAATCATTCTGTGATTATTTTGGCCTTCTCAATCCAAGGAAGACATTATAGTGATGGCCCAGCCAGAGACCATCAGAGTGAATTAGTGGGCTGGAAGCTGTCACAGGGCAAGGGGGACCTTTAGGGGTGCTCTGTGACCATGTGGCTCCTTAAGGCACAACGGTCTTGATGTAGCTGCTCTCTGTTAGGGATGGTGAAGATGGAACTGGACTTTTCGCTGAGGTGCACAGGAGCAGTGGAGCAGTGTAAGAGACAACAGACACGTAACAAGGGAAGTTTCAACTGGATATAGGGAAAAGGACCAAGAGGGCCAAATGCTGGGAGAGAGCTGAGAGAGGTTGTGGACTGTCCGTACTTCAGCTGGATGTGGCTCTGAGCAGCTTCCTCTCTCTGACCCTGGTTTGAACAAGCACTTGGACTAGTACATTTCCAAAGGTCTCTTCCAGTTCAGGTTATTCTATGATTCTGTACAAGGTCACACTTCTGTATAATCCACTGAAAATCGAATATAAAGTATTAATATGATGGTGGCATGTGACCCTTTAAATGTCCTTATTTTTCCAAAAGCCGTAATGCAGTAAAGTTATTGTGAAAAGTTGTTTGGCTCCCTTCCAGCTACTTTACTTTGAGAAGTTTTATGAAAAGTTCTGGTTTCATGGCTGAAGTGATTAATTAGGACAGGTAATGATTTTCTTGAAATTATAGAGGTTTGTTGTTTGTATTACAGCTTATCCTAAATTGAAATGGTGCTTGCCCTTTTTCTCCTTTTAAAATGCTGGGTGATGTCTGGGTCTGTAGAGGGGATGCTCAGGTTGCACATCACATCCAGCACAGAATGACTCTTAGATGCTGCTATTTTGCTAATTAAATTTTTTTTTTTTTTTTAATATCTGTGAGCAGTAGTGTATTATTGTGAAAATACCTATTTTGTATTTTCTCTTACTAGCTCATTGAAACAGTAGTTATATTTAAATGGGTTTTTAATGAGCCATGTAGAAAAGTGAAGCTCAAGGAATAATAAGAATTTGGGTCTGCCATGGGGCTATTAAAGTCAGTTCAGTCTTCAGAAAACCTATGAATTGATTTTGTATTTAGTTTCTTTCATTTCTAAATAATAATTGGCTGCTCCCTTGCTAGAGATTTTCCAGAATTTATGGAGTTTTTTCTCTTACACTCATCTGTTCATTCACAAGCAACTTGTGTTTTGGGATGTTTTAGAGTCTGAGGTGCCATTAGCTGAAATTTGATTTACTGCTGGGCCTTATTAAACAACTATTCCTTAGTTCTGCATTGTAACATGGACTGAGACTGGTTTTGGGTATAAGTGGTTTTTGCCAACCCTCAAGAGTTGCTAGAGAGCTGTGCTTTTATGTTCTGTTGCCATCTCCCTCACTTGTGCTGGTTGCAGAGGATGGGTGTAGTCAGTTCTTTTGGTGCCTTGCTAGTTCACTGTACAGTCTTGCTTGAGACTGGAAGTGTTTTTTGCTGAAGAAAGGATGTCAGTGATGTTCATGTTTAAATTTTTTTGCCAGCCTTCTCCATGTCCTCTTCCCAGGCACCTGCTGCACGTGTCTGAAAGTGCATGGCCATGATGTGAGAGGGGTTGAAATCTCCCTTACAGCAGCCCATGGCTGTCACAGTGAGTGCAGACAGAGACCTACACAGTGGGACTGCAGGACCTGGGCTTAACACCCTGGCATCGGACGTTAAAGTAGCTACTTTAGGGGAAGATATTTTCACAAGCTAATTTAGATTTTAGAGTCTCATTTGAACTATCAAAATCTATTTTCAAGGGCCATTAGTCCCCTATGGAAATGTTCAGTTATTAAGCGTAAACTGAGAACCAGAATCTTTGACAGCACTGGTGCCTCACCAGAGGTGTGTGGTTTAACTGCTCTGTCACTTGGAGCTGTCTCAGGTCTATGCTCTCTGTTCTCCTGGAGCCAGAAAAATGGCATTTTGTGTGAAGGGCAGTTTCGTCCATAGATGTCCATCCTGCAGGAGAAGTTGTGCAGCATAAATGCCAGAAGACCACAGCAGCTATGAAAGGGAAGACCACATCTGGAAGTTGTATATATCAGGAGGGGAAGTGCAGGGTTCAGACACTTTGGGTTGCTCAGCAGATTAACTACTGAACAATTGGCCACTGGACAGCCAGAACAAATTAGGAATGTTCTTGTATGAAATTGTCTCAAGTGTCCTTCTGGTGTGAAGAAACCAGATATTTAAAATGGCTTCTAATAATCTAAAAAGGTGAGTGATTTCAGTTTCACTCAGTGTTAAAAAGAGTGGGTAAGAAGTGTAGAGCCTTTGTGAAACCCAGAGGGTATGAAAACCAGAGGATCAGTTACTGTATTTCTAGCAGGAGAATGAAGCTTTAATCCTCACTGATAATAAAATAAATCTGAAATCATTGTTGGTGCCTACACATGAGCCAGTATCAGATTCATCAATAAATATCACCAAAGAATTAGCAAATTTTGGACAAGTATTTAGGAATATGCAAAATTAGAGTGTTCTTTTTGACAATCTTATCATAGTGGTGGAAAAGTACAGCAGAAGTTTCAGGCTTTATGAATTGCTTTGGAGTAGAGGATTTCTGGTTTTGTGGTTTGCTGCTGAAGAGAGATGACCTGATCAGACTATTTGATAGTGATGGATTGGTTTATATGATAGTAGTACTTAATGAAAATGTAAACAGCCATTGCTGGTGGAAATAGTTTTTTAATCCAGTTAATTAGCATTCAAATACTTAATCTAGTCTATTAATTAAGACTGCATATGTGTTTACTAATTTTTAATTACTTTAGAATAGACGGAAATTGTAATAATTAATGTTGGAACGCAGACTGCTGCTGCTGTGTCAATATTAAAATAAATCAATCTTCTTGCCTTTTATTTATTTAAGTAAATATAACCTGGTTAGCATCATGTGTTGAGTCTCAGATGGAGCAGTAGAGAAACTCATCCTCTCTTTCAGAAAGAGCAAGATGTTGGATTGTAATTAATTCAATACAACCCGGTGTTATAGACGGCTCAATGTGGTCACAGGCTGGAATCCTTCCTCCTATCCCAGATCCAAAGGTGCCCCAGTAAAACTTGTTTTGCTATCTCAGGCTGTGAAATAATTTCTTTAGAAGGCATTTGCTTGATGAAGCTAACATATCTAGCAAAATGTTATATTACTCTCCCTTCATTGTCTGTCTGCTATGGAAAGACACTTTATCAGCCAAAAGAGAAGAACATCAAGTAATTGGTTTTTAAACTGTACTCCTATATTTTTTTTTTATCTTCAGAGGATAAAGATGACAATAAAAAAATCCCTTACACTTCTTGAAATATACTCATGATCACAAGTATGCTTTTTACAGCTGGGATAATTGTTGAGTTTTACTGCAGTTTTGTATTTCTAAAAAGAGAAAAACTTGGTCAAACACTGAATGCTGTTGTTTTTTAGAATAATTGTATCTTTTGCTGATAATTCACACAAAATTGCTTGTATTTCTTGCTGTGGGGTTTAAAAAGTATTTTAGTTTATGCAGTTGACATTTGAAAACTTACTCTAATTCCATTGCTGAAATGGGATTAGCCTTCTGTAAGTTCTAATCCAAACAAAGCTGCTGTCTTTATATCTGAATGTATTAATGAATATTTGCAACTTATTTTTTCTTGAAAAAGTTGTATACACATATACTGGGGAACAAAATCTTACATTGTTCAAACTGATGACCCTTCTTCTGCCATCTTACCATGATAAATGATGATAATAAAACCTCTCACCTTTCTGTTGCTTTTGCCATATTATAATAAGAAATGTAAGCATGCCAATCTAAATTAGGCCTATTATTTATTAAATTTGTTTTGTGATGACAAGGTGGTTTGTTTTTACTTAATTTTATTTCCTATTTGCAGATTTTTAGTTCAGTGATTGAAAAATGCAGATAGTCCTGTTGCCTCAGGTGATTAAAACTAATGTAACCTATTAAACCGTATTCTCAAATCTTTGATACATTCAAGTTGAGGTCCCATGGAACATTGGGTGTATAAAATATATTATAATTATTTATTAACTGTTGTAGATATGATATTTGGTCTTTGGTGTGTGTTTGTCTTTAACAAAAATAAAATTAAACCAAATTTAATCTTACCAGTATTCACTGAATTCTGGTGTAAGTTCTTTTAAAGGGCTGATAGTGGTCTAATATTGAACAGCTAAGCTATTTTCTTTATTAATGCATTACTGTGGTTTGTTCAGTCCTTCTGCTGTTCATTTCTGCATAAGAGTGGATATTCTGATGAGTTTCTGAGGTCACTGCAGGTAATGAGATCTAAAACTGAAAGACAGAGAACAGGAGGCACAGCTCATTTCAGGTATTAGAAATAATAGACTGATTCTCGAAAGGTTAGAGTAGCTTCAGTCATTCTTTCTTATTAAAGAAGAAAAAGATCTACATGGAAGCAATCTCCTGACAGTAAAGATGATGTTTCCAGAAAAGATAGTCATCTTTGTTTTCTACTCTCATTGTAAATCTGGCATCTAAAGCCCAGCAAAATACCGTAGGCTTACCATTGACTGTAAGCTGATAAAAGCTGGTCTAGTAATGTGTGCTCCATTCTTTGCAAAATTAAAAACATCTCTGTGGCCTTTAAACGTGACTCAATAAGAGGCCTTTTCCCTGGCACAGAGCAGTGTTTATTGCTGTGGATTCTTGCAGCAAAGGATTCTTCACAGCTCCAGTGACCTGCTCTTGTGGTTCCTTCCACATTCCACACTGTGAGGGTGTTTCTTACAGTTTTTTGTTTTGTTTCTTGTTCTTGCAAGCATGGTAGTCAAGGTGTGATCTCTGGGCCTCCAGCAGTACAATTCCTCTCCTTGAATAATCTCCTTTGGTTAAAATAAGGATGTTGAGGAAATCAGAGATAAATGCTTCATATCATAATATAGTGCAAGATGTTTTGGCTGTCCTTGTTTCCCATGAGCTCATAATCTGGCAGAATGGCATACCAGGGTCTGGAAATCAAGATTCAAGAGTGTTTATTTGCATTAAATCTTCTAGTCCCAAAGACTTTCTAGCTCATTATGAGGACTGAGCTATTGTAGTCCAGATAGCTACTGGACCATTGTAGTGCTGTTTTACAATGAACTTCCTAACCTGTGTTCCTAATGATAATTAGATTTTGAAGAGACTAACATGGCTTGTGTTTCTTCACACTGAAAAAAATGTTACAACTTGGTGTGCCTTTTAATGGAACTGAAGCCTTTTGAAGGTTTGATGCTGTCAAAACTGTGAATACCTGCAAAAAACCTATAAGATCAAAAGCTAAGCTTGAAATAAGAAACATTCATTTTTAGATGTTCTGAAGTTATAGATGTAGACTGTCTGGAACAGGCAAAAAGCTGGAGGCAACTTGGAGTAGGAGATAACATGCACAGAGATTTATATGCACATACCTTTTTGCATATATATAATATCTGTAAAATACTTGGAACAAACGTAATTGGGGGATTTATCTTGATACATGACATGCAAAGGACAAAAAGATTTGATGTCTCATGCTAGGATTCTTAAATGCTTTGTTTATCTTTTGTTGTAATACCTTACAGATCTTCACTTATGGATTAATTTCAGTTGCTGGAGATTAGTAATTAGCTTGCTGTAAAACAGTAAGAGAGTTATGAGTAAAGTTTTAGAAGCATATTTTTGTAAGCATTGATATTTCACATTGTGTTATAAAATTAAATTTCCAATACTCTTGAGCTACTGACATTTTGGTGTTGTCATGTCTCTTTTGTGTGTAGATTTCTCAAGCATAAAATAATGACTTTTATGGTAAAAACATGCTCCAGCTGTCTGCAGCTGCAGTCTGGTTTTCCTGCTGCTACCTACCTTTCGACTAGCACTGGAGAGGGCATGGATCCTTTATCCATTACCAGTTTCTTCTTTCTTCTTGCATACCTGAGCCTAAATTTGCATTGGATATGGAATTATTGGCAGAAGTTTGCTACTCTCTGTAATTTCAAAAGAGTAAATGCCTGAGAGTACTTTCAAAAGCTGAATTCCCAAATGCTTTGCACTTGGACTTAGAGTTGTGGTTTTAAATTTTTTTATTGATGCTTATGTAAGTTGAATTTGAGTAAAGGGACTATTTTTAAAATCTTTTGACTAAGATGATGTTGAAATTACTTTAAAAAAAAAGGAGAAAATGACCTCTGGTGCCTTTTGGTTACATAAAGTTTTAGCTGTTGTGCTAACAGAATAAACAATTTGCAGAGACCAGCTTAGGTTTAAATTGATTTGCTCCATTTACCCTACCAATTTGGACAGAAGAATGTAATGCTTTCTTGGAAATGTCTTTCAAATATAATATTATAGATTAATTTGCAGGCTGCAGGATGCTGCTATCCATAAAACTTTTTTCTCCATCTTGAAAATTAAGTTCTAAAATGAAATGTGTTTAAGAGCTGGTGTTATCTCTTTCAGTATGTTACTGAAAGATAAATTGGGATAAATTATCTGTTTCGAATAAGTGCATAAAATAATTTATAGAGGAAAATATATCTCAGGTTTATAAAACAATCACCGTGATGTTTTCCTATTTTTCTTGCAGTGGTGAACACAGATTTAATAATTTTTTATTAAATTAGTGACTTGGCAAAGTTCTAAATGGGACTTGAGATTTCAAACTTGTCTTGGAGAAGTTAATGGCAAAGACATACAGAGTATCTCCATAAATCTGACTAAAGAAATTTTGCCAAAGAAGCCCACAACTTAAGTCATAATAATAGATAATAGGTCAATAGATGGCAGATCAATAGATGATGACTGGTTGTGATTATAACACTTTCTTGGCTTTGTATTTCATCTGTGGCTTTCAGTGTGTATCAACGTAAGTTCTTGAATGTTTTTATTCTGTAAAACTGTGGTTTTGCTCATGATTTGACTTTAGTAGTGATGTGTATTGAGGTATCTAAACAGAGATACTGAATTCCAGTACACAGGCATCAATCTACACTCAAATAGTTGTTTGCATTTCTGGGTAAGATTAAGTGGTTTGCTGGGGAAGGTGCAACCGTTGGTCTCCTGACTTGGTGCCATTCTTTCTGTGGCTCACAGTGATGAGTTTCATGTCCCATCATAGCTGATGACCCTTTATAGTATCCAATTAATGGCTGCCTTTCCATGGGCTGATGATGTTGTGATCTAGGCATTGATCGGAGCCTCTGCTGATAGACACTCCATGTTCCTTGGTGGAAAGAAATAATGAAATGCTGATCTGCAATGGCACTTTGATTGTGTTGAGGTTTTTCTTTTTTTAACAGTAGATTAAATTGTCATTTACAGCTCGTGGCTGTGTTTGATGAGCAAGATCCACACCATGGGGGTGATGGCACCAGTGCCAGCTCGACAGGCACGCAGAGCCCGGAGATTTTTGGCAGTGAGCTCGGCTCCAACACAGCATCGGCCTTTCAGCCTTACCAAGCAACAAGTGAAATTGAGGTCACCCCGTCAGTCCTTCGTGCAAGTGAGTAAATGTTCTTGGTATCTCAATGTGTTTTGTCTAAATTTACAAAGATGACAAGTGCCGTTACCCATCGATGCTGCTGGGAAAAGTGATTCATTATCTGTCCTTATCGAAAGCTGATCAGAACTGAGAAACTGCGTAAATGCTTCTTGCATGCAAGTAAACAAACCTGTTCTGTTTTAATAAATTATTTATAAATTGCTTTTAGGAGCCATAAGCTTCTTCTGTGCTGCCAGTTTAAAATTGTCCTCACACTGAAAATCACAGCAGTATCTCCAAATGTAGTTGCTGCATGGTGTAATTTTCGGTTTGCCAGTTTTGTTCCATTTAATGAACAAAATGGTAAAAAGAAACTAAAGATAGGAGCACTTTCTACTTAACCTGTCAATGTTGCTAGGTTATGCTGTCACCTTTCCATAAAAGCACCTACTAAAATGTGCGTTTACTGTGTTGCAAAAATGTACTTCAAAAAGCAGAGACTGCAGCCAGAAACATCCCTTTATTTTGTTTATTTCAATGTGGTGAACATTTGTTGGAAAACCACATAGCAGGAATTACTTTTCACATTTCTTGCTCAGGCACGTTCTTTGAATATTTGAGCTTATTAAGAAGAAAAATTATTTAATGAAATTTACTGTGTAATTTTCATGTTGTTAAAAGTACTGTGCAAACAAGACAATGTGGGTAAGGCATTGTGTCCTTTTATGTGTAGCGTCTATCATTTTGCTTACGGAACTTTTGAAATAGGCACTCCAGAAAATTCTTAGCAGAAGTTATTATCAGTCCTTTGATATTTTACGGATATGTTGCTTAAAACAATGTGTAATTTCCAAGAGATTGATTTTGTGTAGGTGTTTTTTTAATGGATAAAATCTGTGTTTAAACAGTCAGGTAAAATGCAAATGGAAAAGTTACCACTCTGTTAAGTTTGAGGGTTTTTGTACCAGTATGTTTTCTGTAAAAGTAAGGGAATAGCATTTAACAATTAGCTTACATAGAGCTGAATATGTGTCTTTTCAAGCTATAACTGTGCTTCATTGCAACACAGAATTAAATTAGGGAAGGATTAATGGCGGAATAAAGAAGTATCCTGGAGTTTCAAGACCCTTCCATTTTGCTGTCACTAGAGTATGTCACTGCTAAATGCACAAATCATTTCCATGCATAAGCCAAAAAACTGTCCTCCTTGGTTCTCAACTTAGTAGGGGTTAGAGCTGGCAAATGCATACACATTTTCTCCTTAGTGAGATTATCCGGTGAATTATACAATACATGAACTTTACTGCATCAAAATCATATAGTACAGCTAAAACTCAATGGTGTATTGGACAGCTCACTTATATTTGGTGTCATTCTGGAAAATACATGGAACAGTTGGCTAGTTCACTGATTGCTAAGATGACCAAAAAGGGGTTTGAGACCCTTCAGCACAAAGGTCTTTAGCAATACAGAAAACTTCTAAAACTGTTGGTACGAATTATAGTGCTTTGACACTTTTTATAGAAGCATGCCCAAATAAAGTATGTTAAACAATTTGTAATAAATATGTTATCAGAAATCAGAAATGTTCTCCTATCTATCTAATTCCTTTTTTCAAATGTTGACAGATATATACTTTGGGTTCTAAATGTTCCAAACCACAGGCTTGGAATCCCAATGCAGTAATATTATCCCATATTAAACATACCTATTTCAGGAATTTCATTTAAATATACATTGAAAATGGAAATACTATCCTCATTGTATTTCCTTTATAACTTGTGAAGTGAAGCATAGCATACAAATGGTATTCTCAGTATTTCAAATAATTATCTTCTTACTGTGTAAGTTCTATTCAGCAAATAAAACCCATCCAGTTTTGTGGTAGATGCAGATCCTGATTATTACATGTTGACAAGGTCATATATCTATTAATTGGATTGGAGATGGGATACAAAATTGCTGTAATTATTGTAATTTTCCAGCTAATTGCAGGGTTGGCGGTGAATATTTTACTTCTAACAAATGAAAAACAGTATTCCGTCTGAAATTGGTTTATAGCGTTTGAGACGTTTTGTTTTACATCTCCGGTGCAGTGGCTGGCGGGGCGGGCTGGGCTCCGCGGTGGTTCTGTGCCCCCGTGGTGCCACTCACCTGCACCCTCTGCTCCCAGGCAGCAGCTCCCTGCCTTAGGCTGGGGCTCAGAGCCTGCTGAGATCCTCCTCTCTTTGTTCTGGTTGCCATGCTACCCCTTTTGTTTGTTTATAGATCACACCATCGCTCCTCTCCCAGCAAGGGAAAGGTTAGCTAGATCGGGTCCAGCTGGAAAAGTAATATTCATCTGGAGTCCCTCTTTTCCCATGCACAAACACAGCCTGTACTTTGCATGTCGGGGAGGGTGTGTGTGTGTCAAATTCAATCTTCCCATATAAACATGGAAACAAAAATGAGGCTGGCCCATACCCACTGTGTTGTTTTGCGCTGTGAAAACACAATTCATCGATACAAGCAGTTGATTTATTTATGTTTCTTATCTGGCTCTTTCTTTTTTACTGCTTTTCTGTTACCCAAGTTAAACTACTTCTTCTTGTATTTCATCGCTTCAGCTGCATCTTTTTTCTAAGCATACAGTACACAAGGCGTTTTTTGTGTTGTGCCTGCGTGTTTTCTGGGAAGAGGTTGGAAGCTCACTGCAGAAGATTGTTAAAGCAGACTGATGTTTATTCCCTGCTGAAATATAAACTGGAGGCGCAGGTGAAAATTGCCAAACCTAATGAGCAATTTGGCAGATAAGACAGGATGTCAGGCAGTGACAGTTCAGCAGCGGGTGCACTGCCTGAACCAAGTTGTTTGTTTCACAGGACTGCATTTAAATATTGTAAATAAAATCCCTTTTCAGCTTCATGAGATATTGTGAAAAGGGTCATCTCTTTGTCTTGTTTTCCTTTTAAATTATTTAGCTTGTTCAAGAACTAAGACCACCCTTGGTTATTTGTCTTGGTGTGATTATGTGTAACAAGTCTCTCTGAATATTTCAGCAGATACAGTGAAAAAACACTTTTAATACATAACATTATTTGGAAAACATTATAAGAGAGGTAGAGAGGCTTGGAGAGCTGATTTTTTTCCCTTTAGGGGAATAAGGAGGCTTGAAGATCTTTTTTTTTTTCTTCAGCTGTTTAATGGAAGGGTATTGAGAAAATGAAGCCAGATTCTTCTTACATACGCACATTATTGCTGGAGACAAGCACGAGTTTCAACAAGGAGAAGGCCAGTTGGCAATAAGGAAAACCATTCTCACCTGGAGAGCCAAACAAGCTGCTCAGAGAACTTGTGGCATCTCCATGTGCTTGCAGATGGGCAGAACATGCCTGAACATGGCCCTGAACAGCCTGGTCCACCTGGTCCTTTTTTGTGTGGATTGATTAAACCAAATAACCCCCAGAGATCTCACCCAACCTTTGTCATTCTGTGATTACAAATGCAATTAATAAAAGTAAACTGTTTGCTTCTCGGAGCTATTCCTTGTAAAAGTGAATGATGTCCAAAGTGACATATTTAGCAGACAGGTGTACAAGCATATTGTGCATGTACAGCTTCCCACCCTGGTTTGTATTGTATTGCTTTGTGCCAGTGTGACACAAATCAGCTGCCTGTGCATTTTAGAAGACTGCTGCTTTTGTTTTCAGGATATGTTATAGGTGCTTCAGTTCCTTAAAAATGAGATATATATGGGGTAAATATAAGGTTCTCCTAAAGGCCAGAGGGTCAGTATCTCCCAGAGTACTGGCCAGAGAGCCTAAGAAATTACTAAGAGCTAGCTGGAATTGGTGCACTCCAGTGAATTATATGCTCAGGTGATCTGTATCATATATTTTAGCAGGACTCTCAGCATCAATTTTGTATTCTGGCCACAGAACCACAGCAATAAAAAAAAATGTGAGAATATTGTGAAGTGGGTGCACAGCTGGCTGTGAAGATGTAGTAGAGGCAGAGAAGCAATAAAATTGTTGCAGCTTCACATCATTGTTTACCCAGAAGCGTGGCTGTTGCTTTAAGGTTCCCTGTGTGCAAGTGTGCTCTTACCCTGCAATCAGCACAAGTCTATTTCTCACAGGTAAGAGCATGCATGCAGACTTTGACTGTGAATTCATTGCTATCATAAAGTTCCTGACCTTGCTTGCCTTTGAATTTGTGTCTCTTTCTCTGCTGTCTGAGTAGTTTTTAGTTGTTCACTGACAACTTAGTAGGACATATCAAGTATAGTCCTGGAGGGCTTTCTTAGTTTAAGGACTGTTTAGTATTTTAATAACTTTGAACTGGAATATAAAGTACTGCATAAAAAACTAAGATGGAGTTTCAGGCACAGTGTTTCAGCTCAGCATTGACTTTTGATACATTTGGTAAACTGTTTTGGAATCAGTGAGATGGGCACAGCCGCTGCATTTAGGAAGGAAAAGGTAATTTGCAAAGCAGTACTAATGAACAGCAAAGAACTCGATACTCTTAGAAGGGTCCTGGAAATATGGTGCATTATCACACCCTGTTCAAAAGAACAAAAGCAAATGCTGTTGTGGGCTTGTTGTTGTGAACAGGAAGGCTTAAGCTGGAGTGATCAGTTGTGGTGCCAGCCATGGAGAAGTTCTAAGCAAGTTGGAGAGAGTCAAAAGAGAGCAGAAAGAATAAGTTGCTTTGGAGACTATGATGAATTGGTAGGACTGGTTTATTTAGTTAAGGAAAGATAAAAGTAGGATCCAAGTCTTCAAATATGTTGATATTTTTCTCATTTTTCCTGTCTGATAAGAGAAGGAGAGTTGGCATTTCCTGAGCAAAAGCCATTTTTTGTAACCCACAGGGCTAAAAAGCATGTTTACGCCTCATGTAACAAGGCAGAATTTGTGGGAATGGTTCAGAGGCAGGTTCTGTGTGCTCCTGTCACTGTCCTGTGCTGAGCTCTGAGGCAGGAGGGCTGCTGGGGCCAATCTGTCCTGTTCCTGCCTAAGGCATTGGGCTGTTCAGTGACCCCACTTGAGCCATTTCTTGCATCCATTGTAAAAATGTGTATGTCTTTGCATCTCAATTTTGAGTGTTCCAAAAATCCAGCACCAAGCAAACCATTTAAAGATGGTAATGCATAAATGTGTGAATTTCAAGTATTTCAAAATTGCCTTGAATATGTCACTTCACTGATTTGATACAAGTATTTATGTAGAGTCCCAAATGTATATTTTGAGAATTAATATGTAAATATTTATGAGGTAAGGGCTTTGGTTTCATGATTTGGAACACTACATGTTAGTGTGTTGGCAAAGAACTGCAGAGGTGAGTTCATATTTGTTCTGGTCTCAAAAATGATGATCGTTTCAGCACTCTTTCCCACATATGGCCACTAGAAACTTTTTCATTCTTGTTTATGTCTCCTTGACTCTTAATACAACTCTGAGTCATTTTTATGTATGGAAATAAAAATATTTTCAAATTTTGAAGAACTAAGGAATTGAGAGATCAGAAATGGAGGAAGAGAAAGATGAGTTCATCAAACCCCAGATGTTAGAAGCTTTATCAGATCCAGTTATCTCTAGGATTAAATAGCTGATTACAAAATATAGAGAAAGTCATCCACATTAATAATGAAAGATTAGGGCTTTGCATACAGTGTTTACTGAAGTCAGGGGGAGGTTTTCTACTCTGTCTGTCGAGTTTTGGGTCAGCTCAGCTTTCCATGGTGTATCTCCTTGGTAACCTCCATTTGTGTTCAGGTGCCCATCGTTCCAGTGAAGTTCCAGGAATGAAATACAAAGGATTTCCAAACCATCATTCCCACTGTTACTCCCTTGTCAGGTTCTCCTAGTTTTTTTTTTACTGTATTGGATAATACAAAAAGAACCTTGAGCTGAGGCTTGCACCTCAGCTGTTAGCATCTGAATAAAGAAGGTTTCTCATGCATTGGAGTTTGAGAGGATTTAGCAGTCTGTTTCCTCACCTTCTGGTGCTCTTGCTGTTCAGGAATTCTTATCACATTTTATCCCTAAAGCTCTGTGAGGGCTATGATTGTTTAAAAGCCAGAGTTATTGAGTCAAAAAATCAGTACCAGGTGCTGCTTTCTTCCATGAGACTAAAGTTGATCTTTGTACAGCACAGTTCTGACTTCAGTGATCTCCAGTTGGTGTTTTCTCCAAGCTTAGTGCTCTGCTGTTAATTTGGGATTGTTAAGCAGTTTAAAAACCATGTGTTTTTGATGAGACTGTGACACGTTTGTAAAAACAAATGGATTTTAAACTGCTTAAGTTTCTAAATTAACCTTTAATATCTTCAATCTTCTTGGTATACCAGCAAGCAAAATACTGTTACTTCTAGTGGGATTAAAAAAATCCCTGAAACCAATAAAGTAAAAAATTTTAGAATTTACTGATTCTCTAGGGAAAACCTGAGTAATTGTGGTGCATTTCAAGATGTTATTCCATATGGTGAAGACTTCTATCTACACACAGTAATAACAAAAAGTAATAAAAATACATTATTGTATCTGATACCTGGTTAGATATATCAGATAGCTAGAGAATATAGTACAAGAGAGATAATAAGGAAGGATTATGAAGATGTAAGTATTAAATTTGAATAATTTAAGAAGTCAGGTTTAGATATTAGTCTAAATTTGACATCTTAAATAGATTTAATGATCACTTGAACAACAAGCTATTATGGAAATCAGAGCTGTATTCTCAGACATTTCAGCAGTCATGTGGTGGTTGTTGGGGTTTATTTTCCCATTCTTTAAACAAAAGGCAACTTTTTCCTTAATTGAACTCTAGTTTTGTGTATGCAAAAATATGATGCCATTCTATCCAATCAAGTGCTACAGTGTAGCTGCTCAAGTCTGTCATATTGATAGATACTTTCTTGCTTGCTCCTCTGTTTCTTGTAATTTCATTATAAGCAAATGAGGAGCACAGTGAAGGCAAAGGAACTTGAATCTGAAATGAGTAGGGAATGCTTTCTCACAATACAGACAACCACTCTGTGAATTTTTTACTCTATGAAGACATATGTACATATTACATTTTTTTCACCCAACAGTTTCTAAAACTTTATGCAGTATTTATAGATACTTGTTCTGAAATGTGATAAAACAGTATGCTTCAAAGCATCCTTAACATCTAGAGCCACTATTCTGCAACAGTAACTGGTATCCCAGTTGTGTTTTGCTTTGCTTTGAGGCATCAGGAATGGTCTTAAAAGGGGTGTGAAGGGTGGGCAACTGTCATTCATTACTCACAAGAAATCTTTCAACAGGAGAGGATGCAAAGTTTATCAAATGTACTTAATTACTCACTTAAGCAGTCCTAAGCAGGCTGATTTTGTGGGGTTGGTGTTTTAGGGCTGATGAAGAGGGGTGTGTGCTGGGGGCTCTGTGCCACAACATCTGTGGTGCTACTCTGTGTTCAGTGCATCACCTTGTGCATGTCTCCCTCTGCCAGAAAAACATGTGGATATTTTTGATCACAAGCTCAATGTTGTAAGATATTACACTTAATGTATATCCTTTATTAGGATAAACTTTTACTTCAGTGTGAGAATTGTTGCTTGCTTTTGTTCATAATTCACCAGGGATGTTCTTACTCTCTTCCTTATTACATTTGCAGTAGATTTACACACTCTTTTTTTTTTTTTTAAGATGGGGATGTGTTTTGGAGATAGTCCATCTCTTTGGGTGATTACTGGGAAAAAAGTTGCTTTAAATTCTGTGTCTTTTGACATGTTCCTTTGAGGAGGATGAGAGTGAGACAGATGGCTAATAGTTGAATAGGGTTGTTTATTATTTACTCTCATGCCCTGAAAAGGACTGAAACATGATATTGAAATAAAGGAGTAGGTGAGAAATAACTTTCCATTAATTTATTGCCTCATTTCATACTTGAAACAAAGACAAAATTTGTTGTTTCTCCTACTTATCTCTTTCTGTAAATCTTAAATAAATTATGCAATTAAGATGAGTGCCAGCTTCAGAATGCTGTGGGTTTATGCTAGGGGCAGATGAAGCATTCAGGGTGAGAATAAAGTGTATGTATTTAGAAGAACTTTCTTCTTTTTTCCACTGGATGCTGTGGAGGTGAGAGGCTGGGCTTCAGCCCATGGAGCTGTTCTGAGCTGAGAACCAGGCATGAGCTGTTGTCACATCTCCTGTTGTTACAGCTTGGCCTGGCTTGGTCTAGCCCAGTGTCCCCAATACTCTGCAGCCAGGGATCCTGAGCTCAGCTCCCCTTCTGTGACACTGCAAGGACAGATGGGATCCCCCTTCATGACACAGTTCCCACCTTGCTTTTATTGTCTGGACTGATGCCAGAGCTGGGCTGTTTAGGGTTGGAGTGAATGAACTCGAGCTGTGTTCCAGGTCTGTGTTTCCAGCCTCTGTTATGAATTTAGGCAACTAATTCTACCAATAGATTTGGATTGACAGAAAGTAGAAATAATTGTGTATGTAGGCAGGGAGTTGGGGACCTTGTGGGTTTACAAACAAAAATGAACAGTGGCACTTAGGTTAAGTTAAAATGTTACTACCGCTCGCATGCATACGGTAAAGGGTTGTACAAAGACAGCAAGAGCAAGCTTGCATTAACTTCCAAATATTGTGCATGTATGTCAGAAACGAGGCTTCTCAAAGCAAACTTTGGTCAACCATTAAAACCTTATCCTGAGGCACTGGATTTGTTTCAGTTCTCTGTACAGCACTCTTCATATTCACAGCTGAAAGGAAAATTGGACTCTTTTGGCAATTGCTGGGCAATAGCTGATTCAAAGCAGACTTGATGGATGAGGACAATACCAACAGACTTCAGGTTCTGTATCTGAGCTAAATGCTTAAGGCAACCCAGTTTCTTATTCTTGGACACCTTTAGGGTGTGTTCATCTGACCTGTTTTGCAGCTTATTTCAGGGTGAAATGGACCATTGGCTACAATAGGTGGACTGGCTAATCTCTCTTGTTGGGAGAGAAATGGACCAGTTCCAAAATACATGTCTGCAAATCCCATTCTGGCTGTGATTTAACTCACACTGTGAAAATAAATTCTTACATGAAAGATTTAAAAAATAAAACATTATCATGAAGTAGGATGTTGCCTTTGTTAAGCCAAATGACCTTAAAAAAGGTCATTTGCAAATTTGGAAGAGAAAGGCTAGGTGGCATTTTACAAAGCAAACAGCTCCTCAGTTTTACTTACTGAGCAATCTTGCATGGCCCCAGGAAGTTTCTATACAACCCTAATTATGCTTGGGAAGCATATTTGGGTTGGTGACAGTATGTCATGAACACAGAAAGTCCCATGTTCAATTTTCTTTCAGGGTCAGATTGGGTTTGAGACACATTGATGGAATTTTATGGTTAAACCAACAGTGCCATCTGCCTTGGGTCTGACACTGGTATCTGGTCACTTTGTGGTGCTGGTCCCAAACGAGTAGACCTCTGCAAAGGGGCAGCTGTGTTTT
Organism: Zosterops lateralis; assembly: GCF_965231275.1. Taxonomy (NCBI): domain Eukaryota; kingdom Metazoa; phylum Chordata; class Aves; order Passeriformes; family Zosteropidae; genus Zosterops; species Zosterops lateralis. The sequence continues at coordinate 14,728,000 of NC_139762.1, forward strand.
TTCTTGCCATGTGTTCTTAGATGTTGAAGCATCAGAGATGCCATGTGGCACTGAAAGCCAGCCCAAACCTGGATGAATAAACATGATGTGGAGTTAATGAGGTCTGAAACATGTGAGTTGTTTTCACTGCTCTATGCAGTTGAGTGTTTCTGTACGCCATTCCCTCACACACTGTGCAGGGTGTTACAGCCATCCTGCCTTTCCTGATGTTCAGGGTATCCTGGCTCCTGTGGACTTGGGAAAGTTCTCTGTGTATACACACTCAGCCTCTGGAATGGGTGGCTGTGTAAAGGAGCATCCCTCAAATACAGGCTATTAAAGTTAATGCATTTGCAAGTTTACAGACAGAAGGATGATGGGCAACAACTGTTGAAACTGTTTCAAATGAAATAACATTTGAAGCAATGCTGGCAGTTCTTTTTAGTAGATTATAAAAGAACAAAATTATGTTTATCAGTTTCTAACAAGTTGAAAAATGGACGCATGTGCCTTGTTAACCAGCCATATATAGTACACAAATAAGTCTTTCAGTGTTTTCAGTAAGTCCTGACTCTGTCTCTCTGTTTTTGGGCTTTTTGGAGGTTTTCTGTATATGAAAGCTTTTTCCACCAAATATAAAAATGATGTTAGCTTCTATTCCAACACATTTTGAGTTCTGATGTTTAAGACTTTCATTAGATGACAGAGAGATTGTAGGTCAAACACTGCCTGACTTTCACAATGATTTCCATCTGAAGGGTCTTACATAGTATAATCTCTTCATGTTTTATTTAAAATTTTAGTTGGGCTCTTGACTCATGGAAAAATAAATAAAAATGAAGGTCTTACTGCCGTGAAAAAACCATGAAACCGCTCTGTCAAATGAACTGCATGACATTTATCCATGGGAAATATCCATTAAGTGAGTGAATAAAGTTACTGCTCTAGTTTGACAGAGTAGGCAATATTTCTGTAAGCTTTGTACATGTAGATGATTTACCTCTACCTCTGTTTTAAGTTCACCTTTAAAGTAATAAAACACAAGGAGGCAAAGTCTTCCCGTAATCCTGCTTTCCCATAGCTCTTTGTTATGTTGCTTAAAACATAACATTACAGTGTAATAAGTATTTTCAGTTCTTCCACCCATAAAGGGTCGGGGGAAAATCTGTTTGCAGTTAGTGCTGGTACTGAGATATTATTTCTGGTTTGTGCTTCGGCAGTGACCGGGGGAGCAGGACGTGCAGCTGAAGGCTCGAGGAGAGGTCACTGCCAGGGTGCTGCTCCAGGAGCTCCAGGAGGAGAAGCCATGTGTAAGCAGCAATGGAGGGAAGGAGGAGGAGAAAATGGAACTGTTTAAAAACCTATTGCCCAAAAAGTGCAGGGTGAAAAAGCTTCAGTGAAGTTGCAGCTGGAAATACTCAGTGATGTTTGTTTATTGCAGCTTGGTTGTGTATTTCTTCTGTCAGCTGAAGAGTTTTATCTGAAACTGTGTCTTGGCAACTGCTGAGCAGTAGTGTGGAGTGGTGGTAGCAAATCCAGAGAACCCATAGAAAATGGGGGTACCAAAGCAGTGCATGCTTGAGCCCTGTCCTCAGTGGTGCAGGAGCAGCTGCCCTCTGAGGGTGCAGGCTGTGGGTTTGCTGAGGGTTGCTGTGCCCAGGGTGTGCCCCAGAGCCCAGGAGGGAAGCAGGGCTGGGGGCAGTGTGTGCTTTGCTGGGCTTGGACCCTGCAGTCCCTGCTGCAGCTCACTGGGTGTGAGCCCAGCAGAGCAAGCTCTGGGAGAGCCAAGCCTGTGTGTGACTTCACTGCTGTGTGGAAGTTCCATATCGTTCCCCATGGCTGTCACTGCAGGGGAGATTGTAATGCAGCTGTTTATGTGCTGTTTGCCTGGGTGGCTGCTGGTGTACAAGCCAGCTTCTAGGAGGCTTCATTCTGTGTTTTACCAGAATGATTTCGTGCGTGTGAATTTTTTGCATGGAATTCCTTTTATGGGATGAATTGAATATTAAATTACTCCTCAAACCCTGAAGGCAGTACATCAGATTCACTCATCGTGAGCAATTTGTGCTATGCTGTATGTACCATATTCCAGGTTCAGTTTCTCAGTTTTCCCAGGACTGAGATTTTGCTCCATTTGTTTCTGTTTTTCTTTTTCAAAGTCGGAATGTTTTACTAAGAGTGAAAAATATTTTTAATGAAGTATTTTAATTTGCTCTTGTGTTGTGGGCTTGTATTCCTCCCCTCATCCAGGTTTTGCCAGATGTTTTAAATATCTTCTCAGTACATATGCTTTCAAGGTTTCTCTGCAAATCCAATTGTGTTTAACAGGCACTGAGTCCTTGTGAATCAATGTTGTATTTTTCTCTATTTTATGCCTCCCAGATCTGGCAGATGTCTGGAGTTCTACAACAGCATGTTTTCGGTGTTTTCTGTATGAAAGCAGATAAGATAGGTACATAGTTAGAATTTCCTTGGAAAGGATCAGAGTTTCAGACATCTGTAGGAGGAAGGCATTTCACTGACCACATGTTTTTATAGCATTTAGTAAGTTAGTAAGTAATTATATCTAATAATTCATCTTATACTATATCAAGAGGCTTTTGTAAGGAAAACTGTATTTGTGGGGCTTTTTTTTGCCTTTTTTTGCATTTCCTCTCTCTCTCTTTTTTTTTTTTTTCCTCCTTTTTACGTCCTTGTATGTGTAACATTTAAACCAAATACAGTGTTTCATTTCTTTCCTTGGAAAAATTTCTTTAAGTCATAGTTTTAGCTAGAGGGATTGTAATTTTCATCCATAGATACAAGTGGTTAATTCAGTTTTATTTTCCTTTTGACCAGCCCAATTAAATACATTTGTTTCATTTTAGTCATAACTATTTTATTACTTTCACTGCAATGCAAACTGTTTGCTCTGTGTTTCCTTCCTTGATTTTTTCCCTCACTGTTTTTTCTATCATTTGCTTGTCAGATACCTGAAGGGTCATTTTTAACAATGAAAAGTGAGGAAATGTCAAAGGTAGGGCTGCTGATGAAGGTTCTTTGTCTTCTCTGTGCTTTCTGTCTGTAGTTATCAAGCTGCAGAACGTGAGATGCTCAGCACATGTGATGGGATGAGGCTTTAACCTCAGAGAAGGTTTGCTGGTGACTTGATGTTCCTTCCGTTTCCATTTGCTGACTTCCAGATTGAGAACCCAGTGCATCTGGGTTAACTTGATGCCTCATGGAAATTTTAGTAAGGAGGCAACCACTTTGTATCAGTATGTGATCAGAAACAGAAGGAGAATGGAAAAGAGAAGGCATGAAGAATTAAAGAATAAAGATGTATGGATCAGAAAAGGGGAGGGGGGAGGGCAGGAAGAGGAGCTAGTGGCAGGGAATGCTTACCTCCCTGGGGACAAATAATAAAAATACATAATTGTTTCCTTGATGTTACTTTGCTGTATAAACAGTTACCCTAGGACCCATGTAAATGATGTATGACTATGAGAGAGAAAGTGAGTAGGTTTCTGCTGCCCTCCTGCTCACCCTTTCTCTTTGCAAAACTCTCTGTAGAACCTGAGACCTGGTTCATGCCAGAAACTGAAGAAAAAAAAAAAAGACAAAAAAAAAAAGATAAAGACAAGAAAAGGAAGGATAATCCCACATGATTGCACTTTTGTTAGTTCTCAGGTGTTAATCACAAAATGAAGAATGGTAGTGTGTAATGTTAGATTTGTGTAAGTGCATGATGACATTTTGAATTACCTTTCCAGAAACACAAACTGTGGATTGTCTGACATAGAAGAGATTCTCTGAATTGTGGAGCTTTAAAAATGACAGTCCTGGGGCTTTGATGGATTCTCTGTCTCCTATACTCTTGAAATTAAAGTCAATATTTTTCTGTATTTCCAACAGAAGTTAAAAGACTAAATGCAGACATTATTGCATGGTGTACCTGGGCTTATATAAGTGTTTGACAGGATGATCACAAGGTGTCTTCAGAATTTGAGTTATGAGTCTTGTTTGGAGTCTCACAGTAGAGCTGCAATGCATGTAGGAAATGACTTTTTGCATACTTGGACCTATGCTTTTCTCATTTTAAGATTCTTCTGTATTTGTTTTCTTAACATTTTTTGTGCAGTTTTTTTTTCCAGCTGGTCTCTTGTTGTTTACATTCTCCATTACCACTAATTCTGTATTCTTCCTATCCTATCTGCCACAGAAATCTGTATATACTGCTCCAATACCCTTTGCCCCTGCAAACCCTCCAGCAGCCAGGTTTCCCATTCATCCATAACCCTACGTTTTGTTTGTAGGGGAGTGTGTTGTTAGGTTTGTTTTGTCTTGCTTTGTTGTGTGCTTTGATTTTTTTAAGGATTAAAAGGAGAAAATTATTTTAAAAGTTTTTTTGCATTTGTTTTTTGATTCAGCTCCTCCTTGGTGCAGAAGGAAGTGGAGGATGGACAGCATGTGTTTGAGTCACCATGGCTTGGGCTGGTCATGTTCTCCTGTGGGACTGGCTAGCGAATCAGCTGCTACCCAGGAAACTGAGGCTGACAAAAATTCTGGATTAACTTTTAATGCTTTCTTGGCCCTTTAACAGAAACTGATCTGTTTTGGCTCAGATAAAAAAAATGGATGTTTTAAGCCCTTTTCTTCCCAGAGTATTTATTTTCTTTACTGTCCTTCATGGCCAACTGCTGGCATAGCTGTATTACAAAAAATTCCTAAGACTGTATTTTGCAAGAATGGCTTCAAGTGTGCTCTGACTTAATTAGTAGGAAAAACCAGCTTATATCTTTGGCTGTATTAGGGGCTTCATGCTGTTGTGTGTGACTACTTATTGTTGAACATTTAATGCAGAAGACAGTTTACCTGACAGATGTGGTGGGGGTTTTTGAGAGAAAAATAGGTTAAATATGTAAGTCACCACATAAATGCTGAGTATGATTATAAAATGCAAAAATGATGATATAGAAATCTCTGAGGAGAGCCATGCAAGACTGCCTGTGGGCTTAGGATTTTAGTCCTTTGCTTTTACAGCAAGACACTAGAAATGCTTATGCAATATTCATTCAGGATATACAGCAAATTGGCATTTGGAAGCATTCAATTTTCCTCATAATTGTTCTCCATTCACTTGGCCGATTATCAGTAATTTCAGGGAATTAAAGATGCTCTTTTTAGAAGTTTCTAGTGAACTCTTTAGAATTGTCAAACAATAACAAACCTGCCACTTAGGCAGCAATTTTCCCTCTTGCTGTCCTCACACTGATGTTAGATTGCTGTTTGGAAAGGCTAGACAAGCAAACTGCCATGTAGTAAATCAGCAGGAAAATTTTTTCAGGCTCATGCTGCTGAGTGAATTTTGATCCAAGAATTTTTGTGTTTGTTTTGTTCATGCAAAGACTTTAATCCTTCAGTTTGAGAACAGAGAGGTCGGTTTTCTTTGATAGCAAATCTGCTAAAAGTGTATTTTGTTAAAGAACTTAGTATTATATTTTTGTGGATTAAGCTTGTTATCCTTCAGTCATCTCTAAGTGAATCCCACCAGAATGCAATTCAAAGCGTATGATGTCCAGCTCTTTCCTTTTCCTCTGCTGTATTGTGAAAAGGGAATCAAAATCATTAAAAACCTCTCAGGAAGGGTGTTGGGAAGTGCTGTTTACTGAAAAGGTGGTTCTCTGTCCTCTCAGTGTGTGTCACTGGACTTCCTAAAGCACAAAACGTGCACAGGGACAAGGACTGCAAAATGCCTGTGGTCAGAAAGGGGACTGTTTTATGGTGATCTGTGACAGCTTGGTCCAGTGACCCGGTGGAGATATATATTATGTACCTCCCTGCAGGTTTTGGATGTGCTGAGCATAATCATTTCTCAGTCTCATGGTCTCTGCCTCCTCCTTTCTCCTGTAGTTAGCAGGCCAAGGGGCCAACATGCCAGTGCTGTCCCTGTGCCCACCAGGAGTGAGGAGTGTGGCCATCTGAGTGCCCATGGGCTTGGATAGTTTTGGTTTCCATTTCCAGCCCTGCCGAGATGTTGCTGCTGAAGAGAAGCAACAGAGCTGTCCAAGATGTTTAACTGCTTTTCTCCTCAGCTATGTGGAAACAGTAAAAAACTCTTTACATTTGATAGGTGGTTTTAGTCCAACATTCATATTTGAGATAACCCAGCTGCTTCTGAGGAACATGAGAGCAACCTTCCTTTGCACAAATCGTTTTAGTCATCTCTGAAAAAGCACATACATCTGTTTGGTTTATTTTAATCTTCTCCTAAATCAGAATTGCCATAGTAGTCACACAAAAAAAGTACAATGATGGTTGTTTCTGAGTGATGATAAAAACTGAGGGAAGTTTGTGAGGCTTGCTTGGTGCTGGGCATGGAACAAGATGCTGCCCAATCTGTCCCCCCTTGAGTGTTTTGTAATACCTGCAGCCAGGAGTTGTTCCTCCGTGAGTGGTCTTTTATTTTCTTGGCTTTTGCTTGATAAACCCCCCCCACTTTTATTGAAAATGTTCTGTTGTGGAAGGGATAGAACACCCTCCATTATTGAGATTCAGGCTTCATTTCCCATGTATGCAAAGTCTTGGCTTCCTTTTTAAAATTGTTGAGAAGGTTTGAATTTTGTATGTGTTGCATGACCAATGGCTAAGTTTTCTCTCCTAAGTTTGAACTTGAGAATGAGAATGTAAAACATCCTTTGGAAGTATTTTCAAAAGCTTGAAAAATACATAAATCAAAATCTAATCTGACCAGGGGAAAAAAAAAAGTGAACTCTGTCATGAATTAATAACTTCTAAAATAGTTCTAAAAATTCCAGAGAAGAACACAAAGTAATGAACTTGTCCTCAGACAACTATTTAGTTTCAGAAACATTTCAGAAGTATGTTTTCTGTTTATGTGAATTATATAAAAGATGATGTTTCAGTTTTTCTACAGACAAAATCTAAACTAAAGATAATATCTGTATCTGTAGGAGTACAAGTTTACTTTTCTGGAATGACTTTAAAAAACATCTGCAGGAGCATTGTCTTAGGTAGCCTTTGTATTTGTAGTGATGAGTATCTTAGATATTACTTAATGCAGTAGATTTTTGACATCTCATATTAAATATTAAATATACTAGCTCTCATATAGTTGTAAAAATACTCTGCCTTCAGAGATTACATAAAGGTAGCTGAACAATAATGACCTGTTTTTCTGCTTTCTTATTTTACTTACAACACAAGGTAGCTACTTTTATTAACCACTAAAGTGGTTTTAATCAGAATCACCATGTTTAATGTAAAAATGGTGTAGAATGAGAATATTGTGAGTAGATTTTCAGATTTTTAACTAAGCACTTCAGAAAACAAAGGTGGTTCCTGCTGGAAGCACACTGACCGTGTGGTGCACACTGCAGAGATCTGTGGGAGGCTATGAGTGTTCTTCCACTCACAGTTGTGCATGTTCCTTGTGGTTATTCTGTGAATGGCCAGATGTTTTGCACAAGCCATGTAAGGATGCATGGAATGAAATCAATATGATAGGAAGGTCTTATTACTAGGAAATGCTCTAAATTATAATGTAATATAAAAATTATGATAATAAGACTTGTTCCCTAAAACCTTTGCTCTCAGGTAGGTTAAAGAAATAGCTCCATCAGTACAGGAGATGGCTCTCTTCTCTCTGTGGCTTTCTTTTGTTGGTTATGCAAGGTGACTTTCTTCTGGGGAGTGGAAAATTTTGAGGAATTGCATTTCACAGAGCCTTTGTGAAGAATTAACATAAGCTTGAAGTATTATTACACTGAATTTTATTTTTGGTCATAACAGGAGGATCTTATGGGTATGCAGGTACAGGGTGAGTAGGATGCCCATGGATGTTAATGACTGGATGCCATAGTGCTCTTAGAGCTCTCCTGGTATCCCAGTGCAGCTGGGGCACTTAGCTAGAAAAGTAGCTCTTCCTTTGCATCTTCATGTTGGCAGTTGGATGGAGAGTGACCCTTCCATATTCCTGCTTTGCTCCTGGATACATTTTCCTGCAGACTGAGGTTGTTACCCTTGACACTGTGGGGCTGTGTCTGGGTGTGTAGCATTGAGGGAAGTGAGCACTCTGTCCATCAGCCCAAGCGAAAAGCAATCCTGGCCATGGGCTCATGGGAATTAGAACAACTGTAGTTCCTTTGTTTTCCTGGTTTTCCTTCTGCCCATCCTCAGTAGAGCATTTGTTAACTTACAATCTTTCTGCAGGGAGGTCTTGGGAGAGAGAAAGGTACACAAGTGCACAAGGTGCTTCTCTGGGTTCAGGTACAGAAACAACCAGTCAGTTGCCAGACCAGTTTTCTTCTGCTTCGTGTAGAGTGCAGAGTGTGAAGGGTTTTGCAGAGTACTCTTGTCCAGTTGGCTACTTGCCGAGCATTTCCAGGATAACCTGTCCTGGGCTATTGATTTTCCATGCAATCTGTTGGCATTCCTCATGTTTAAGCAACAACCTCCAATTACGCATGCTAATGGAAGGAGACCAAGTAAAATATACTGCTAGTCCACTCTTTTTCTCATTTCAGTGTATCAATATATTTTGGGCTGCAGAAAAATAACTACCTTATTAATAGTTTTTGAAGAATGAAGCAAAATGAGAATTCCTTAATAGAATAAAATAATTATTAATAATAATATTAATAATAAATATTTATAGATTTTGTAAAATAAAATTTGTCCACCTCATGTGCCCTCTCTTCATGCAGATACTTGAAATTATTGTAGCACATTCTAGGATGAGACAGGGAGGGAGCCTTGTGGTGTGGAAACAGCTTGGAAAAGTTAGCTGCTGGGAATCTGACAAATTCTGGCACGAGGTATATACCATAGTATTTCAGTAAATATCTTCTGTTAGTTCTGGCTAAAGCTGTTTCTCCACTAAGAAAGATGATCTTCATCTCTGGGCTAGAACCAATCACAAATTCTAATGAAATTTGGCAACTGCAAGCATGAAAAGTCATTGATCCAAAAATTCACGAACTGTCTTTCATGTAGCAAGATTTCCTTTTGAACCTCAGTTGAAGCTCTTTCTATTGGCTTATTCTTGGTTTTGAACTTTTAGGAATAATTTTTTACTCTCTTCAGATGTGGCAATGTAAAGTAAAAAAAATCGAGTGAGAGGCACATAATTAAGCATGCAGTGTAACTGCATGTTTCCAGGGCTGTAAAAGGAGAGGAATGGGGGAAAATAAAACCAGAGGGGAAATAAAAATTAAAAAAAGAAAAAAGGAAGAAAAAAAAAAAAGAAAAAAGACATTGCTGAAGTTTTTCTAAGATTTATAAAATGCTCTTCGTTTCCAAAAGGGAACAATTTATGCTCCATGTTGTCGTAGGAGACTTTGAAAAGTACATGTAAAGATGCTCAACTTTTCACATACTTCAAGCAGCACTAGTCTCCTACTGTTCAGTAGGCATGGTTTTAAACACTAAGGGGATATCTAAAAAAGAATTAAGGATGTCTGCTGGTCTGTGAGCCTATGGGGAACAGCAGACATTATTATGTGTTATTGTCCCATTGTAGACATTATCTGAACAATTTAACAAGACCTTCCAGTGCAGTCTAAGTTGTCTTACTACTTGGCTACTGGGAACACTGGAGGTTTCAGCAGAAGGTGATCTTTAATGTTAAGAATTAATGAGATTTTGGCATGTTGTGTTGAAGCTGGAGCTTCTTATTCTCTGCTCTGTGGTTGGAAAGACCTTGTTTGGTCACCATTAGTTTTGTGTAGTCACCAAACTTTGCAGCTTCCCAGACTGTTCTGTTCCTACCCCAAGGAAAGGTCAGGCACAACATCACTGTACTTGCAGAGAGCAGCACTCTCTGCCCTCCCATGTCATGGCCATGGCAGCCCCACTGCCATGTCCCCTGTGGATGAGGAGGGCTGGTGGCATTTCATCTCATTACTTAAACACGCAAATGTTTGATTTGTCTCTGGGAATTCGGCTTCATACTTGCAACTGAATGACAGAAAATAATATTCTTGAGATCTTTATGCTCTGTACTTTGCCTTTGAGCTGTATTAGTCCCTGCGTGCAGAAGAGCCTTCTGCTAAATATTGTTTATCTGAGCACATGGGGTGGCATGATGTGGCCTTTTCCTACTTCTGCTAGAGATCTTTTGCTCTTCTTGGTGATCAGCAGCAGGTAGGAGTTCAGTGGAATGTTAACTCACAGATATTTGATAACAAGAGCATTTGATAATGAGAGCATTGTTTCATGAATGTACCAACATGCTTCTAATAATCCTAGTAAATGTTTCTGTCGTGGAGACAAGAGTAAGTGCCATTAAAATTGCAGAAGCTGTTGGTAATTTTTAATAGAAGTTCAGGACTATGTTCATTCTGTCTTATTATAAATGTGGTAAATTTTGTTTACTGTGTTGGAAATTCAGTTGTGTGCATAGAGGCTATTCCTTCCCACATGTTCTATTTATTATGCTTCAGTTAAAAATCAGTCGAAATAATTTCTGTAGTGGAGCTATCTGGAGTTTGTATAACTCAGGTTCAGATCCACTTCCAGGCACTTTGGGCACTTTGGGGATATTTGATATCCCCAAATTGTTGCCTTCTCCAGCTTGACAGTGGCCTGTGATATACAGGATTGTTTTTATATCTCAAAAACCCCCCCAGCTCAGTTCTTGATGACTCCTGAACTTCTCTGCAGTGGAGCAAGGCTGGAGCCAGCCATGCTCACCCCAGCCTGAAAAGGAGGATTGCCAAGTGCCTGCTGAGTGACAAGGGACTTCTCCACACGAGCATGGAGAAGTAGCAGATTAACAGCCAGACACCTCCAAAGACTGAGCATTCATCTGATGGCTGACAAAGAAATACTCTTCCTTTACTGCTTCAGAAATAACTGAGATAAACAACCACCGTGCAGAACTTGTTCATAGCTCCTGTAATTAAGATACCAGTAGGATACCTACTTCCACCCTTAATTTACCATACCCTGTGTACACACTAGACTGTTCAGTGATGGTACTATCATGATTTCTTACTAATTCAGAAGTTTGGGGTTTTTTTTCCCCATTCTGAACCTTGATAGAAATGCTGCAGGTTTTCATTTCTTTCCTAGGGAGTGACTGGTGTTCAGGATTTACTTCAGTGGGCAGTTCCCACAGAGGGGATGCTGATGGACAGCCTGCAGGCTCTGGAGCCCTCTGGGCATTGCAGGCCTTTACTTTTCTGTCAAGTCAATTTGTGATGTAATTCATGAGCCAGTGAATGAGGCATTAGGTTTGGATGGAGAGTAAGGAAGGAGAGAGATTCCAGTGCCAGCTTTGTAAGGACTTGTGTAGTGACAAATCTCTTGCTAATTACACAAATACCTGCTGAATTGCAATTAAGTATGTTTAGCTCTTTGACATCTGCAAATGATCCACATAGGAATTCTCACTTCACACATGAGGTCATGTAGTGATATACAAGGCTGTGTTGGCAACATATGTTGAAAGAAACTTTGTTCTCTGATAAGTCAGAAATGGACTTAGGCTTACAAGTAGTACTGAACCCCTAATATCTGGTGCTGCAGGGTACTGCACTTCTCCCCAGCCCTTTTCCTCCTCACATAAAAGCACAGTGGTGGCCTGGGGACTGGAAGGGGGTCATGACATCGGCAACCACAGCAGGTTTTCTCTGACTGAAACTCACTGATGAAAGGATTGTACTGTGTATTATACACATTATAACATTCCTTGTTCTTCCCAACTGAGCTCTTCAAGTTACTGTCTAAATCCTATTGTTCCATCTATATTTTTTCTCTTCTATCCAGGCAAATGCTGCAAACATCTTCCTTCTTTTCTGAGCCTGCCCAAAGCATTTGGACCATAAACAATCAACAGTTTTCATAGCACTGTATTATGTTTAGTAACAGGAGGAATTTTTCCATTAAGTTTCAGGGGATGTTTCAAAGTTGTGGTAAGAAAAATAGCTGCCAGCTTCCTTCCTGTGTCTCAGAGTGCTGAAGTTTTATCAACTCAAAGCAGCCAGGAATTTGTTCCTGTCACTATAAACTCCTGCTAGCACTGGAGAATGAATGAAAGTGTGTCTTTGTTATAATATAACTAAATAGCAATCATGGTAGTATTAGCAAGGCATGATCTTTAATGAAAGCAAAATAACTTCAGGAGTAGCAAGGTTGATGATGTTTGCTACTGTCACACAACTGTTTGAAAAAGTAAGACATAAATTTTTGCAAAAATTTTGGCATCTGGTGGACTAGAAGTGCATTTTTCTTACCTATGTAGCAGTAGCATGAAAATAGGCAAAGAGGTAATCCAGCATATTTTAAGGAAATCATGAAGAATGTACCCAAAACCCTGGGACTGCAGCTCATTAAAATATACTGAAACACAATTTTTTGACAGAGATGAGTAGAACATTTGTAAAATCTGACATTTTTGTCTTTTCTTTTGGCATGCAAAGATATTTGCATTTTAGAAAAGAGCCCAGAGAAAAGAGACAGAGAGGGTGAAGGTAATTAAATTTTAATTTCAGTTTTAAAGATCTTTCTCTAATTAGCTTTAAAAGTCAGTGTCTAAGTAAATTGAGTTTCAGGGTGCAATCATAATTTTCTTCCTGGATCCTAGTATTCAAAAGTAAGAAGAAAGAATATTAGAGAAAGAGAAGGAAGATTGTTATTTTAAAGGCCTTTCAAGATAAGCATTTAACATTACCTCATTATTAAAATATGACTGTGGCAGGTTGTTTTTTTTATTTCTGAATTTCAAAGTCATTGAGCAGTCATGGTTGGGGAAATGGGAAACTTAGGTTCTATTAAAAGAAACTGAAAATTATACCAGGAAAGTAAAGACTTTTCTTCTTTCTTCTGCTTTGTTACAAGATTTTTTCATAGTGGCTTGCCTGCATTCTTGTCTCTCTTATCCATTCTTCCAGTTTTGATCGTAGGCATGCTAACATAACGTCCTATGTTTCTTAAAGGTGTGCTGGCATGCAGTGGGCTTCTGTTTGTGTGTTTTACACAGCCAAGTGTGGTTTCTCTACATTTCTGTGGTGGCTGGGGACACAACCTGGTGCATAGATCTCCCATCTGCCAGACCACGCTGTTGTGTTTTCAGTGCCGGGGCCCGGCCTCTGCCCCACTCCTGGCAGAGCCCACCAGCTCTGACTGCCTGGGGCACTGGTGGCAGGGAAACAGGCTCAGGGGGCTTCCCATGGTTTAATGTGAAATGGCTTATAAACGTGCCATTTTAAAGCTAAAGATACGAGAAAACAGAGAATATTTGATAACACTGAAAATATGTCTGCGAGAAGTACATAAGCTGTTGTTTGAGGATGATTTGCTAGAAAAACAACTGAAAACAGTTGGTTTGTACATGAAGTAGTTATAAATATCCGGAATTGTGTGAAACAATGATCTTTTTTCTCTGTAAGAGCAGTGGAAGTCTTGTAATTTAACCAAGAGTTCTGAATGTAGGAAAATTAATTTTAGAAGTTGATCTTTTTACGCCTAAACATATTTTCAAGTAGAGAAATGCTAATTATCTAAACTATGTCACCTTTCTTGTAATTCTGAAAGGGAAAGTCATGAATACAAAATACTTGGCATTTGCAGATGAATGCTGTGTAATTCGTGTAGTATTTGCAAATGTTGAAGCATTTGATAGAAATTTAAGTGTCTTGAAATGTGACCATAAACACTTCAGTCTGGATTAAAAATCAGCACAGCAATCTTAAAAGTTGGAGGCAATCTTAGTCTAGAGATTGTTGTCCAGTAAGGTTCCATGAGGCTTCCTGTCACTTTTGGTTTTATTTAACATCTTCAATTATGAGAGAATCAGTACTGTAAAAGTATGTTAATTAAATTTCCAGATGTTAATAGACTGGGAAAATAGAATAGGATGAATGAAGGAGAGATATATAACCCAACAGACATGTACTAGACAACTGAATACAGTTTGATGCAGCCTGAATAAATATAAGATAATGTATAAGAACATTGATCTAAACTGAATTTATACTTTAATTATCAAGACAGATGCTGAAGTGAGACTACAGAAGTTGTTTTAGGATTTCTGTGGATGTTCTGGATTGATACCATGACAATAAAATACCCAAATATGATTACTGTTGACTGTGTATTAGCATCAAAGTTCAAAAAATGACAGAGAGGATTTAAACAGCACTGAGGGTATTTCATAAAAGACATACGCTATTCAGGGTGCCTTCTGAACAAGTTAAGGCTGCAATAATATTTACAAGAATGAACAGCAATAGAGACTTAAAAGAGACAAAGGTTATGTGCTGTGTAGCACTGTTTAGGGGAGAATTGAGAGGTCTGTGACACACGAAAAGAGAGTTTTTTTAAGGGAAGGGAGTTACTAGTGACAGAAGGATAAACTTGGGGAGAACAACACAAATAAACAAATTCTGGAGATTTTGACATTTGGAAATGCTGAAAATTATTTTTTTTGGAATGGATTCTGGGAGAGAGAAAAATACTGCTCTGGGCCATGAGGAGAAAGTTGGTGGTGTGTGTATAAATAAATAAAAAAGTATATGTATATCCTCCTCCTTTGCTGTGACGTTCAAAAGTATGTTTCTGAAAAGATCTGCAACTGATGGTAGCTTTGCAGTGCTCCTGTTTCATATCCCTCCCAGCTGCCATCTCCCCATAGTGTGCCTGTTTTCTTCTGCAGGACAGATGGTGCTGTTTTCCCAGCAGTGGATCTTCACCTCTTGGAATGGCTTAAGGGTGTTTTTTTCATTTCTAATTCAAGATGCCTACATTTGATTTGCACTGTTTTGTTAATCTTGTAGAGAAGTGCTGGCTTATGTTAGCTGCTGCTAGGGTTTAATGTAGTTTGTAGCTAAGTTCACAATCAGCTGGTTTTTGTCTCCAACTGTTTTTCTTCTACCCATAGTCAAGTCTACAAAAGCCTCAGTGGTCTTTGGAAGTTACCATCACCTTGTCTTTAGATGTTTGCAAATATGAAAGTTGAACCGATACGGATATTTGAGCTTTTGAATTCATAAGGGGTTTGGCTCTTGCTGTGCCCAACTGAGTGGAACAGGGAGATGAACTGAACCTACTGAAATTGGAACCAGAACTCCAGGACCTGTGCTGGAGTGTGAAACTCAAGGCTATTTCAATTAAATATAGAGAAAGCCTTAACTTGTTGTTCCAAGTACTTCAAGCTGAAAGAAGTCGTCCTGCTTTCCTTAGCCACAGGATGACCCTGATTCATCCTTTCTCTTGAGCTCCAGATGGGGATTTGAGCAGAATGATGAGCTGGATTGGTGGTGGAGACAGCAAAGCTGTTCAATTTCTATCTCCCAGCCCCAGACTGTTTTTTTGATGCTGATGTGGGAACTGTGTATGTCTTGTGTATACAGTTCACCCTGATGTACATACATGTCTATGAGATCACTTTCAGCAACTGTCTAACCTGAACAGCTTTTTGGTTAAGAGCTACTCTTTCCCACAGAGATTTTTGGTTTCACTGAGCTATCATTTTCCAGAGATGTCTTATAGAGTGTGGAGGGAAAAAAAAAAAATCTTCCACTCTAGTCATCTGTCATGAGCCTGACGGTCTGTGTGAGATGGCCAGAAATTACTCTAAGATCATTTTTTCATTTCTGTGCCTTAAATCCACTCCACACCAAATTGCACAAACTGCAGTGCCACTGGGAAGCTGAGGCATTAGTTGAAAGCTTCACAGAATAAAATTATCTTGGTCATGCCATATAAATATAACTATGTATTTTTCTAGTCATGCCCTCCAAGCTGACATCCAAGAGGAAATTGGTATGGGAAGGTATATATTAGCTCTGCTCCAAGGGACCACCATCCATTGTGCTGAGTGCCTGCAGGCAGGGCGACATACTCAGCTTTATGGATGAAATTTGCCAGATCCTCAAATACTTCTGCTCATGAGCATATTTGAAAATCAGAGAAGGTGATGACCCTTTTAAAATAAAAATGGAATTGCTGGCAGGAAGGGAAGGAACAACTCTGTGTTCCTTACATTTAAAGATGGTTATAAAATGTGTATTGGCTGTTTTTATAATTTATAGTGAAACTGCTGTTGCTTTTAATAAAATGAGACTTCCAGTCAGAATTTCATGATTATGAATGTGAGCATTTTGTTATACAGCTTGGATCTATCCTACAAATAACCATTTTCTAGCAGAATTCTGGCTATATACATAACTTAATGGGATTCTCTGTCAACATAATTTTTTCTCAAGTTGGCTCTTGGTTAAATGCTTCAAGTCCTTGAATGTGGCTCAAGAACTGAGATAGTGGTAACTTTCAGGATTTTAAATTTAATTTTTCTTTATTCCTTAGACTTTTAAAACTTCCTGTAATTCATTATTAGATTTACCGTTTCAAGTGCTTATTTAAAAGGCACCTTAGCTGCAGAAGCAAATCAATATTTACAGTGCATTAGTGCCACAGAGAATTTGAAGCCTTGTGATTAGAGTTCATTGCTGTTTTATCCACTCTTCAAAGAAACCACAGACTTCAAACAGTATCAGCCATCATCCTGGAATCAGTGACATTGCATCGGTCCCATGCGTACTTTATCTTGTGGTTTAATTATTAAGTTCCTTTCCTTTGATTTTCCTTTTAATATTTCAAAGTATATCCTCTTCAAATCTATAAATTCTAGTCAAATTCTGTAAACTAGAGGATTGTAACCAACAATATATTGGTTAAAAAAAGATCTGCTCAATATATTCTTTTATGTTGTTTTAATGGACAGTATCAAACCCAGGTTAGAACAGTCTCTCAGAACAGAATTGAAGAGAATGCAGGAGATGATGTTTACAGCTTGTGGTTAACATAGTGTGAACGAGATTTAGTTCTTGGATTAAGACCTATTGACCATTGCCAAGCAGCATGCATTAGAGACACCTCTGTGTGCCTGTCCCCTTCCAGTAATAACAAAATTAATGTCATATGTTTAAATTTCTCATTAATTTGGGAAATACATAGATGTAACACACACAAATTTTTGTCTTCTATAATTTACTTTATTGCAAAATTTGCTTAGTAAAACAAATCACTTCTCTTTACGTATGGAACCATTTGCATAAGAGGAGACTAGAATAGATAATTTGTATCTTTATATTGACAGAACACCCTTTTTTAAAAGATTTGATGAAATGTTCAGTAAATGTCTGAAAATACCTTATTAGCTAAACTTACTAAAATTAAACAAGTCATACTAAAGGTGGCTCATTCGTGAGTAGATTTTGTAGAGAAGCTTCTCATATTAATGTTTTCTGTGGAGCATATTAATATTTGGGAATTCTGTTGCATAATTGACTGCCTGTACTTTGAAGAGTATCTACTCACCATTGTGCAAACTATCAGGTTTTCACTACAAAGCAAAAGCCAGGGCAGAGATTATGGCTTGCTCTTCTCCACAAATGCTGGTTTGATTTCCTTTCTTTCTTTGTTGGCAATTTGGCTTCTCTTCTTACAGAAGTTCACCCAAATGAACTTTTGTTTTGTCAAGCAATTTGAAGAAGAAGTGTAAAAATACAGGAACATTTTGCTATCACCGTGCTTATATATAGACATACAAGCATAAGGAGCAAGTGAACTCATGTTTGAAAATTGTAATTCTCTGTTGTGAGGTGGGTAGTGAAGGCAAACATGATAATATGCACGGGCTGCTGCTTGGAACAAATATAGATTGGTATTTTTCTGAAGTGGCACTACGTACTACAGAGCCCCATTTTGGCTGATCTAGTAAAGCAAACTCTCTGTGCTCGGGGCTGTGCCAGCAGCGTGGGCACCGCGGGGAAGGGAAGGGCTCACTTCATCCTGTGTGCAGGCACTGGCTGGGGCTGCAGCTGAGCCACCTCTGTTCAGAGATCTCCTGTGGTTTGATAGGGCACTGTTTGTGTGATGGCCATCGAGGGGGAAAGGGGATGCTTTGCCTTCGGCTGCTTCATGAAAGCTGAAGTATTGAAAACAAGGCAATCAAAGAAAAACCCTCTATTAGAGTCTATGAGTATATACTGAGAAATCAAATTCTTAGTAGACCTAACTCTGAACATTAATTTTTTCCTTCATAATTAGTGATCTTTCATGAAATATTCCTTCTATTAATTCTAGTTCCATTATTCACTTACATGTATATCTATAAATATGTGTATACATATATATAAAACAAAGTGGGGTTTGTTTTGCTGAAAATTATATTTTGTCATGAAAATTGAAAAAAAAAGAAATTGAAAGCAAAGAGAGATAGTACAACAGTTGTGGGGAAGAAACCATTAATTCTTTTTTATTCTTGTTCACCAGAATGAACATGATATAGATTGACTGTTTTGGTGTTTGGTCATGTAACACTTGTTTATATCTCAGCAGCAGGAGTCCTAGTGGATTAAAAAACCTCACGTTTTCATTGTGTGACATGACTTACTGTATTTTTCAGTGTCTTCATAATGCCCTGCAAAATAAGGTTCTTTAATATTATTAAAAGGAACATTAACACGAAGCTATTGTCAAGATTAGGACAAGTCATTTAACAAACAACTCCTGTTACTGTGTTTTCCTGTTAGTATTGCCAGACATGCACCCTCAGTTTCCTTGGGAACTGTTTCATCAAAGCATTAAAACCTAGTCCTGGTTTTTATTCTCAGCTGTTGCCCATTGTGCCTTTCCCACTGACTCAACTGCTTAGGTGCCATCACTTTCACCTTTTTCCTTTGTGCTTTGCATTTAGAGTTCCCAGTGCTGAAATAAAGAGAAATAAAACTGATAAATCACAGCCTCGCTGTTCTGAGGCTGAGTGGGAGAGTACTAAGAGGTCACAAATTCAGGCAGTGAAACTTCTCTTTGGGCAAGGAGAGGATAGATGTGTCGGTATTTGTTGTAGGATAATAAATGAAATTGGAAAAAATTAACTTGTATTTCAAAAGAAACTTAACTTTTATGTGCCATTAAAGTTTCCAGAATGGATGTGACCTCTACATATATTAAGAAAACCGTAGCTCTTTCCAATCAGTCTACCTTCCTGCTGCATCATTTTTTACTAATGAAATATTTTTCTCTTGTCAGTATTGCCAGCTGGAAGGCTAAGGGAATCAGGGTAAATCAGCACAGATCTCGCTTGAGCTGTCAGGAAGAGGCAAAGGAAGAATGCAGAGTAGAAAACAGTCTCTTCCATGAGTTTTGAGAAAGAAATGCAGTCTATTTTAGAAGGTCAGGAGGCTGCCTTGGCTGGCCTGCAGCTTCCTGGCAGCATGTTGTGCTAGCAGTGCCCAGGCTGCAGCCCTGGCAGTGGATTGGGGGACACATCGTCCAGGTCCACTCCTTTCTTTGCCACTAGGCTTCGGCTACTTGCTCTTTAAAATACCTGTATGTCACCTTAACCTCCTGGTTGTTCAAGTTTGTGTTGCATCTTTTTATTTTGCACAACACCCAACAGATAGCTTCGTATTTGGAAAGCCACTGAGCTGTGCTAGGTTCAAAGGGGTTGGTTTTCCCTTCATTTTCTCCTTGTGTGGCCAAGCAGCAAGGCTGTGGGTGTGAGGAAACAGACCTTGTCCTTGAGGAGCTATGCTGAGGTCAATAACTCCTTACTCTGTGAAACCACATTTGGTCGCAGACACCCTTCCAGAGCTTGAAAAAATATTTTTCCTTTGTCAAAAACATTTTAAATCTAGTCAATGTTTATTTACTGTCTGTTTTATTCTTCAGATATGCCTCTCCATGTCCGACGTAGTAGTGACCCTGCACTGATTGGCCTCTCAACCTCTGTGAGTGACACAAATTTTTCTTCAGAAGAGCCTTCTCGGAAAAACCCTACCAGGTGGTCCACAACAGCAGGCTTCCTCAAGCAGAACACCCCTGGCGTGCCCAGTGCTCACGAAAGAAAGGTATATTTCTTTCTCCCTCTTTAGTAAATAAATGATGAATGTACAAGAATCTTGAATTGTTTTCTGCTTTTCTCATCTGCTCTTGGTTTAAACTTGTGTTTTCTGACCTTGTCCACCAAACCCCGTCAGCAGCAGTGAAGTGTTTGAGCCACACGTGCGTGTCCTGCCCTTCACAGACTCTCGGTGATAACCACAGCAGGGGCTCTAAGAACCTGATTTTTGCCCTTAGCTGTAGTTGAACCTCTGATTACTCACTATTCTACAAAGTTTTTATTTTTCAACTTTTTCTTAATGCTAGTAGGCCATGTCTATAATTTTTACTGATCTCTGTAGAAGGCCTCATGTCAGTGAATAATCTACATGCCCACAGCTGGTCTGGTTTGTCTTGCTAACACAACATTGCTAATTTGTGCTTTTTGAGGCTCTAGTCAAGTAATTCGAAATGCAAATTGCAAATTATTTCTCTCTTTGATAACAGTCTTAAAAATAAAACAGTGAAATGTAGTGTGAGTATTTTTTCCTTCATTTTTTCAGTATGATTTCAGTATCTCTACATGAATTGCATTATTTGCTAGAGAAGTCAGCAAGAAGCACTCTTCTTAGTGCAATATTAAAAAAATTGGAAGAATCATGCCCTTTTATACTGATCCCACATTGCACATAATTGTGATGGCAACTTGCAGACAGACTCAAAAGGAAAAAATGTTTATTTTCTAATAGAAATGAGTAATTTGAAAAGAATTCTTTTGGTTACACTTTTGGTTGCCATTCTGACTATACAGCACAAGGTCCTCTTGGAAAATATGCAGCTTATTATAGCTTTAATTTTTTTTCCCCTCATTCCTGTTAACTCTGTGTAAGTATAAATGCAAACTAAGTCTCAGCAGTCAGGATTCACCCCAAATAAAGAAGCCTTTGTACACTGCTAATGAACCAAACTATTTTCAGTGGGCCATTGGTCATTTCAAAAGAATCTATAAAAGGTCAGTGCTCATAGGCATTGAGGTCCCTGTTCATGCAGGGGTTTCAGTTTAACTTGGTATTGTTAGTTTTCTGCATGATCAGGATTTCAGGCAGGTAATAGTATGTTTTCTGTCACTTGTGCTGGTGTGGCACAGAAGTGTGTGCCATTTTGTAAATATGTGTTTTATACTGTTCTGATTCAGAGAAGGAAAATGATAATCTAATCCATTTGAAGTATTATTTTCAGTTAATGTTTGTGAAATGATAATGAAATGACTCTTCTTTACTCCACAAGCATAGATCTGAAGGGCTATACATAGCATAATCAGATTTCTTTGAGTGTCTGAAGTTAGGAGAAATTGGAGAGAATTGAACAGCAGCTGATCTTTCACACTAGTCTTCTTGCATCATTAGTTGTTCAGCATGTACTTACTCTTGATTTTTGTGAAAATATTTCATGTCTTTTGGAGCATGGTGACGAAACTGGAAAGGAATGCATATGATCTCATGTAGGGATGGGAAGCAAGGCACCAGAGAACATTAAATCAAGAAGATTGGAAAGAACTGAGGTTACATTAGTTAGTACAATAGATGCTGATTATTTCTTTTGTCATTTTTGTAAACTCTATGTATTGATAATTTGAATAGAGCAGATCACTATTTTTAATAGGTAAGATGCAGTAAACATCTGGAATGAAGTAATTGCTCATGTGATGTGTGTTACAAATTAATCCTGAGTTCATTTATGCTAGACTGATTTTTTTCTGTTTTCAGTGTCTTGATTACTTCATGAGAGTCAAGATTTTGTAGCCAATCCTATTTCTCATAGGAATGGGTATTAAGAAATCTCATTTCCTTTCACAGTATTAGCAACAATTTCATTTTTTTTCTTATTCTAAATTGGTGGCATTTTTGAAGTCCCTGTCACCAATCTTTACCAAAGTACTAACAATGATTTTTTACAAATGCATTTGTGTTATTTGAGCTATAACAAGTCCTCAGTACTTTTCTTATGCTGGGTTGTTTTCTTTAGCTACTCGGATAACAAAGAGATGGCTGTGCTTTGTTCCAGACTGTTTCATTGATTATAGATGACACAGACATTTTGAGAAAAGCAATGAGAACAATCTTAATTTTCTGCTCAGTGCATTGGGCTTGAGCACCCATATATCTTTTGTGAGTGGTTGGCACAATGTAATGTTTTCACTGCAGTTCTCTTTCTTGACAGCACAAGAACATATGTTCTTGGGCTGAGATTTGCAGCACAGTTGTAGATTAGCAACTTTGCCCCAGCAGTATCTTGCAGAAACATGAAAAGGGTTTCTGGGAGAGTTGCCAAAAGCTTCATCCACCTACTGACTCTAAGAAGTGACATTACTTTCAGCCCGTCACCTCTAAAGAGAAATAATTGACAGGTAGAAACCCTGTCCAATTTTTGGAGGAATTAGCACAGGAGAAGCTGCATGTGTCTGGCAGAAGGGATTTATTTCTCAGGGACAAATGAGAGAGGACGTCTTATTGGTGTTTGTTTCATTTTGGGTATGAAGAATTTGGAATGGCAGGAAAACGGGCAGATGCCCAAGCTGAGATGAAATGAAGGGGTGAGAGTGCTGCCATGCACAGAAGGCTGTGAGGAGCCAGGACATATGCCAGTAGTTCTGGGCAAACAGAAAGGGAAAAGGGTGCTGAGAAAAAGGAAAAATATGGGCTGTTGGAAGGGTCCTACTAATGTAACTGTAGTGCTGCCTGTAGTTACTGGGATAAATGAAACGTAACACCAGGATCTTCTGTGTCTTTCAGAAGAGACTGACCAGAGAGAGACAGAGTATGCTTTGGAGGGGCCTCAGTTGGTCCTGTGAAGATTTGCATGTGTGTTGAACTTGAGATGCATTTCTGTTGTAATAAGTAGGATGTGAGGATGTGAAATCCTTGCCCTAAACTGGGCATGTGTTCTCATCCATTTTTCAAATCATCTCATAAAGAAACATGGTTTTTAATATCAGGATGTCATAATATACTCTATATCCTAAGAATTGGAATCTTACATAATTTCTACTTTCTATGTTTTTCTCCTGTAAGAGTGAATGGAAACCAAGTGTTTCTTGTCCCAGGGTACTAATTTTTTGCAGTTATTATTTACAAGTTATTGTAGTGCTGTTAATGGTATTTAGCTAGGTAATTCCTGGTCTAATCCTTCCCATTAATGGTTTCAACCATAAATAGCTCTTCCCATCTGTGAAATATTCACAAAATTGACTCCTGATCACCTCTAGTTGATAAATTTGCTTATTGGGATTTATATTTTTAAATTGAATATTAAAATAATTTTCAGATACTTTTGTGTGTGTGTGAGAGACATGTCTGTATTAATTAGTGACTCATAGCTTGACCTAATCCTGTCTCTTGTTTCCTTGAGCCATTCTAATGAAAAGAGAAGAAATCTCTAAGTAGAAATCTCTTCTCAGAGGCTGTAGTAATACTTGATTTGCAAGGTGTAATTTTGTTTGAATTGTATTCAACTGTACAGGTGAACAGATTGTACACAGCTGAAGCATATAATGTGTGCTTTTTTCCACTGCAGTAAATTTTTTTTTGGTATTATTGTTTTCTGAATAATTGTTGATTAATAATTCAGTACCAAAGCTTATTGCTTTAACTAGTTGTCCTTAAAAGATGTGAACTGCATTAATGAAAATCATGTTTCTTTCCTCTTAGATGTTGTGTTACAGTATTGGAAGAGTTAAAATGCAACAACCAGTTATGCTGTGTCTTATAATGACTGTGAACAAATTATCCCATATATTTTCAGTGTGGTGTTTTAAATTTACAACTGCATTTGTGGTGAGGAATGGTTTATCATTACAAATTAGTTACCTGCCTTGATCCTGCTTCTCTGAAAGACTGAAGGCTTATCTAGTTAACCTGCCTTGCTTAGTGCAGGGGTACACTGTGGATAAGAGGCTTATGACAAACTTCCTGCTGTGACTTTTCTGATTTTGATTCATATGTTGCCCTGTCAGAGGTAACAACATTGGTACAGCAGAAAGAATTGAAAATGTAGGTTAAAAAGGAGAGCTCAAGAGAGAGAAAAATGTTTGTGCATGGGCTTCTGTGCCTCTGGCTCTTGGGTTCACCCACCTGCAGCAAAGCAAATGGCACACAATGTGCTCTGTGGGGTGAATCAGCAACAGCAAGCACATAACTCAGTGTACTTGGCACATCATTTTGTAATTGCTTTTTTCCTTTGTGTTTTGTCTTTGCTGTTTAGTGAACAGCCAAATCTATTGCTTATTTTTTGTTAAATGGGTTTGTCTGTATATGTATTTTGAGGTGGAATATCACTGTGCCTTGTAGGAAAAATATTTTTTTGTAGGATATGCTTTCTTCCTGCTTGGACACCTCATTTTTTTGGGCTCTATAAACTGCAGAGAAAGAATTTGAAACTTCACGTGAGTGCACTATGTCTCATCTAGTATCAATTCCCTTACCTGCAAATCATTGTGTTTCCCACATCTCCTATTGCAGGTAGTTTTGCTGTTCCCGTGGGTTGAGGCGGATGAGTACAAATTTTCAGATTGCTGGGTTGAAGGGTTTTATATTTATGTGAAAGATGAAATGCTTTCTAATCCTCTTTGAAAACAGAATGAAAAAGAATACTTCTCTAATGAAATGTGTTTAGATAGGAGAAAAGCATGCATACGTTTTTTGAAAAGCTTCAACAACAATGGTATTTCAGTTTCAAAATCAAATTTAAAGTGAAAATTGGTTTCATTTACCCTTGAAGTCCTTTTAAACACAGCTTAGTGAAGTTTGTTTTGTCACTGTCACCAAAGACATTGTATTTCAGTAGAATTTAAATATAATTCTGAGGATTGAGGAGCTCTGTATTAGAATTGTGTGTTGGTGTCATTTTATAGCCAGGAAGTCTGAATGGCAGAGTGTAAATCTATTGAATTAATTAGGAAAGGTTGTGGACTAAAAGACTGGGCATCATTCTGGGAGCCAGAGGCTGAAGTGTAGCTGATGTTTCTTGGGAGCTTTAGTCTGGTGTTGACTCCTTCAAAAGGGAGACACTGTGTGTACCTGGTGAACAGTACTGGTAAAGTGCTGTGATGCAGATGAATCCACTAGGGAGAAGTTCAGGATATCTGCAAAGAGCCTGGCATCTCTCTCATGAGATATGAGATGTATTCATGATGAATACAGCTTCCTGCTTTTGACCTAAAAATGCAATGTTTTAAACAGAAATTCTGAGGGATTCAATAGCCATGAATATTTCTCCATCCAGGTATATTTGAGCAGGTTTTTTTTTTCCTTTTCAATGAGATGGTCATGAGTTTTGTAATTTCAGATGTGATTTTGCATAGACTGTGAGAAGGAAGAATGAATGTGGGTTATCCACAGGTGATGAAATAAAGTCTTTTAATATGTAAAATGTTATAGAAGAGAAATTAATGGAAAGTCAAGAAAACAGAAGTTATATGCGTCAGTTTTCTTCCTTTGTGATAGTAACTTGTTGCTGGAGTTTGTTGCATGGTGATCAAATAGTTTAGAGGAATTGTACCCAAAGGGAGTGCAATATGACATCAACATTATATGTGTTGTTTTTATCCTGAGTAGTGTGTAAAATTAATGACTTTGACAGAATCACAGTTCAGCTGAAGTTGAAAGGTTCCTCTGGAGATTGTCAAGTCCAGCTTGCCTGGTCGAAGCAGGGTCAGCCAGAGCAGGTTACTCAGGTCTGTGTCCGGTCAGGTTTGGAGTATGTACATCTCCAAGGATGGAGCCTGCACCACCTTTCTGGGCAACTTCTTCCAGTGTTCGATCATTCTCGGAATAAGAAAGTTGTTTTCTTATGTTTTGATGGAATAATTCATATTTCATCCTGTGCCCTTTGCCTCAGGGGCTTTCATGAGCACCATGAAGAATTGTCTGATTGTCTTTAGCAGACTAGCTGGTGATATTTTCATGCAATGAAAACTCTATGAAAGAGCTCAAAATTCCTGACTTTTGAAATGGGAAAA
Source organism: Zosterops lateralis (assembly GCF_965231275.1). Lineage (NCBI taxonomy): Eukaryota > Metazoa > Chordata > Aves > Passeriformes > Zosteropidae > Zosterops > Zosterops lateralis. Next base: position 14,753,825 of record NC_139762.1, read on the forward strand.
CGAACATACTGTTTCTTATCATCACCAGCCAGTTGGGAATAAGAGACACAAAGTGAAAAATCCTTGCCTAGTGCAGAGATAACAGCCAGTGTGTATCATTTGATTGCTGTGCTGTTCAGTTTGCTGAGGACTGTGAACATGGACAGGATTCAGTTGTTGGCATTTGAAAGTCAGTCATGACCACATGTTAAGCATGGAAAAAGCTAACAACAAAACCAATAAATCTGAAGTGAAGGTGTAATTTTCTCCACCTCCTTTGTTGTTTTACCTCTTTCTGCTCCAGGTCATCCACTCATGGATGCCCATCTGTCAAATCTCCTCTCTGTCCCTCTAAAGAGACAGATATCAGTGCAAGATCTGAGAGCTGGTGAGTTTTTCCACTTCTGCTCTCAGGCTGAAGACTGTTAAACACACTGCCTTTGTTTCTCGTCAGTAATGAGAGAAGAATGTATTTGTGTCCCAGTGCTGTGCTGTCCCATGTCTCACTCTGAGTGATGGGTGAGGAATGTCTGGGTGAGCAATGTCTGCTCCAAAGGTGAGGGGACACAGTGCTGCATCATGAGCTGGGAGTGCCAAGGAGGGTCAGGATGAGTGAGTCCCTTACTCATGATAAAGGAAGGGTGGAATCTGCACAGGTTGTTTGTCTTTTCTCTTCAGTAAATGCAGTGTACAGCACCTCTCTGAGAGCCACTGAAAGCTATACTGAAAACAGAAAGCTCTTAAGTACATGGTATAGGATAATTGAAGACTTTTCCTCTTTTAAGTGAGAGTGTACTTTGGAAATTCCCATGTTTAAGTGTTCATCTCTATTGGTTTTAATTTTTTATTTTTTGCAGCTCTCCCTTGGTTTGAGGGTGAAAGACTGGTCCCAAAAGAGTAGGTTGATAAAAGATTGATTAAGTTTAAAAAGAACCCCAACAGTTAGATGTTCAGGTTTAGTGGATTTTTTTATTTCCAAAGTTCGAAACACATATATTTTCCTAATAGCTGGAAATAGCTGGATCTGTGTTTTGACCTGCTTTCATCTATTTAGTTGTAACCTACAACCATGCAACCATATACACATGTCATTCAAGACCTTTGGCAGATTAAAATATTTTTCTGCCTTGCTTTCTGATTATCAAGGTTGTGTATTGGTGTAAAGCACATTTGGATTTTGGCTGAATGTGTAGCTAGAAAAACAAAGAAGTTTAAACTACAATTCAAGCTGCAGGCTGTGCTTCCCAACAGTGTTCAGACAAAAACTTGCAAGTTTTTAAACAGTAAGTATTTCATCATCTTTTGCTAAATTCGTTGCATTTTTAAATTCACTTTTCTCATCTAGTAATGAATAAAGACAAGACAACCAAGCAGTATCAGAATAAAATTCACTCATATAGGGAACTAAGCAGTGCAAAGGAGTCATAAGGGGAGGAGATGTTAAGCTTTAGTTAATGGGGAAAATCAGCTCCAGTCAATACAGGAATTCCTGGTCACCTTTTACACTTCTGTTATGACTGATTTCGAGGCTGAAGCAGAGGTCACTTAGCCTGGTTTTGTTTCACAGCCTGATGGGATGATCATTGCGTGCTACCATCCAGTTTTATTATCTCTTTATAAACGAGCTCTTCAGCTCTTGTATACAGATGTCCAACTTAAAAGCATTGGCTGCTGAGCATGTGAAGTAAATGAAATGGGGACAAAAGCTAAAACCATAAGGTGATGAAAGAAGTGGTTCAGTGTGAGGAAGACCAGTGAGACTGCAAGAAGCTGAGGGTGTGTGTGCGGCTGTAAACTCAGATAGAAGAGAGACACTGCCATGAGCCCCTGGCCTGGTTCCTCTCTGGACCTTTCTTCACAGGAGGAGTTCTGGCCGAGGTTGGAAATAAATTGGCAAGTTGGATGAGGTGATGGATGTTTGCTGGGAGCCCAGTGGAGTTCCTGGTCCATATCATTTTGTATGGAGGAGGGTAGTGGTGTGAGTGACACTGGGGAACAGTGACTGGTTGGGCTTGCGCAAAGGTGCCACAGATTTGGGACATTGCCTTTGTGCTTCTGACCTTAAAAACATGCTTTTCTCCATGCTGGCCAATATAATGAAGAAAGGGGAAAATAGGTTTCATTAGTTGGAGAGGACAGACTGGTTACCTCATATCCCATCCTCTTTTCTTAATTTCAAAACATCAGGTGCAAGTTTTTAAACATACAGACAGCCAGTTGCAGTGTTTTAGTGGTATGGCCAACCAAAAGCATCTACTTGACACTTAAAAGACTGTTGCTGGTGGTTTGTAAGATATTCTTCATTTCAAGATCTAAATATAAGGTCTTTGTGAAGTTTCTTATATCCCTTTGTTTCCTGTTTCTCTTAGCTTCTCAAATATATTTAATATTGGCATGCTATTTGTTAAATCCTATTTTCAGAGGCTGCTTTGAAATAAATTAATTAGCAGCTTATTTTTCCTTCTTTAATTTCTTGGCTCTCCCAAGGAATCAAATGAATCATGTCAACACTTAAAATAAACAAACAACTTCACAAATCATATTTTCTCTAAATCCAAATTGGCGTAAAACACGTAAATTTGGGTACAAAGGCAAATATCTGGTGAAAATGGCAGGAGTGTGCATAATTATATTATTGCATTTAAACAGATACCCATATAGATTCATGTATAGGTGGGTATACATAAAAACCCTTTAGATGCCTTTAAAGTGGCACAGGAAAAGAGAATACTCACTTGAATGAAAAATAGTAGAAGGGGAAATGGTTTTCTAAGTATAATGTGCAGAGGAATCAGAACTGTAGCTTCGTGACACTTTAACTTAACCAGTTCATTTATTTTTCTCTAAGATGGAACTGTAGAAAGCCATGTCTTTTTAGATACACTTACAGAAATAAAAGCCAGTTTCTGAATTATAATTACTGAATATAAACTGCTGTATGTTATTTGAATTGTTTTGCATTATCCCTTGTGGGAGTTTATTAGGAGATTAATAAGTAAAGAGTGAAAGGAAGAAGCAGCTTCTTTCTGTCCCTTGATCTGAGAAATAACAGCACACACTGGAAACTTCTGACTTTGCATGTGTATTTGCAGAGATCATGACATTTTTCATTTTTGTGTTGTAAACAAGAGAGATCAACAGAATGTTTTGGGTAGGCAGTATTGTGTTTCTTAGTTTACTCTTAATTTAGCCCATATTCTTTGACACTGAATGTTTACATATAACACCACTTGCACAGGAAACTGTCTGTTTATCATGGCCCATAGTTAATGCTTTTTTTTTTTGAGGTCAGACCTTGCTTGTCAGTCAAAGGATAACATGGAATATATAAATTGGAATAGCACAACTCTGGAAATTTCTGAACATAAGATGATAGAACTTAAGCAGAACACTTTTTCAATTGCTTTTGCAATTGCTTTTTTCCTTGTTGGCATCTAATGGGCTCCTCTAGAAGCATAATACATTAATTCCTTTCATAGAGATATACAGAGGGTCACTTCTGAGAGAAATCTTTCTGAAAATATCCAAAGTGTGGTCATTCTTATCTATTTTCACCATAAATAGGGCATGCAAGTTCTTTATTAGACTGTTTTATTTTTATCTTCTGCAAATCAGTTTTTATCAGTTGGAAATGACCTGTGTTCCAGGTCAGAGCTGATAGAAGCCATGAAGCTGTGGTAATTCTTTAAAGTGGGAGTCCTCTTTTACTTTACTCCTTGGAGAGTGGCCTCAGATCAAAGGTTTCTGATACTGAGTGACTGCAACTCATTCCTTCTTCTCTACATCTTCTAAATGGGCTGGGCTGTATCTGCATTATTGCAGCTTCTGGGGTCATGTTCTTCAGTATACATCAGAGAAAGAGCAACCTTGGAAAACTGAATCTACCAGGAATAAAAGAAAGCTCACAGTAGTGTCAGTTTCCTAAGATATATGGATAGATATAGGAAGTGACTGGTACATTTGTTTGGAGGTAAAGTACTGACATTTGGGAGAAATTGTTGTTAAAAGATGATATGTTAATAGAGAGAACAGTTCCAAATCTGACATCTGTGTAAATAAGGTTTTTTAAAAAATGGAATTTCTGTCCATGCAATGCATCTTCTGGGTTAATTAATTTTACATATGTAATGTATTTTCCACGTAAAATAGACATTATTTGAGTAGCCATCTTTGGTTTTTTATAGTTTTTTTCTTCTTTGTTTGTTTGTTTTGTTTTTTTTGAAGAAATGAGGATCCATTTGGTCTTATCCTGTATTTATTTGTCTAAAATCCAGTTTAAAAGTAATCACAAAACCTCAACCAAATAAAAACCTCCAGGAATCTATTTGCTAGACCATGAGACAGCATGGAAAATGTTGTCTATGTGTATATTATTTAATTTATTAACAGATGTTTTCATCAGACAGAGTTACTTATATAAACTGTGTGAATGTTTGGTAATTAATTACAGCTTTTAGCATCCTGTCTGAGAGTGACACCAAATCATTCAGGGTCTAACATGGTCATAGTGTAGCATGAAAAGAAAGAACAACCTTTATAACCTTTATAGTGATTCAACCACAATAATTACCCTTATAGACATGAATTTGCCCAGAGTCTTTCAGGTGAAATTATAACCTCAAAAGATTAAACAAAGGCTTTTTCTTTATTTCTCGTCACAAATCCTCTCTTAGTCTGAGGCCATCACAAGGAACTAAAACCAAATAAACAAGCAGCCTTTTCCTAAGTGCATAGGATATGAGGAGAAAGACTGGATAGCAAAAAAATGATCAGTGCCCCAAATGATCTCTGTTAATGACTGTCCCAAAGGACACATGGGCTATTTGCTGTAGAAATAATTAGAGTGAAAACTTGGTTTGCATTTTTGAATTGTCTTTCAGAGAATTACTTTGAAGAGGTCTACAATGTATTTTACCCCTGTTGTACTGCTGTCTAGTGTAGTTTTCTTTTAAATAAACAACCAAAATTTGCCATACTTTAGTCATTCAGGAGGTGAAACAATGGGAAAGTCCAGTTTCTTCACTACTTGCAAATGATTTAGCAGATGTGGAACTGTCACCACACTGTGTGGAGAATATTCTGGTTGGGTGGTGATGCTGGGAGTTTGCAGGGGTACAACTGCAAGTTTAAATCACAAGTGAGTTTATGCAATGACAGCTAGTGATTGAAGTACACAAGCATTCTAATGTGCCATTTTATCTACAAGCTGCAGAATCTTTGATGAGACTCTTGTTATATACTGCAAATCATCTGAAATTAAAAGTATAGCAAAATGACTTCATTTTTCCTGTCCCCTTTCACCCAATCCTCCAGTAAAACCCCAGAGGGACACGAGGCTGAACTAAATTTTAAACTGTTAGATTATGTGTCCTCGTTAAAATTACTCCAGAATGCTGCAGTTAAGTGTAGTGGTGGTATTATGACGTGGCAATTTTAGTATTATATTGATCAATTTTAATTTCAAACATGATAAAGCTGACATGAGCCATGGTCCCCAAAGATGTTTGGGAAAGAAACTTCTTTTAAAAAAATTAGGGCATTTAATTGTAACTGATGATGCATATCAGTCCTGGTCCCAGGAGAGCTTACAGCTGCATTTCCAGAAGAAATAGGAATTCTCAGTGTGACCCTGATGGCTTCTGTACCATGAAACCTTCTCCTTTATGGTATTGTAGCTAAAAGTGACACACATCTTTTTCAGCAGGATGTTGGGAGCATGTGTGCTAAAGCTAGACCATGCTGAAGACAAGTATAGCTTTTTGGATTAACAATTGAGTATTTTACACAGAAAATCCCCAAACAAAATATATTTTAAATAGCAGCATCACAGCTGGCTCAGTAGATCCCAATGTCTGAGGTGCAGTGATGTTTTTCACCCATACCTCTATAGTTTGTCAGCACAGCTATCTTTGAATTAGCTTTGGCAGTAATGGAAAGCTCTGCAAATATGGGGTCACAGGTAGCCAGGAGCACCTTAAGAGGCTGTGTGGTGTAGGTGTCTGTGAGAAAGATGGCGTGTGGCAGTGCTGATCCCTCTGCTCCTGCTCTGGCTTGGTGTGTGTCCCAGTGCTATCACTTGTGGGGTACAGGGAGAACTGTTTGCCAGAAAGCAATGACAAAGAAAGGAGTGGAGGATGGTCTGTGGCTGGTGGATCTTCTAATATTTCACTATTTGGCTAACACCAATATGACTCTGTGTGATTGCAGCACTGGTATTTTATTCCAATCTGATAATAGCACTATTTTGAGCCTCTGAAGAAAGGTGAGAGGTGAAAGTGCTGAGAAACAAAAGTTACAGAAACCACATCTCTCTACCATTCCAGCTTTTATTTCTGCTGTCAGAAAAAATTGCTGAGTGACTTGGATGTCTTCTGTGTAAAATGAGCTGATTTAAGTCTTTGCAGGAGAAAGGCAATCTTCTACAGAAGTGGGCTACAAGCAGAAATATTTTGGTAGGTGGGATGAATGTACTCTTCCTGTCAGCACAGATAATATTAGGCGTAAACTCTTCGAAAAATTTTTGACATTAGTATAGATACACAAAACAGAGGGCTAATTTAACTCTTTTGCTTAGATAATTTCACTTTCTTTGAGTTCTGTGGTACTTGAGACTTTTTACAGCACAAATTTCCAATTTAGACTTTGTGTAATGTGACTGTTCATTGTGTTTCTGAGACCTGGAGATTGAATGATTGAAGAACAACACATCCCTAGATGCGCATCTTTCCTTCTCTCTTGCTCTTGTGAAACCCCCCTGTGCAGGCGTAATGGATGCTGTGTGGAGAGAGGTCTTTGTGTTTAATAAATAAAAATGTCATTGTAAAAAGTTTCTATTGAACATAGTAAGCAGGAATCAATAAAAAATAGAATTATCTATAAAGTACAGAAATACAGAAAACATCTTGTTCATAGGAAGAAAGTTTTGTTCATTCAGACTAGGTGATGGTCTGTCAGGTAGTGGGTTATTGTTAGGTGACAATAATGCATGCACCAACTGTATGGGTAGTTTTGTGCATAAAATGGTTTTGCGTTATTTCTTTGTCAGATTCTGATTTTGTTGTTACACCTGCCCACCACTTTGAACAAGAGAAATTGTTGTTTTGGCTTATAGGTACTGTGCCACTCCTGTCACCTGAAGAGAAGAATAAGAGAAGCAAGAGAGAAAAATCGATTTGTTTGCAACATTCCCTGGCTTTTACAGCATTTACTGTACAAAGCTGACTTCTGCTTGCCCTTTCTAAGCAAGACACTGAATAAGTTTCTAGTTTGCTGTGTGGTTAACCAGCACTGGAATTCTGGATTGCTTTTAGTTGCTAGAAGACACAAAGTTTTTTTCCTCATTTGTGGCAGGGTAAAGTAATTTAAGATGGTTATTTGTTGGGCTGGTTACCTGTGCAAACATATTTTTACAAGGTTATCTTGTGTGGATGGATTGAAGCTTTAACATCTTGAAATGTAAGACTTTATTTTATACTACAACGTCTTTCAAGAAAAGAAGTTATCAATTAAGAAAGCTTAGGTTTGATATGTCTGGGAGAAGACTGGTCTTGCACAGGAAGCTTTTAAAAGCTGCTGTATTTCCCAGTTATACTAAGACCTGAATTTCTTAGCAAAGCCTGTCATATATTTACAAGAAATAGAGTTGTGAAGGACAGTTGTAAGGGAATTGATGCTGCATCTAGAATATTGCACTAATATTGTTCCAGGCCAAAGAAATATCAGTATGGCAAACAGGGAAAGGAAATACTCATGCTGATGGAATGAAGTATTGATTTAGGAGAGGGTCAAAAATCTGCTATGTGCTATAAATAAGGAAAATAATAACTTTTAGCTGCAAATGCGCACTGGTGTTTGTTTATTATTTTAGAGGGTTTTGAGATTCCTAAAAGTGGTAATATTGCAAAATATGTAGGACTACAATCCTGTTTTAAAAATAGATACTCTCTCTAAATTATCTGATTTGGCATAAAGATAAACATTAAATAAACATAAAATAAAAATATTGACTTGAAAAAATGTTTCTGAAGGAAGTATACTTACATATGTTAGAGTATATTTAGAATTCTCTTTAGAAAAGCTAAGCAGAATTTAGCTCCATGTATTATTTCAGTTGGAAGGAACTAAGCTGTGTAAGCTCTCAATAACACTGACTTAGGCTAAAGGTAACTCCCATCATTAAGAATCTGCCTCTGTGCTTTTGTTGGCTTTTAGTGATCAGACTGGGTAAGGACTAATAACCTTGTAGGAAGATGTGCAGACAAATTCGTCAATTAAAAAGAAAGAGAAAAATTATCAGTCTCAGTAGGATCAGTGTATCTCTGTCAGCAAAATCTCCATCTGCTGCTGTTCTTACAAATGTGACTGTATTTGTATACCTTCAGGCAAACCAGGCAAAGCATTATTATGTGAAATAATGAATTCAAGTTTTGAACTCTATAGCATGCTTTTGTGATCTAAAGGACAGTACCTGGAGCACTGAGACTACTTTGATTGTAAAATTGATTACATACAGAGACTTGGGAAAATTATATAGTGGCCATGGTGGTCACTGAATGGGCTCATTTGGTACATATGCTCTCAGTGAGAATGACCTGAGGAGTGTGGTGCTCTGAAAGCCTTGCTGAGTATGTACTTGGGAATCTGTGCACTAGAGGTTTGAGGCTGGGAAAATAGGAAGGGAAGCATGAGTGGGTGGAGGATCTATAACTCCACCAAGGCTTTATTTGGGCGTCTCTGGCTTTAAGGAACGGGAGCTGTTGCCCTTGAGTGGCCGAGCAATCGCGCTGTCCGTGGGTCCAGTCCTTGGGTCCAGTCTTCCTTTTGTATTCGTTTAATAACCAGCTGCATTGTTAATGTGCAAGGACTGGTTGTTTTTTATAAGACACTTTTTTGTTTCTTTTAAACTAGAAAGATGAAAACTACAGAAGCCTACCACGAGATACTAATAGCTGGTCTAACCAGTTTCAGAGAGACAATGCTCGTTCATCGTTAAGTGCCAGTCATCCCATGGTGGACAAGTGGCTGGAGAGGCAAGAACAGGTAATATATATGTGTATATATATATATTACTTTATCAGTCTAATCTTTATGCTACTCCAAGCTATTATAAAGAAGTGTATTCTTACCTGACATGGGCTCTCTAAGCAGGATAGAAGCATCAGCAGTATGCTGACTAAATTTATATGGGATTCCTTCTGCTTCAAAAAAATTTTCATTAAGACCAAATTGGGCACCTGAAAATAATTTAATTTTTGAGTTCATAAACACATCCCTATAGTAAATGGTGTGCTGCTGTTCTTCACAATGGATACCAATAGGGTTATTTTAATTAGTAATATTTTGATAAACACTCTGCCATTGAAATCCAACAATAATACTGCATAGTAGCCAAATGTGGGTCAGTTTGGGCATACTTTTAAATGCTTGTTATTTTTAACACCATAAAGCATAGTAATTATAAGTTTAAAGACAGTATTATATTTGTTTAGTGTATATTTATGTTGCTTTTTATCTTAGGCTTTTTTGAGACACTTAGTAGTTCCCATGTGTGGTTGTTTTATAGCTTATTTATTTATTTCTTAATTTATTAATGAACTAGTAGTCACAGAGGTTTAAAGGTCTGAAATTCAAATTACCTAGCAGTCACTTCATGTCTTTGTATATGCCTGAAATTTTCAAAGAAGTTTCTTCAAATGTATACAGAAAATGCATCTTTAATATGGAAATTGGAAATACAGCAGCAAGCTCTTGTGTAGGGTAGTGCATATGTAAGATTATTACCTCATTTTTCTTCTTTATGCAATGTGCCATGAAAATGCTGAATTTTTGCATTGAACAAAAATGTACAAATTTTCTATTTTACAGCAATAGGACATAAACCCAGAATCTGTTTTATACAGAAGAGGTTCAAAATGAAATTTGCTATTTGATACAGCCCAGGCTTTGTTACACTGTACTATGTGAATGGAGGGAAAAGTTTATAATCAACATTGGGCTGGTGTCCTGGGACTGATTTCCTTCACCCACAAATCCCTTACTGATATTTGAAGTTCGGCATTGCCAAATCATAGTATACTCCAAACATTCTTTATTCAAGCCCATTCTTACTTTAAAAGGAGCTTAAATAATATCACAGAGTATAAAAAAACCTCCTCAACCTCCTCCCAAATGTGAATTAAGTATTTTTATGCCTTGTAATTATCTGCAAAATACTTATGTGTTCTATGAGAAAAATCCTGTCTTAGGTCTTTCTATTCTTTCCTCTGCACATTTAATGCCTCTGTTCCTTCCGTTGCTGTTTTCCTCCAAGAAGATACAGCGTTAGGTTGGATGAAGTGAGCTGCTGTCTCTGTATCAGCCTGTGTTGAAAGGGAAAGTCAGTGCCCAGATTTGAAGGCACCTCCTGTGTCAGTTCTGCTTGTTTGATGTTGTTGAGGCATATTTCCATGCATCATTAGATTTGCACTATAGCAGTTAATGAAACTGTTGTCTCAGCAAAATAAGTTGGATTAGAAATCTTAATAGTGATCATCTTGTAAAATGTTGGGTACATGAAATTTTAATATATTACATTTCGTGTTAAGCTTTGTGTTGATTTTAGTCTCTGAACAGCTTAACTAGTTCAATTTGTTCACCAATTAGGTAAATAATTTGCCAGTAGTGGTAGACTGGAAGCATATTTGTTACCAGAGTTAACTGTTCGCGGTTTGAAATTGTAAATATGATGTTTCTTTAGAGCAAGTTCTCTGCTTTTTGTTTTTGTTTGTTTGTAGAGGTGTTTCTTTATTAAGAGAGAGGGGTTTATTCTTTGAATACATTAATGATTCCACATGTACCTGGAAGATCAGGATCTTTTTTGCAATTTCGTATCAGCAGGATAATTAATTGGACTGAAACCTGTTTAGCAGGACACCCACAGAAAGGAAAGTTTGTTGAGAGAGTGGGACACACTCGAGGGAGGAAGGGAAGAGCCTGGTAGGGGATATAGTAGCTATAGATGGAGATATTCTTCCACACCTTTTGGCATTTTTAATATCTTCTTCAGTATCCTCTGTGAGATGGCATTACCCACTGGTTAAGCCTTCTCTTCTAAGAAGGGGAAGCAGAAGCAACGAGGTTACAGTCAGGCATAATCAATTAATTTAGCAACTTCCAGTTGTGTTCCTGTGTGCTTGGCAGAGCTGTGGAGGGGCTGGAGTGCTCTGTGCACCCTGCCAGGATGTGCATAAAGAGTAGCAGACAGCAGGTCTGGCACCCAGGGTAAGGCAGCAACAGTGCCAAGAAAGCTGTAGGGCAGAACCCATTACAGATACCAGGGGTATGAACAGTCCTGATCTAACCTGCCTTTATGGCTCTTTAGAGAAGGCAGTAGGAAACATTGGGTTCATCTTGCAGACTCCAGAGACTTTTTGTTGGATGAAGACTCTTCTGTCCAGGTTCAAATTACTTCTCTCAAAGTTGGCATCATCTCTTTCTTTTGAATATAAAGCAGGAAAGAATTCCAGGGTGATCTTTGCCACCTTCTAGAGTAAATGAACATTCACTGGAATTGCATTTTCAAAGTATGATATGCCAAAGAAGTGCAATTATTTTTGTGTGGACAACACCTCTAAATAGTGCGAGGGAGCAAACTGTAATTCTGTAGCATCCCAGCTCGTTCTGAAGATGAAGCAAAAAGATACAGTTTCTAGGAAACCATTATAAACCTCTGTAACAGGGCTTAATAAGGGCATAGAATTAGATATGTTTAAGTAGGTGTTAGAGAAGCAGTTCTGTAAACTTGTCTGTGTTTTAGCACCTAAAAATGGAGGAATGTATGAAGGCTGTTAAAATTTCTGGCAGTAATTACTTTTGCTCATATCTCTTGAGTTATACTTGGGCTCTAGTAAATTAGAGTGATACATCAAATAAATGGAAAAGATTGTCTGGTTTATGAGTCCTTTAAGGTCTTCTGGTTGTATGTGCTGGTTAGCTATATCTGCCTAGCAATTGTTCCCAGTTAGTTCCAGAGCCTTCTGGTTGTCCACAGGGCAAATGATCTATGTGTTTCTCAGTAACTTCTGGTATTTCTCAAGCCCATGAGATAAGTTATGTGAAACTCTGTACCAAAGAATCATTCCACACTATCGAAGCAAAAATGCAAATTCAGTTTCAGAATACATTTAGAAACGTAAGGATTTTTAAGGGACTTTTTACAAGAGCATGTAATGATAAGACAAGGGGGAATGGCATTAAACTGACAGGGAATAGGCTTAGATTAGATATAAGGAAGAAATTTTTCACTAGGAAGGCAGTGAGGCACTGAAATTAGTTGCTCTAAGAAGTTGTGGATGCCCCATCCCATCAGGGCCAGGTTGGATGGGGCTCTGAGCAGCCTGGTCTGGTGAAAGGCACTTCTGTCCATGGCAGAGGGGTTGGAGCTGTAGGTCATCTTTAAAGTCCCTTGCCAACCCAAACCATTCTGTGAGTCTATGATTGTATTTTTTACTCTTTCAGTGAATTAATTCTTTTTTACAGATTGTCAAGTACTAGGCAAAAAAAAAGTCCAATCTTTAATTTAATTCTGAAATATCTTGAAAAAGAAAAAGTTGGTTTTTATTCTTCGCCTGGCCCTCCACAACACCTTCCTTTTTCCCACAGCAACCAAACTTTAAAGAATAGTTGAAAAAAATCTTATTTTCTCTGAAATTTATTCATATATGTGGTAATGTCACTTTTATTTGAGAACTCTTTCTTCTCTCAGTTCATCTCAAGACTTGCTTGGGCCCTGATCAAATCTGGCCTCATGCTGTTTCATACCAGGGAGACATGAAAGAGAATTGTGAAAGAGTTAAAGTTTTCACCAATTCCTTAAGTTTAGGTACACAGAAACTTTCTCTCACATGGTCATTTTTGTTTTATTAGTCAAATATTGGAACTGACAGCAAACAAGACACCTTGAATTGAAACAGTGTATTCCTTGCTCGGCTGGTTGGGAATGGGTGTGAGGACAGCAGGAGAGGAAATTATAAAACAGCTTCACTTAAGTATGAAGCAGTTTATCAGATTTGCAAATAGAACAAGTTTAGTGTAGTTAAAACTATATGTAATTCTATATGCATATATATTTATACATTTATGTATTTGATATATATTTATCAGTGCATGAAAACAAGGTAGGAGATGGAGAAGAATTTCATAGTTATTACTGAAGAACGTGTATGATTCCTAAGTGCTCTGTGGCTTTCTGGTATCCAGCAAAAGCCAGAGGCTAGAGCAACTCAAATGCATTCTGAAATGGCAAGAGAAGGTGGTTACTACTGCTGTCTTCTTGAGCAGAAATGTTCTGTATGGAACTCTTCTCTAAGTTATTTTTGTTCATGACATCTGTCCATAGTAATCTGGTGCAGTTTCTCTGGTTCCTGTTGCAGCAGGATCAGACATGGAAGTAGCAGATGGATCTTGTATCTCCAGCTGTAGAGTACCTGCCTTCAGCTTGTATTTTCAGCAAAATAAGGCCTGCTTTTAATATGATTGAATATGCTCTCTTTAAACACTTGGGTACTATAAATGAATGCATTTCAGCACTGTCAGTTAAAAAAAAAATAATCAAAGCTTCAGAGGTAGGTTGGTGAATTTAAACCACTAATTTCATGTGGATTTGTCAAATTTTCATGTAACAACAAAACCCCTGATTCTATTTCATGCCTTAAGAAAGAAGGCAGCAGTGCAGCTCATTTCTTTTGTTTATTTCTAAATTTTTCATAGTGTTATGGCTAATGTTTATAGTTTTGTTTTCACTAGTGTACCTCTTTTATGCTTCTCCTTGTCTGAGAGGTGCATTTTTGGCTTTTTTTTTTTTTTTTTTTTTTTTTTTTTTTTTTTTTTTTTTTTTTTTTTTTTTTTTTTTTTTAATTTTTTTTTTTTTTTTTCCTTAGGTTTTATCTTTTATTGTGACTGTAACTGCAGTGGAAGGGTGTGTGAATTCTGTTTCATGGTCTGAAGATGGGGGAGGCTCAGGGGTGGAGGCTTTTATCTCAAACCCCTCACATGTAGAGGTTGAAACTGCAGTAAAAATTATTGTCATAAGGAGTTGAGTTTTAAGATTTGGAAAAAGGAATAGCTAGGCTTCAGTTAGAGAAATATTTTTTAACTGGTTATCTATTACTTTGTTAAATGTCAGGGTAGAATCTATTGCTTTCCTCTCTCTCCAAGGACCATGCACTTCATAATTTGTCTCTTGTGATAACAACCTTAGTGAACATACAACCATGGCAGCATATACATTATAAAATACAAAGATGGTTTTAAAGCTTATCATGCTCCCTATAAAGGATCTCTATCACAAAAATAGAGAAATGCATATGTTCAGAGCTCTACATAATGCAGAGAGCTGTCTTTTGTGGGGGGTCATCAGTGGAGGTCCTGTATGAAAGGTGGGGGATGTGTGTGTGTAACCCATGAGGCTGCCCAGCATTTGTGAAACTAGGCAAGAACACTGAGGCTGACCATGGGAGGAGTAAATGTAACCAAATATCATGTGTTTGTTTTTTTCTGGCTTGGCACATGATTTAATATTGAGTAATTTGACATAGTTGTAACCAGGGGCAGGTAGAAGAAGTGACCAGTGTACTGGTGGAGGATTTATTTAAGGTTTATGTTAATCAAAGAGTTGATTGGAAGACCTCAAGGTGCCCCTGCAAGAGTTCAAAGTCTCCCCAGTCCCATATTCACTTGCAAATAAAGGTTTTTTACTACTTGAGATGGGTTCTTGGCCCTGTGATCACACTGGCTTCCCTCTGATAGGGCCGTCAACACCCTGACTGCTACAGCAGTTGTTTCTTCTGGATTTTGTACAGCGGAGATGGTGGAAAGCTTGTTTTGGCCAAAGAATATTTTCTCTTAGCTGGTGCTGCTACAGGTAATTAGGTATTGACTGCTCCCTTTATTTCTTTATATTGGCAAGATGTGAACTATTTCAGCATAGGAGCTCAAATGCTCAGATGTAATGTAAGCTATTAAGTGCTGGCTTCTCAGCTTCCACTCAGCATGAAGAGGTACAATTACAACTCAGTAAGGGCAGTGGTCTGAGGCAGCCAAATGCCCTGTCTGGCTGCCAGAAGAGCACCCTGACATCTTGGAACCATTACTAAATACATGTGTTTTCCTTATTTTTTCCCTTTTTTCTTTGACTAATCACCCCTATTGAATATTTTTATATGTAGTGTAGTCAAAATTTTTATGCAATTTCTAATAGCATTTGACTTCCCATAACTGTTGTTGTGTTGGGTTATCACTGATCTGTATGGGACCACAATCAAGTAATTATTCTCTAGATTTGTTTCAGTGTTCTCCCTCTGTTACTTTTATTAGATAGGAAAAAATGCTATGCGTAGTGGGCTCCAAAATGAGAAACCTGTATTTTAGTGATTATAATGTAAGTACTTACAAAGACTATCCAAACTCCTGTTGTTTACCACTGGAGTATGGATCTGCATCAAGCTGAGGCGTGCATGAGCTCAGCTGGTCACTTCCAGGCTGGATGTGCTGAGCTGCTTCCAGCAGCTGAGCTCTGGTGCTGATGAGGGGCCCAGTTCCCACAGGCACGTCTCCATCTGGGAACTGCTGGAGCTGGTTCTGTTACATGTCCCAATGCTTGAAAAGGGGCAGGGAAGGGGAAACAAGCTCTTATGATGGGCATGTAAATTCTCTGTTTCTGTATTTATGATTTCTGCATTTTAAGGTTAAAATTTCCACCGTGCTTTTCTGTGGTGAGAATCAGAATCACAAGTCAATGTTCTAATTATAAATGTGACTTTGGATCTGACTTGATTCAGATCCAGATTTCTAAATCTAGCTCTAGTTTCCAGATTTAAAATCAATTTTGTTTTTAAGTCTTATCTTGATGTTTTTCTGATTTTTTTTTATGTCTACACTCACAGAAGAGTTTTTGTATCTCCTCTATTCAAAAGAATATCTGTTTTTTTCCTGTGTAAGCCTTAGAGGTGAATATGTTAATACAGATATTTGTTGAATATTCTCTGAATATTTATGTATAACCACAGAAACAAAGAAGCCTTAAAGAGAAAGGCTTATTTTTATGCCAAATGTATCAGTATGTACAGAGATAGAATCAAATTTCAAGATACAACCAATGTAGTATGTATTAGTGTGAAGAAATTATTAATATGGAATTTATAAGTCTGTGCACTTTCATAGAAAATGGACATTTCTGGACATGATCATAATTCTATATTTTGAAGATAGAAGACTTCTTATTTGTCTTGGAGTCATGAACAGATTTGAAGTTGTTTTTCAGTGCTAAGAATTTCAGTTTATATGAGGTAGGAGGTTGGAATAAACAGCTTTATTGCTTGGGGACAGCTGTAGTGGTGATGCTTTTATAAACACTGTTTCATGCTGGCATCTATCTTGTTCTCCTTTCAAAAATAATATGTCATTTCATACTGTGTATTAAATAGGTGAGACAGTTGGGGGCTACAGTCTTCTTTCAGTTATATGTGGCTGTGTAGATATGAATCCAGAGGCAGAATGTAACTCCATATGTGTCCACATTAAAAAATAAAAAAAATAGCCAAACCAAAGCCAGAAATTGCAATTTTACAAAAATACTCATGGTTTTCAATTATAAGCAGGCAGATGATGAACTGGTCTGAAATTTAAAGAATCAACAGCCCATGTTGGAAAACACCTGGTCCAAACTTTTGGGGAAAGAGAGCCTAGGTGAGACTACCTGATATCCTGTCCAATCCTGTCTTGACTACCTGCAGTGATGGGGACTGTATCATGTTCTTAGGGAGGGTCTTTTGATGAGTGATTGCTCTGATTATAACAAAATCCCCCAAAAACCTAAACTAAACTATACCAAAAAAACCCCACCAACAAATCTTTCTTGTATTAAGATGAAATCTTGCCTGATGCAACTTATCTTCTCTTTGTGTGTTCTCTCTGTGAAGAGAGAGCCTCTGTCCTCTCTGTAGCTACCATTTAAGTACTCAAATAATGTGATGAGGTCCCCCTGAGCCTTCTCCAGGGAGAAAAGACTTAACTTCCTCAGTCCTTCCTCCAATGTGTGCTTTCCAACCCTTTAATCATCTTCATGGTTCTCCTCTGAAACTCTCCAGTACATCCTTGTCTTTCATGGGCTGTGGCAGCCAGAACTCAACACAGTTCTGCAGGTGCAGCCTGACAAGCACTGAATGGAGTGAGACATCAGAACTCTGTCCCTGTTACTGTCTGCTATAAGACAGTATACTATTTGCACTCTGTTTTGCAGAAACTTTCTGGAAAGTGTTGTCACACATGAAAGGCATTTTCTGACTTGCTAGTAACCATAGACTGCTATTTTTCTGCCCTTTTGGACCAAGCTATTGAAATAATCCTGTTGTTATGGTAATTTATGGTAATGAATGTACCATACCAGCAGTATAAATAATACACTCTGAAATTGCAGAGATATGCTGTAGGAAGCTTTCAATTAATTATTGCTTTTATTTTTTGGCAAATATTTTGTGGAACAATTATATCTTGTTCTTTTTAGATTTCTGTCTGTCCATGGCAGCAGGTCAAATAATGACATCTGACAATCCATTAATGGCCCTGGAAAAGCATTTTGTCAAAAGATGTGTCCAGTTTGTTTTTTTTTCCCTTTGTTTTCTTTCTTCATGCTGTGAAAAAGGTTTATCTTCTCATGTGTTTACTTTCTACTCCAGGTGTATATAATGAATCCCCACTACTTGTTTATAACAAAAATGCTCTCTGTTTTCATAATTTGCTTGGTGGTGCTACTGTGCTGTGTCTTCAGTAGTCCTGATGGGAATGTGGCAGGAGTTAGCCCCGTTCAGCCTGGCTTGGGGGGTGATGGTCACAGGTTCCCCCTGCACAGCCCTCCCTGCCTGGGAACGAGGGGGAGACGTGGCCCTGACACAGCCGAGTGAGCAGCACTGAGCAGGAGCTGCAATTACAGACTGCCAAAGTAATGCAGAACTGAAATACATTAGTAAAATTAAAATTTTCCTCATTCCCTCGGTGGGTAATACAGTTAATGAAAATAGATCTAACCAAATTAAGATAATTTATTTCATTAGTTTACGGCACTGTAAAACTTTTCAGGGCAGCTCAGCTCTTCAGTGCAAACCTGAAGTAGATGCAGTTCCACTGTTCACTTCAAAGACCACAAAGGTTAAAACTTTTAAGTGTATTAAAGCAATTCTGTTAATTGTGTCTATAGAGGATTCTCCCTTGCCCTTCTTGGTAAAGTATTCTTAATTTAAAATTCACATTATGCTCATTCTGCATTCTAGCTTTTAACCAAAGTGTAGATATGTGATTACTTGTGTCTTCAAGGCTTAAAAAGAAAATATGCATTTTTGTTTCAGAAGGTGGTACTGGTAGTACATGGTATTGATACTTTACCTTTTTTTCCCTCTTTCATTTTGTGTTCTTATTTTCTCTGCTCTACCTTTCTCTTCTTCCTATGTACCTGCTTAATGGTTTGCAATACAAATTACTATGGGGCAGGAGCTAATACCTTGGAAGGAAAGAGGTGCCATCTCTACAGTCCATTCTCTAAATCCCCTTCCTGTTTTATTTTGTGCAGTCCTCATGCTGGTTTTTTCTATGTTCTATCCGAAAGACATTTTCAAAATTAGATGGTTATTCCAGATGCTGTGGTGTGTTTGTGTGGTTTGTGTGGGTGGTGTTTTGTTTTTTTTTTTTTTTTTTTTTTTTTGTTTGTTTGTTTGCTTGTTTGGTTTGGTTTGGTTTGGTTTTCTCACAGAATCATGGAGTGATTTGTCTTGGAAGGGACCTCTGCAGATCACATAGTCCAACAACCTGCTAAAGCAGGTTCACCTAGACCAGGCTGCACAGGATCATATCCAGGCAGGTTTTGAATATCTCTGGAGAAAGAGACTCCACAAACCCTCTGGGCACCCTTTTCCAGTGCTTTGTCACCCTCAATGTAAAGAATTATCTTCTTGTTCCTTTTGAATTATAAGAAAACCTAGGATAATTTACTTGGTTTTGGTGTCAAACCAAGCTTTTATAAGCCTGCAAGCTTTCAGAAGCCAGACTGGTCTTAGCTTATGCTTCACATTAATTTAATTTTTAGTTAATGTAATTCACACTGTAGAATTTTCTTGACCTTTAATGGAAAAATGAGTGCCTTTTTTTTTTTAATACTCTGATTTTCTTCCTGATACATTTTTTTTTAATGGCTTGTGTTACTTATTTTAAACTAATATTTATATTATTAATTTCTAGTGAAAATTTTGCTTTTTCTTACACTAAAATAAAAACACTTCATACACTAAAATAAACTTTCCTGGACCAGAATATGGATGTGAAAGCCTCTTGGCTTCTCATTATAGTTTTTAGGGGAGGTTCAGGTAAATCACCTCTGAGACCTGCAAATCAATTAACTCCGAGCAGAACAGAAATAAAGACAAAGTGGTTATTTTGGACAAGGGAAAAAGATTTTATCGGAATGGGAAACCTATCTTTATCTAATTTATTGAGTAATACCAGGATGATTTTAATATTTTTTCTTTCTATAATTTTTTCTTTCACTTATTGTGAGGAAGGTGCTTTCAGAAAAGGGCCAAGTTTGTCATTTCTGTTGTGGAAGTGATAGTTAATTTATCCTCCACTGATGGAAATAGGAAAGATAGTTGTTCTTTAAAATCCTATATGGACAGGTCATTTTAATGACATGGTTGCACTTTGCTGTAAATGGGAATGATACTGTGTAACTTAGAGTTAATAATTGAGTTATGTGGAAGTAATTTGTCTGGATTTTTGTTTTATTTTGGTTTTAAATTTAATCTTGATTTTATTGCTTAAGTATGAGCATTTCATTATTGAATGTAGTACTCTCTGGCTGTATTAAGTGGTTACTGTAATTTATAGGATACTTGGAGAAATGTCATGATTCTCATGAAGCGACCCAGCAAGATTTAGGGAGTGCAGCAAATGAGTGAATGGAATTACGTAATATGACCTAATTGATGTGAGATACCATAAGATTTTAATTTATTTCCTCAGTATAACTGGGTGAGAAAAGAAGATAGGCCAGCCCTGCCAGTTCATTCAATGGCTGATTTGAAAATAAGTCCATTCTAAATTGGAGTTGCATATGAAATGGTCAGCCTCCTATCTAGGGCCAGGGAAGGGACGAGCAGGGAAAACAGGAACAAAGTTGATTAGGAAATGGAGCTGTATGAAGAAGTTATTTACTTCTAAATATATCACATACAAAGCAGAAAAACCAAAAATAACTCTCTTTTTAGTAAATACTTTTATTTGATCTTATGTAATAAATAATTAAAAATCTTTTCAAAAGACCCAAGAACTTACTGCCAGTTGCCTTGTGGCGCTGATGAGGGTTTTACTGGGACCCCGTGCCAAAGGAAAAACACCAATATGTAACTGATGCAGTTACTGTGGGTGACGGAGGTTCCATACTCAGAATATACAGAATTAAAGCAAATACAGCACAACTAGTGTTTCCATGAAGAAGCAATCAATTGGATGAACAAAAGAGTTTCTGTAGTAAAGATTTTACTTTTCAAAAAATCTCTACTTTTAATTTTGATCTCTTGAATGTGATATTTTAAGAATAAGAATTGTTGCCCAGATTCCATATTAAGGTATTGCTTTCATGCCATCTGTGTGTGGTTACTTCAACTTCATTTGGATTGAAATTTTTTATGCTTCTTTTTCCAGCCAAGAGTTGACTATTTATGAATTTGAGAAAAATCAGTTAGCTATTATTTTCATTTGCCATTGAAAATATCGCTTGTTTTCGCAGTTTAAAAATCAAGGTGATATACATATAAAATTATTTCTAAGATGGGAGGGAAAAAATTACTCTTTGGTTTGTGTATAGCAAGCATTTTACATTGTAATGGAATAAACACATGAGGAGTGAGTATCCTGTATTATCAAAACCTCTGGTTCTCTTACTATTTCTTCAAAATACTAGGCAGGAAGCCAGTGTTCAGTCACTTTGTTTCAAAACTTAATTTCCTCTTCATTTTGCAATACCCTCATTTTCTTCAAAAATCTTTACTTTCCCAATGTGTAGGAACTCATGATTGCTTACAATTTCCACTTATTTATCCAAAGCACAGACTAAATTAAATGTCCCAAAAGAAAGTGGCCATATCTGTGAGCATCTCTGTTTAAAATTATTGAAAGTTGCAATGAGTATTCCTTCAGCCATTTTTATTTATCTTGGTTTTCTAGGTACTAACTGTAACAACAAAGCACAGATTTCATAAAGCAAACCCATCAGTAGTTCTCCCTTGTAGTTACACTTTGCCACTATAAATAGCTTTCTCTTCATGAAAACTCTTTTGACTCATCCTCTCAGAACTGATGGATTTTTCTGGTGACTTGAAAGTCTTGAAAACTGTTCTCCATGCAAATGACATAGTATTATATTTCAGTGGGATAGTGTGTATTGTAGCATTATGGGTAGGTTAAACTAATGTAGTTTAAGGACTCTTGACAATTTTTTTCTTTAAATTAACAAATGTCAGTCTTACTGAAAAACTGAAGATTGGGTAGGAGGCATTTCAGCTCCATACTGGTGTGTCAGAGGACAGCAGAAAATACTGGGATGTAGGCTGGGAAATATGTAGGAAAAAACAAAGTTGATATATCAGAATCAATGTGAACCCACATATCTACCTACACCATTGCAACACAGCTTAATGACTGTTTAATTTTACGGCTTCTCGTGTTTGAGACACTTTGTGCACACAAAATAAAAGGAGGTGCAGTTGGAGAGTTGTGCCCTCCCATGGTGGCCCCTGGGGCTTTGAGCATGTTGGAGTCAGGCACGCTTTGACTTGTCTTACTCCAAAGCCAAACCTCAGAAACCTTGGGTGAAACCAGAGCAGTGCTTGCATCTGCTGAGTGCAGCTGAGGCTGTTTTGGGTGGTGGGAGTCACTTCGAAACCAGCCCTGGGGCTGTTTCAGCAGAGCAAACAGCAGCTGCTAGGACTGCCTCTAGCTGGGTGTTCTGGTGAGAAGTGGTACCTCTCTGGGTCATCCCAGCCAGGAGACTCTACAAAAGATAAAGTTCATTTGATTTGTGATGCTGTCCTTGTTTGCCAGTTAGAAAACTGCAAACCTTCATGTTCATTTTATAGCTCAGCTTTGTTACTGCTCATCAATATTAACATTAGAGTTAAATGAAGTACAGGTCCATACTTGTTTGTATACTAGAAATACAGAGCAATTAGTTAACTGCTCATTTTTAGGGACACTATTTCGAAGTGTTGACATTGGTGACATGCATATATATATGTATATATGATCATCTGTATGTTTACATGTGTCTGTATATAACTTCTAAAACTTTCAGACAAAGCTTTTTAATGTAATTTTTTAAAACCCCCCCCCCCATATTGCTGAATTTTCAGTAATTTTCCTTGTATCTTGTGCTTGATAGCATCAGTAATTGTTTTAGATAAGAAAGTGCCAAGTGTAAACTTCTGCATACTGGAAGAGGTAGTAAATATTTTTTTATTTAACTCTTGTTTTTTAGCCTTGCAAAAAGCAGTGGTCTTTATAGTTACGTCTACAGCTAGCCTGAAATGACAGTGATGGCATAAGGTTCTGTGTTTGTTCTGTCATGCAGACCAGCAGCAACTGAATTCATTTAACAACCTGGAAAATTGGTCTTACATCATGTGTTTTTTAAAGTGATAATAATAATAGTAATAATTATTCAGATTTAGATTCTAAGAAGATCTTTCAGGAAAGGCTGAACTTCAAGCATATAAGTATTACACATCAATTTCTCGATTTTCAAATCCTGGATTATTTTTCTTTCCCTGATTTAATACCAGTAGTCTAAACTGGGATAGCTTTTAGGTAATTGTGGTGATTAAAATCTAGGAGACCCTAAATAGGATTGGGAGTCAGCAAAGCTATTAGTGTGGCAATGTTTAACAACATGGAATCCGGGAAGCACAGTTCTCCTTGCATCTGGAGCAAGAAGCTTGCGTATCGTTTCAGGAAGGAATGTTTCAGAAATGCTCAAATAACCAGTTCATGCTCAGTTCTATAGTATATAAATCTGTAAATGGATTCTGCAAGTCACCTCTCTAATCTCAGTGACAAAGTTAATCTCCCCCCCTCCCCAAGACATTAGTTTCACAGTGTGGGATAGTTTAACTTGCTTCCCTTCTGTTTTAGCAGACTGGCAGAGCAGATATCCCGGTCCCTGACACATCATTTTTTCTCCCTACAATACAGTGTACTTTGGGGCTGTAGCACAGCAGTAGACTGGCCCAGGAATCACAATCTGGGATTATTGTCTTTGTGTATCCTCAAGGAGTAATATTTTAAAGTCACTGCATCTGTTGGTACTTAAGAGCATGATTTTTACGTTTAATTTTTGCCAGTTTTTACCATCTGTGTGTCTGTTTTTTGGCTCCTCGTTTTAATTTTTCAGTTTAATTTCTCAGTTGCACTGGGATTGCTTTCTCTTTCTCACACATGCTCTTTTTGAGTCATCCATGAACTTATATTAAAAAAAAAAAAAAAAGAAAAAAAGAAATTATTTACAGCAATTGCATAATAAAATTCTTGGCCTTCACATTTTGATTTTTTTTAATGATCTCTTTATATTGAGTCTCCTAGTAAATGCACGTCATTTTTGGAAGTGAAATAACTTATTAGACTTTGTTTAAATTTAAAAAAATTACTTTTGGATTAAATTGAAGCATTTTGGCGGGAAAAGCTAGCTTGATCACATTCAACACATTCTAGTCTTTCATAGTCATTTAGTTTTTAATGCCCAGGAGGGAATAATTTTCTTGAGAAATCTGTGTTATAATCATAAACAGACATAATTCAGTAATTTTCTCATGAAACATTGGCTGAAGTTCTCGCACTAATGACTCGAAGCTCACACAAGCGGGAAGGTTTTTGTTTAAATTCCAAGAAAAATACTAATGAAATACATTAAAATAGAAACAAAATATACATGCAGTGTGTTACAGGCTGTTTTTAATAAAAATGATGTATCTTCATCAATTGAATGAATGTCTCACAAATTCAGGCATATTTTAGCATTTCAAGAATGTTCTGATAGTACTTGAGTCATTCTCTCTGCTTATCCCTGATAATTTTTTTACAAAAAATTACATTGTGTAAATAATTTTTTAATGTACAAGGATAACTGTATAGCACATCTATCAAATGTTTTACTTCTGCATGCATTTGTGAATATTGGAAACTCCACAGTTGGTGTGATCTTTTGCTTGACTTATATATTTTCCTTCTCACTTAAAATATAATACATTCCTTAAGGTCAAATTTAGTGGCTTTTTAAAAGCATGCTAGTTTCTTTTTAGCCTTTTTCAAATATTTTTAACTGAGGATTTTAGAGTTTGTATTTACCTCCTGGTGTAGTTGCTTGCTCTTAGTTGATTTTCAAACCAGAATATGAACTTGTTTTCCTTTTGATCTTTCCCCCCACCTTGGTTTCTAATGAATATTTTGTGTGGTGCTACACAAAACACTGAGTAAGGATTACATTAAAATTCCAGCACTAGCAGGTAAAAACATGTTCCTTTTTGAATATGTGGCTCCTATAATCTATAATACCCCCTCTCTTTGTGTGGGCTGCTTTGCATTATTAACAATATTGTAGATTATCAAAAGACCAAAAAAAGTAAAACTTTGTTCACCTGAGAAACTTTTTTTTGAAAGGAAGTGTTGCTGTGAATTTTCAAGGAGCATAATTAGACGTCTTCTGTTCTGTCTGCATACACCTATAGCTTTTCCTAAAAATACTGTAACCACCTTTTACTGTGTTACAAGATTGGAAGGACATGGTGATTTTTCCTCTAGGTATTTGAGATTTCATTCCTACTCAAGTCTTGTTGTGTCTTGCTGTGAACTTTTTTTGTTTGTTTTTTTTTTAGAGGAAGAGGTCTCTTAGTGCTTATTTTTAATTATCAGTTGTCATTAAAAAAATTGTAGTGGTATTTTCCACATATACTGGTAGATATTCAAACTGTATTTGAGTGGTGCCAGATATGATTTAAATCACATTTTTCCAAATTCAAATTCTAAAATTTTCCCCAGCTCTAAGGATTTTATTACTGAAGAGTTTAAATTCCTGATTTCCTGACAAATATTCTGTTACTGTAAGTAAAGAGAAAAGCTGAAGGAACAAACCAGTATTCCTTTCCCAGTGCATGTGAGAGATGTGCATGTTTTTACTTCTCTGTAAAAACATGGAGTTGATTTAGAGTTGATAATATGTTATCAAGAGACTGGTGATTATTTGTTATCCTGTGGCTTGACTCTTAAAAATTCATGTGTTTTCAGTTGTAAGAATAAGAAGCAGGATGCTTTCAGTACTATGGTCTGTGAGAAAGTGCCAGTTACCTCTGCTGTCTTTTTTTCTCGCCTTTTACATGGAAAGCAAGTTGTCTCATATTCTCATGAGATGGAGCTGTAATACCATGAGAAGAAAACCATGCATGCATTGGTCTTTCCATAGTGTCAGTTTACTTTGGGCTGAGAGAATTCAAGTAGTATTAAGTATTCCAAATGCAATGATGAGAGCAATCCATCTGTTTCCATCAGCATCCCCTCTGAACTGGACCCTTGCTCTTACCTTGAATTTCAACTAACTGTGTAAATCTAAGGATAACCTATATTTGAATGCCAGACACTCAGCTGTACTTTACTGTATATTTTAAAAGGCTTGTGGGAAGCTTCATGTAAACTTTCGTTTTAGGTAGTTTCCCAGCTGACTGGTACGTTGAATTAATTGAGAATAGGAAGGGCTGGTTCAATTCATTTCCATCCCTTGTATCTCAGTCATTTTCTGCAACGATGCATAAGGATTGATTGCCATAGCAACAGTGTTTTAGCTTGTACTACTGTGAATGTGGTTAATGATAATAGAATTATCTACTCATTTTAAATCCTGTTATATTATTAGGTCATCTGAGCCGTCCTCTTGCTATGTATTGAGTTATTCCCTGTAGCCTATCTTGTAGTTCTTTGTCCATGCTGCTTTTACATGTGTTGAGCAGTGGGGATTCTGCTTCTTCCCTTGGGAGACTTTCGAAATCTGATATATCACTCCATTAAGGATTTTTTCCTGGTATTTAGCCTCATTTTACCTTCTTTCTTCCAGCTACATGGATTTGTTCCACATGGAAGTTCTGTTCTTATCTTCTTCCCTATCCAGCATTTAATCCTACTTATTTACCTGTATCAGACTATAACAGTTCAGTATTTGTGTATTTCTTATAGGATTTTCATATAGGGAAAAGCAGGTTTATAAATATATCCTTTGTTCTTCTTTACTGCGTCATTTTGACAGGAAGCTCCCTAGTACTCAGCTACTATTTAGATTAGTAAATAGCTGACAAAAATCTTCCAGCTTTCCCATGTTTAACTCTGTTTGCTGCAGCATACACACCACTGGATGGATGGTTCTTGTGTGGGCATTTGTGCCTCACTCTCTCTGATGTTCACAGTGGTCAGTGGTGAGTGGGAAGATGTAGGTTTTTTTTCTCATATAGCTGGAGAGATGTTCCTTCATCCTTGCTACAAGTCAGCAGAAGTCCCCTCTCTCTCTGTCCTTCTTGTATGCCCAGGCTAATGGTGGATGAGCACTGGTGCCTCTGTTCCCCTCCACATCCAGGTTGCACACTTTACTCTCTGGAAATTTATTCAGTGTCTAAACCCTTTCTTCCTACATGGTTTTTCCACCGTAGAGACATATTTTCTAGTCATGTCCAAAGAGACATGCAAGTGGAAATGCAGTTGTCTGCTCCAATTCAGGCATTTCAAACTCTGTGCTTCATGAAGGTGAAACAGACCAGGAATTAGTTTAAAACCAATAAAATACAGTACTTTTCCATGCAATGTGGGTTAGCTGCCTATTAACTGCAAATATATTGCATCATTGGCCCACTCCACGTCTGCTTTCTCCAGTGTTGTTGTGGAGCTGGTAAATAAGACAGGAGTAATGTAATCCTTCCAGTAATCTGTTGTTTTCACTGCTACTTATGCTTTTTGACTAATTTTGTTCATTAATATTTGATGTTATACTGTTACCCATTTTCTTTTGTTTTATTCATCTACAGTATAAAGAAGTACTTATTACATTAATATTCATCCATACTACCCCAAGAGGACCAAAGCCTAAAGGGAATTGCTGTTTGAAATTACTTTCAGAGCTAAATTTGATGCAAAATTATTTCAGCTGCAGTTAAAACCAGATATATTAAATATACCTCAGTATTATCACAGACTAATTATTTAATGTATAGTTATTTTTGCTGGGTTGGGTTTCGTTTTTTTTTTTTTTTTTTTTTTTTTTTTGGTGGTTTATTGGTTTTTGTTTTTGAGAAGTGCTACTTTTTCCAAAATTCTTCCCTTTGAAGCTTAGGCTAGATTACATTTCTCAGAATTCTTTATCTTTCATTTATTCATGTTTCAATTTCCTCAGTCACCAGGATTCTCAGTTCACCAGTGTAATATAGTGAAGTCTCACAAAACTCACTAGATTATGTTTTAAAATACTGTTTTAAACCTAAGTTGTATTTCACTGGCAAATTTCATTGCTTTGTTTTTAATTTACTCTTCTATTGTTTAGAATACATGTGTGCAAGATATTAAAGTTATGTTGTTTGTTTGTATTTAAATCAAACTGCAAAAAGATTCTAAGTAATAATACTAAGGACTCATTCTGAGCTGTAAATGGATGAGGATAGACCACTAAAAAGAAGAGTCAGTAACCTGCTGATTATATTAAAATAAAATTCATAGGTCTGGAACAAATCTATTTTGTTTCTCCCCATTTTTTCTTCAAATCATATAATCTTATGAGAACACCATGAACTTTATTAATTTCAGTGAGGAGCCTTTGATACTTTGTCACAGAATTTTCTAATTTTTTTTTCTAAATTGGTTTTGCCTTTATAGTAAATCAGTTTTAATGTAAGATACCATGGCCTTTACCTTGTTTCGAAGGTTCACTCTCTGATTCCCTCTTCTCATCCTGTAATGATAAAGATAGATAATTTTCCATTTCCCATCTAGTCAGTACTGGTAGATCAGTATTGTCCTTGTACTGCCCTCTGGCCACAGCAAGGTGCTGGACGGGCCCAGCTACATTGTCTGACACTCCATGTGTTCTGTGACACTGGAAAGTCCATGTGGCCAAAGGTCTTGCCCAGAGATGTAGAGAAAGAAGCTCTCAGTGCTGCTTGATTTCTAAAGTCACTTCTTACCAAAATTCCAGCACTTGCTTGTTCTTCAGGTTTCTTCAAGCTTTCCTTTCATAGTTTAAAGTAAAAAGCTTCAGAACAGAAAGGTAATAGGACTTGATTCCTATCTGGTTTCCTAAAGGTATTTTGTTTTCCAGGTTCAGAAAATAGGTTTGTAGAGTTAAAACAAAATAAACATTTCTTTTGGGAGGTCTTAGACTGGACTAGCTTCATTGATTGGCTCACCTGGGATTCAAATGTGATTTATGGGAAATTGACAAGTTCTTGTACTTGAAACCTTCAGCCTGCCTTTAGCAATTTTGTAACTGATTAAGTGACAACTAAGAAAACCCTGTGTCAAAATCAGAATGTTTAAATGTGGGGTCTGTGCTTTTGGGGTTTAGCAGTGTCTATGTTTTTTTAATCCTGATCAACGAACCTTTTTCTAGTTCCTTACTGAATTTTTGCTCCCCCAAATGCTACTGTTTACCTTAAAAAAAGTGTTTATGTAGACATCCATGCATACAGTGCTATGACTCTGATGAGAAGCACTTGGGTACATGCTTCCCTAATGTGTCTATGACTTCTTTATTTTCACCTTTTTGGGGGTGGGGTAGGTGAAGAAGAATTCAACAATAAAGTGTAGGGGTTTTTTTCCCTTTCTGTTTATGCAGAATACATTTTTAAAATACATTCAAGAAATAGCATTTTAAAGCAGAGTTGCGTCTCTGTCTTAATTTGGTTTCCTCTGAGGAAGATGGTAGAATTTTAATAATTCGTATGAAGTTGTTTAGTAACTGCTTTTGTGGTGACAAATGAAATTCTGCTGTAGATTAGAAACTGGCAGGGAAAAAACAAATTACGGAAAATAGGTCAGCAGTGTGCAGGGGCAAGAGGGATTCATTCCTGGAAAGCCTGCTCATTTTGAGAGAGGGGGAGCTGCTGATATAGCAACTTCAGTGAACAAGACACAATTATTTAGATTAGTTGAAAATAGGTAGTATTTTGAAGGAGGTAATAAAAGAGGGATGATATTAAAAGAGAGACGGACATAGTGCAAGTTACTGAATGCTGAAATGAGTGCCTTGAGCCGTTTTTGGGACTGCAGATGAGCAGTATCCTCAAACAACAGTCTGAGGCCGCAGCAGTAGAGACATTTTCAGTCGTCTCTGCTGAAAGAATCAGTCTTGGCCATGCTTTGCTTCCTCCCTTGTGCCTCCCTAAGCTTTTATGAGGCTGTTAATTAGACTGAACTGGACCAGCCTGGGAAATGTAACCAATTAAAATTGTTTTTATTAAACATTAATTTTAATTTAGATCTTTTGTATAATGATACAAATGCTTGAATAAACTGAAAGGAGAAGGTGGACAGAGGAATCCAGTGCCAGACATGACCATCTGGGGAAGGGAGAAGAGGAGACTGCTGCTTTCAACAAGCCACATCTGTGGTTTGTGCTGGCCTTGCAAGATAATGAAATGCCAGGCTGAGGTGTTATTATGGGCTGCAGGATGGAAATACAATTGCTTGGAAATGCTGTACCACCATCACACATGCTGAATTCAGTCCAAACTGCTCTCACTTGGTGTGGAAAAGGCAGGGAAAGAATTGCAAATGGAAATAAGATCTCTGAGAAGAACTTTAAAAAGAATTAATTTTATTGACAAGCTGGGATCTCTTCTGCTGCCACAAATGGCACTGAACGAGTTATTTCTTGAAATGCTCTCCTTTTTGTAACAGGTGGTTTACAAAGTGCCTCTGGAGCTGTGGTTGTAGCAGTTGTGTGATACCTACACTTTGTTCCTTGGTACATTTTAGACCAAGAGGTTGTCTTTGGTGGTTCCTGGGTAGCTTGGTGAGGTAGTGATGATGAAGTTTGGCTGTTGATCGTGTTTCACCATGTGTTGTGTAAGGGTTTTACATGTCAGTGAGCAATGTATGTGTGCTGGTGCAGGCCTAGGACCAAACTGCTCCAAGGGAGTCTGTGCTTTTCCCAGCCTTTCTCCAGCCACCATCCTACAAGAGGCAATGAGGCCTGTGCTGCTGCCTTTTTGGTTAGTTCAGGGAGTACATGTGAATATTTTATATTTTTCTTAAAGTAAGGCTCTGTCTATCTCAGAAACATCACCCAAAACTGAAAGCATCTAAGGCTGGAGATGAACTTCAAAAATAGGGAAAGAAATCTTTGGTGCCTCAGTTTCCTTGGGTAAATAATTTGGAGAATAACCTCTAATCTTCTTCCTGTGGGTGCAGTGAAGCTAAAGTAATAATTGTCCGTGAACTGCTTTTGCCATACTATGCTGGAGGGCACTACAGAAGTACTGAGTAGTATTTATTTTAAATTTGATTTAATGCTTTTGATTAAAAAATGAATAAAATTGTCATAGACCAGATTGTAACCCTGTAGGCACTTGGAATGGAACTTTTGTAAATGAAGCATTTACTGAGAAGTTTGAAATTGTTTTTCATGTTGATTTCAACAAAACAAATTGAGCAAAGGACAATGAAAAATGCTATAGCATTTTCTGTTATTAAAATGGTGAATTTGTTTGGTGCCTAAGGTAAAATCCATGTTGTGCAAAAGACTGAAAAAGAAAATTTTACAGCATAATAGAGAAACGCAATTGAAGCAATTTTAGTGGAGTTTCTCAGTGGAATGAGGTGGCAAAAAAAGTGGACTGCAACTGTGAATTCAGTGAAAGAGAAGTAAAAGACAAAGCTGCAAAATGGTGAAATCTCATCACTCAAAATTTCATAGGAGCTGAGAGCAGGCTTGGGTGCCTTGTCCCTCTGTATCAAGGCCAGGTGTCCTGCATCACCCTCACAGTGCTGGGGCCTCCTTCTGGGTCTTCCCTCTCTGGGAACTGGGGCCAGAACCTTGCCTGGTTTTGTTCTCTTTGGGAGGGAAGGGCCACACCGAGCCATGTGGTGTGGGTGACACTCTGGAGGGAAGGGATATGCCAACCAGAGGGAACTGGATGGGCTTGAAAGGTGGGCACATGCAAAAATCAGGAAGTTCAACAAGGCCAAGTGCAAGGTCCTGAACCTGGATTGGGGCAATCCCAAACACAAAATACAGGCTCAGTGAGGAATGGTTTGAGAGCAGCCCTGAGGAGCAGGACTTGGGGTTGTTGGTTAAGGAGGAACTGGGCATGACTTGAAAATATGCATTTGCAGCCCAGAAGGCCACACATGACCTGAACTGCATCCAAAGCCCCGTGGGCAACAGTGAGAGGGAAGTGATGCTGCCTCTCTGCTCTGCTCTCTTGAGATCCCACCTGGAGCACTGCATCAGCTCTGGGGCCCCTCATCATAAGAAAGATACAGACCTGATGGGGCAGATCCAGAGGAGGCCAGGAAGATGATCAGAGCTGGAGCATCTCTGCATGAGGACAGGCCAAGGGAGTTGGGACTGTTCAGCCTGGAGAAGAGAAGGCTCTGGGGAAATCTTGTAGCACCTCCTTGTACTTAAAGGGGGCTTAAAGTAAAGCTGGAGAGGGACTTTTTGCAAAGGTATATAGGATAGGAGAAGGGGGAATTGCTTCAAACTGAAGGATGTTAGGTTAGAAGGAGATTCTTTACTGTCAGAGTGATGAGGCACTGGGACATCCAGAGAAGTTGTGATGCCCCATTCCTGGAAGCGCTCCAGGCCAGGCTGGATGGGGCTCTGAGCAGCCTGATCTATGAAAGGTGTTCCTGCCCATGGCAGGGGATTTTAACTAGATGAAGTTAAAGGACCATTTCAAACAAAACCATTCTATGATTTTTATGGTTCTTTGGGCAAAACTAATGGGGATTGTAAGCAACACAAAGACAAAAGCTTTGAAACTTGCACTTTTTAAAGGAGACAGAACTCAAAGAATATGCCTTAAGTTTAAACTCCCACTAATGTACAGACTTTTGCCTTATTGGAAAACAGGTATTTTAATCAAATTTTTAAGAAACCAAGTCTTCAGTGGGCTTTCTGATGTAATTTCTGAACAGTCCTGAGCCATGCTGAGAAAAATATCCAGAATTGAATTTTGTTATTAAGATGCCTGTGTGAGTAAAATGATGTTTTGTGTGACAGGGAACAGGGTGCTATACTTTTACCTTGCTTCTAAATTGACTCTTACGTTCAGTGCTCCGGGGGATTGAACTGTTCTGTACTTGGCTGAAGCTAGCGAAATCCTTGCATGCTGATACAGATCTGCAAATCAAGCAACAAGGGACCATTTCAGATTAAAAAAGAAAAAAAGAAATGAATAAGGATAAAAGAGCTATGAGACCTGTTTGAAAATTGCCTAATGACAAATTCAAGTTGCTAAATAAGAAATGCTTTTTGTATTCTTAAAAAAAAAAAATCCTCAGGATGAAAATCACGGTCTTTGAAAAGGTGAGGTGAATAATAATATATTCAGGAGTGTTACAGGGAAAATGTGAAGTGATTGATACAGAATTGTCTCCTTTCCTTTCCTCCTGTCTCAATATCAAGGGGAAACTATGTGACTTATCTATAATACATCTCAGCAGAAGTCTTTTAGATCTCTAAACTTATAGGTGGAGGCATGTACACTTGGTTTCCTGCAGGGAAAGTGTGTCCCAATTTCACGTTTCCATTGTCATTTTTTTGGCCTTCAAAAATCACAGAGGACTTAATGACTTTTTTTTTTTTTCCTGGTGTCTATATACAGAATAAACTAACTTGTCAGATTAAAGGGAAAAGTATTTAAAATTCTGTTGCCCCACATTAGTTACAAGCAGGTGAATTCAGTGTGGATCTATTTATAGGAGAACTAATGGATGTGCCTAACTTGACCTACTTTAGACTACTCAACAGAAAAAAAACAAACACAATATAGTTGTAGCACTGCCATGTAATCTGTCTTTTTTCTGCCTTAAGAACAAAATAACATCTTTGTTGTTGTGGCCTTCTAAATACTTATCTCTATTTGGAAGCATATCTCTATATGTCTATATCTGTCTGTCTGTCTATCTGTCTGTCTGTCTATCTATCTATCTGTGTGTATGTTTGTTTCCTGGATGCCATAGTAACAATCCATGTTAGGAGTATATTGTGGGGTTTTTTTAAGTTCCATAGGCATCAACTTCTCCATATCAAATGAATGTTTCTGGTACTGAAATCCCAAAACTATATTATCTAGCATTGTGGAGTTGGAAGAACTCAAGTTATAAAAGAAAATTAGACTTTATTTTGTAAAAGTCACCCCTGTTGTGAAAAAATTCAAGTGAAGCACCTTCTACCAGAGCAGGGGCAGTTTCCTCTCTGTGTGCAGGTATTACATGAGTTAGCAAGGGGTATTCTATAGGAGCAGTGTATGTATCAGTTACCACACTATGAAAGGGAAAATAAATTGTATATGAAGCCATCAACCAGAGTGTGTTTGTTACATGCCTAGTGCTACACTTATGTTGGTTCACCATGTGGGGATGTCTCTGTAATTGAGGTAATTCCTGCATTATGCAAGGTGGATGATAACCAGGCCTGGCCTTTGGGCTGAACTTTGCAGGGGAATTTGATTATACATTGACCTATAATTGTAGCCTTGTTTCAAGTAAAGCTGATAACTATTTCCTTTTAAGATATTTCCCATGATTCTGACATCTGATCAAGACTTCGAATCTGTATTTGATATGAACCCTAATATTTGTTTTACACTGGCAGATCTTGGTGGTCTGTATGTCAGTCTGTTAATCATATGAGAAGAGTATAAAATTTCAGAGATTTGATCATGGAAATATTTTGTAGATAAGCCTTATTTAAAACAAACAGAGAGCAGAGTTACACTTGTGAAACAGATATGTTTTGAATCCTCAGGAAAAACAGAAAGTGGAATAAAGACTGTAACTAGGCAATTACACAAAATGAACCCATTTTAAGGCAACAATCAATTCGAGGTAATTTGTTATAGTTGTATGTGTGTCTATGAGGGAGTTACTTCTCTTTGTACACAATGGAAATGTCCATAATTTGTTATCGATCAGATCTTCAGAAAGCTTTTTGAATGCTTCACTTAATATTAGAACTGTGGCAATCCACGCTTTATATATTTCAAATAAGTAGCACATGAGAGGTTACTGCTTTATTGTTGCATCTAACCTTTTGGTTGATTTTATCATTACGTATGGTTTTAAAGATTAATTTTAGTGGGCTTCCCAACAGGCAGCACTATAAGGGCCGGGAAGCCTTGTCTGATCCTGCCAAATCTTTCCTGGCTATTCTTGTTAGCGGTGGTTGGTTTTACTTGCGGGTTGCTCTGTAAGTGAACTGTCTGACAAATTCATTATGTGATGAAATGCTTTGAGTTTTGTACTTCTTCATATACTTGGCATCTAATAAGGTGTTTAAAAAATAGGTTGCGCACTGCAGGTGTTACTAGGTGCTAAGAAAAGGAAGAGATGAAGCACATCTGGTATCTTTGAGCAAGAAGCATTTTGTGGCTTAGCATCCTAAGCTGCTTTTGAGACATTTGAGATCCATTTTAATATTTCTGCTTTTCAAGGTGTCACATCCAAGAATCTTATATCTGCCTTTGCAGACATGGAATATTATCTCCAACATGTTAATAAGGAAATGTGCTTTTGAATGATTTTTGCCACTATCATATAGCAAGTCAGTGTAAGAAATTAGAAAGGACCCAATATTTTCTTCATTTTAAGTCTCTATTTAATACAATAAATATATCATCAAGGTATTTTTTAAAGTTCAGTTTGGCAACAGTTTACCCAATTGCCAGTGAACAGAAACTTAGGGCACTATTTTGTCATCATTGTATTATTTTGTAACACGCTATGAATGTTAAAGTGGTGTATATTATATGTGGACTTCGAGCTGTTGCAAAATGACCGCGAAAATAGTTTTGTGTTCCAGTAATACTTGAGTCTTCTTTAAAATGTCTCTTAAATATGATCTGGTGGGAACAGCTACATATTTTTGTTATCCACTTGATACTTGCCATCTGTAGAGGAACCTAGATGTATGGATTTGTTCTGGTAGCTATTGCTTTGCAGGACATCTCCTTCCTCTGCCTCCCACCCTAGACTGTCAGTGGTCCTGGAGATGTCATTAAAACAATCCAGAGTGGGGTGACCTCAGTCTGGGGAACACAAACCCTGTAGTTTTCAGTCAAACAGCAAATGCAGTCTGTGAAATACGATTACAATGCACATTGTGAAATGCTTGAGAATTGGTGGTGCTGTAGACATTACTAATGGGCTTTTTTCTGTCGGATCCCATTTGGTGCTGTTTTCCTTGTGTGGGATTGCCAAGTTGCATGAGTGTTTGCCATTTCTGGCTAATTTTTTTCCTTTTCCTCAATATTCTTTTCCCTGCTGGTAGGCAGAGACTATTCAGATGTCTGAATTAAGAAACACTTTAATCAACAACTAAAAAACCTTTTGACTTTTAATGCACTTTTTGCTGTTTGTTGATGAGCTACCACTGTAAGGACATAACCAAGATTTTCTTTACTGTGAAGAAGCAGAAGCAGCAAAATTTCTCAAGTTAAATTCACTAGCAGGAAAACTTTTTGCCTAACCTACTAATGCTCTTAAAAGGCTCTTGTACTTTTCAGTGCTATCTGCAATGCCTCCTGTAAAAAGAATTAACTACAGCATAATCTAGTAAAAATCTTTCTTAGTGGTAGCTCTGCTACATGGCCAAGCAATATTTGTGTTCCTGGCTCCTGCCGCCAGCCTGGCTTGCTGTATGATAAAGGTGTGTGCCTCCAAATCATTACAGGACATATGTGTGTCATTTCAATGATGCTGCTCAGGTTGTTGAGCCCCTAAAGGCCACAGACTTCAGTGAAGCCCTGAATTGATACAGACTACAGAATAACTGGGATACCATAGGACTTGTTCAGCTTTTATTATTATTGCTAGGTTTTTAATATGTGTTTTAAGAAGTCATTATGAATGAAAAAATGCTAGGTATTCAATTGAATGAATTGACACAAACGTTTGCCAAAGGAAGGTTGTATCAAATTATATTCATTGCCTCTCTGGTGTTCTGCTTTTTGGACAATAGGAAATCGAATTCATCTCTCTTTAAATCTGTAAAAACATTTCCTTTTAAGGCACTTCAAAACAGAAATAGTGCCATCGTGAAGCCAACCAGGCTTAAGGCTCAGCTTGATCAGTTTAATAAATGGGAAATAAGAGATGATTGCCTGTGATAGCAGGGAATGAATTTGATATTCATCAGAGACCTGAGAAATCCCTTCCATTCTGCACTCCTCTATGTCTATATGATATCTGTTCACTGATTTGACTGAGCAAGGCAAATTTCATTTTAGAGTAGTGAGGCATATAAAAACGATGTGAATATTGTCATTTCCAATTGCAGGGTGACCATCCTGCAGGAGGACGTGAGTAACATAGGGATTATTGAGATGTAAAGTGAATATTAACTTGTGTGTATATATATATATATATATATATATATATATACATATACACATATATATATATGTACACACATAAGATTAAATAATTTTTGGAAGCTTTCTTTTTGTGTTTAAGTGGATGATGATTTAATGTAAGGTATCTCTCTCTCTGGATTACTGATAATAGCAGTACACCAAGTACAGGGATGTTGTGAATTACACAAAGCTCTCACCTAATTATTTGTGCATATATATGTATGTTCAAGAGGGAACATAGCCTATTTTTTGTATTCAATATTTTTTGGGTTTTCCCCATGTTGTGCTTGTAACTGCTCTTCAGATTTGATTGAAAATTGCCATTCTCTGGAGATTTGGCCGGTTAATCAAAAAGTGAGAACATTAGCACAAAAGCCTGATGCTGCTGTATTTGTGCTAGTTAAGGCACAGGAAAATAGGTCCCTTAGGAGCTGTTTCCCATCAAGTGTGATCATACAGAGAGAGAGACAACCTACTTTATGTTGCAAGAACCAAACAAACATTTATGAAGCACAGCTGCCAGGAGACTAATAGCGAATATGTCTCTTCTTCCATAATCATTACAGAGAAGTGCAAGAGACTAAAAGGGAAATATGAGGGGAAGGGCATATTTTAATAGCAAAAGCTTTATTTTATTTGTGTCTTGTCTGAGGAAATAAAATATTGTCAGGAGCTTGTCATTATGGATAATCTGTCATTTTCTGCAGTAAAATCTAAAGCACCTGTTGGGTGTTGGATCCTTTTAGTTTGGTATATACAGGACTTACACTCACTATGCTAAAATTAGAAAAATTAAATGGTAGAAAACAAACAACCCAGTGTCTGATGCTATCTTGGAAAGGGAATCTCACTGTGATGCTCACTGAGGTGATGCTGTCTCCAGCCAGTCCTCAGGACACAGAGCCACTACTGAGGGACTGAGCTGACAGAATACCATACTCATATATGGTATTAATACAAGGTACAGAAATAACATTATCACAGCTTTATCAGTATTACATCAGCTCAATAATATCTGAAGTTTAAATCGGTCACATTCTTGAAGGAGGACATAGGAGGAATTTCAAAATGCCAAGAAAAAAACTTCTCTCTTTGCTTATCATTTCATTGAAACGTGGGCATCTCAAGACTTCCAGAAAAGTCTGGCTTCTTGCATACTGCCAGCTCAGCAGGTAAACAGCTTTATGTCCCTGCAAGTTGTCCTTTCATAATTTTAAAATGTGCAAACACTATTGACATCATATTTCCTTTGGATGCGTGTTATAAAACAGTAATTCCTAGGAAAAATTACTTACATAAGTTATTTTGTATAGATGATTACTACAGCAATAGTGACATATCAGTGCTTTCCTAATCATTATCTGATTTCCTAATCATTATCTGGCTCATCTTGCCAGCTTCTTAAGGAGTTAGGAAAATGCACAAAAACTGTAAAGGAGCCTAGACAGAGCTCTCTATCCTGGCCCTTGTGCAGATGCATTTCAGTGTATCTAAATCTGTTTTGAAAATCAGTTCTTTCATCTTGAAGTACATATACTGCAGACTGGCAGTGCTGGGTTAATGGTTGGACTTGATGGTCTTAGAGAATTCTTCCAGCTGAAGTGATTCAATGCACAAGATGCTATTTACATTGTAGGTGTACTGGTGGTCAGTGGATCAGAGCTTTCCAAGGAGTGCTCAAGTAATTTGAAAGCAGAGTTTGCTCTCTTTTATACAGCATTATTACTAAAATATCACTTTCTACACAATAATAAATTAATTATTATACCCCCCTGAACTGAAAAAACCCAATCAAGCCACCCAAGCCAAACACCTTTGCTTCCATTTTTTCCCCAATCACTGGTAGAATCGAGATGTGGCTTTTGAATTTGAGATATGGGGTTAAGTGTTCAGAGAAGATGGATTTATACATAACCCTTGCATCGTTCCGAGCCCATTTCTCATTGTGTCTGCCTGAAGCAGATTGTGATCCTCACTTTCTCAGGGCAGGCACTTAAAAACAAAGGCTGCACAAATGAAACATGTAGGAATTTAATATTCAGACTCATGACTGCTATTGAGTTTTCTTTAGAAAATTGTCAAAAGACAAGGGAATGTGAAGTTCTGCTTCTGTTTTGGGGAGTTCATGAGAAGTGTATAGAACAGCACAGATGAGTGGGAAAGTGCTTCTTTGAAGATGAAGTTGTGGATTAATTGGAGATAGGAGCTGATATCTTAGTAGTGGACATTAAAATTTCCAGTAAGACAGGGAAAGCATGGCTGGTTTTGAGCTTTGGAAATCATACCAGGCAGATTTCATTCAGAAATTTTCTGAGAAAATGCAATTAAAAGAAGTATTTGGGTTCATATATATTGAATAAGGTTCTGTTGTCAAGAATACTGCTGGCATTCCTTAACTCTGCAGATTTCGTAATCCTAAGAGGTGTCAGAGACACTGTCTTCAAAAATAAAAACCCAATTTGCAACTTTTCATATGTATTTCATTAACACTGTGCAGGTGAACTGTGAAATGGACCTTTTTATAGGTAGAACTTTTAGCACTAATAGTCCATTTTGAGCAGTTAAGATAATTTTTCAGTTTTTGAGTCATTAATTTTATTACAGAACTTAGAAAAATAATGTTTTCTTTTCATTTTTCAAACAGTAGGAAATTTTACATTGAGCACATCAAGATATGGAGAAGTACATAAGAAAAGATTCTTTAAATTTTCCTCTGTACTATAAAGATGAAAGGATCATTTAATTACTCTTATTTCAATTTTGGAAAAAAAAGCCCACATTCTGTCTTTAGTAGCTGTACATTAAAGACTGTATCTTTTGATATAGCAGATATCAGTGTTTTCATACAGGGAAAAGAAACCTTACACTTTTGGGAGCTTGTTCAAATCAGTGTTTCTGAGAAATACCTACAGTAATATCCATGTGGGTTCACAGAAACTTTCTTGCTCTGTTAAATGTCCTTTCTCTTGTTTACCTCATCCAGGTCAAATTTGCCTTTCAGAAGAAAACTGCTTTCCAAATGAAGAAATAATTGCTTGATGCAAAGGTTTTCACAGCTAGTTAGTTATTTTTCATAGTAAATCAGAATTTTAAGTCAAATCTCTCCGCAGGTGTCCAATTTTTCTCTCTGTTCACTTCAATGTAAATCAAAATCTGTGTTATTTTGAGAAGAAAAGAGAGTCTGATTACTATAATATTTAAGATTTTTAAAAGGGTACATCATACATCTGTTGATCATGGCAGTAGTACTTTCATTAGGATTATGATTCCTCTTCTAAGCACCTATTTATGGGCACATGCATGTTTCTGATGCAGATCTGTCTGGTGTCCAGGAAAAGCCAGACAGAGGCGTGTGGGAGCTGCTGTTTCTTAATTGCTTGGATAACTGACAGTCAGTGTCGTTCCAAAACTTGCTGTGTTTATGATTCTCGAAACAAAAGGCACAAAATGGAGATGTGATGATGCCAGATAGCATCTGTTTTACGTAGCTTTTGATTTGCAGTTTCTGATTTGTTATACCCCAATATTGAAAGGTGCATAGGAGCAGGAGGCAGCTAAGTTGGCTGTTTGTTTTGACCCGGCTGCACTCGAGGTCAGGCAGAGGGATGTTCCTCTCCTTGGCAGGAAAAACCTCTGGACCACTAAGTGGGACAGAAAGAAAAGAAACAGAA
The DNA here is from genome assembly GCF_965231275.1 of Zosterops lateralis. NCBI lineage: Eukaryota > Metazoa > Chordata > Aves > Passeriformes > Zosteropidae > Zosterops > Zosterops lateralis. The sequence goes on from NC_139762.1 coordinate 14,794,152, forward strand.
TGTCCAACAAGTGGAGAGGCCTAGGTATGTTGGGAACAAGGGCAAAGATGCTCTCAGGGCAGGGAAGGGTGGAAAGAAGTGTTTGTACAAGGATTTAGCTCAAGCATTGCACAGGGGGCTGTGCCCCAGGAGGGCACTTAAGGCAGGTCTATCAAGAGCAAGCCCAAAGCACTCCGTGATGCAAACACTGAGTGGGGCAAGAAGAGCTTTGTTTCCAGACTTAAAGTAGTGAAGAGAAAAGCTTTTGGGGCAAAAAAGTGATGAAGTGTAGGACCCAAGTGTTACTAAATGAATGATGCACATATGTATTTGTCTACCAAAATGACACAGCGTAAAGCCAGACATTTATTTTTTTGGCAGAGGCATATCTACAAATAGATAGGATGTTATTTCAATCTCTTCTTCCATGTGTATATATATAATATTTTCTTGCATGTTCCCTTGGAAAAAACACACATGAAAAATTGCCAAAAACCCATAATATTAACAAAGTCACATACATCTCTAGTGACCTTTTGTCATAAGTGAGATTCAAAATTTGGTTTCATCAGCAACTCTGATGAAAAGAGTTCTCTTTAGGCTATTAATAGTTTCATTGCAATAAAAATACATAGTTTTCTACAACCAGCAGTGTCCCTAACTTCAAACAGGAAACCCATGGCAACAGTGATTTGCATGATGCTGTATAGAACAAAGTGTGGAATGCCTCATTTCAGTATGAAACAACTCTAAATGTTCTGATTTTGCATGTGACTTTAGAATTAGCTTGGAGATTTGAATATTTATTTAATTTTAAACTATATGCAGTGGTACATATAGAGCTTAAACTGAAATCAGTAAATATACAGTTCTAGGCAGGCTCAAGATGCTGGTTAACCTTTGAAATGTATTACTTATCTTGTGCTTAACAAAGAGAGATGATGAGGAGGTGCATATTAACACCTCTTGAGACACAGGATCATCAATCTTCCAAGTAGCTTGGGCTCACAAAGCGTGCTGCTTTCCAGATGCACAAGGCATATCCATAGCCCATGGAAGCCTGATGCATCCAGCCTCCTGCTTTTGCAGGTTCCCTGTGGAAATCTCAGTTGGACATTACAAACTGTCTCTGCCTGTTTTTAACATATCTTCAATACTTTAATAAGTTGTCTGACTCTTTGTGCCAAATTTATAATTTATCATGTATTATTTCACTGACCTGATGGCTCTGGCTCTAGAATCTGTCTGTGTTTGAAACCTACTGTTCTCCCTACTCTCTCTACTGTAATATTTTCTGTTTGATTACATGGGTATTTAAAAGTATAATCTTCTAATTAACATACATGTAAGAATGGGTTTAGTGCTTCTTAAGTTCTTGAATCAGTGTGGTCTAAACTTGGAAATACAGCATTCACAGCTTTGACATTAAAGTTATACGTTTGGTGAATCGTGTATGTACTTTTTGGAAAGTGAAATTAAAAATAAAATCAATTGGTTAGCATTAGAGCCTCACGTAGGTCTTTGATGTCAGCCTTCTCTGGCAAGCTATTAATAAAGGCCATGATAAAATGTTTAAAAAGCTCTTGGTACTTCACGGAATTACAGAAACTGCATTTTCTTATACTGTTTTTAGGTCTTTGCAAATGAGCCTCAGTGATCTGCTTTGTGTGTTCAGTCAAGCCCCCAGTAACTGCCCAGGGAGAGCCTGGGAGGAATTTCCCAAACACTGCTGACCATCAGCTGATTTTGTGCTTTTGCTTGTCAACCTTTTAAAAAAATGCTGACTGTGATAGCTTCTGTAGCACGGCTTTTATAACTGTAGAAAAATTATGATAAAACACTGCCCAAACTATAAATATCATTACAGAAAGTGACAAAAACCAATTTAGAACATTTTCAGACAGAAACTGAAGTTGTGGAAGCACAACGTTTCCACTGCACATGTGGTAACTCCAATAATTGGAGAATGATAAAATGTCATTACTAAATGAGTTAATAAAATTAAATATAGGTTTAAATAATTAATATATATTTTTTTAAATATCTAGGATGAAGATCGAACAGAGGAGGACAACAGCAGAGTTGAGCCTGTTGGACATGCAGACACTGGTTTGGAGAATGCTACCAATTTTTCCCTGGAGTAAGTTACTGGCAGAACATATTGTTTTAACAAGTCTTAAGACTGAACACAGACTAGGGAAGTACTCAAAATAATAGGAGTGATACTGCTCTTGAGAAAGTGGGGCAGTCTTTTTTAGGTCATGTGTCATTTTGGTTTTAAACAATGGACCTTTTAAAGACAGATTTTAAACACTGTAAAATGCTCGTGTTAAAGATGAGCATTGGAAACTTGACATTTGTAAGAGCTGATGCTACAGTAGATTTTCTGCCTCAAAGAAGATGCTTATTTGATGGAACTTGGAAAACTTGACAGAAGGAATAGGGTCAGTGCTAGTACAAATAGATCAGCAGGCAAGAATTTCAAAGGGGAAAATCTTAATTCCAATCACTAGTTTGGAATATCCAGGAAGATATGTCAGGGTCACAAGTTGTGTGGTCAAAAACCTCATACTTAGCAAATGGATCAAAACTGGTGTTTTGTTAGCTCCACCCGATTTAAAAATACAATCACTGACTGATGTTTTATGTCATCCAAAGATACAGCAAACTTGACTTTTTGCATTTCATTGAAAAGAACCGATCCATACCTTGTTATGAAATTAATGAGAAAAGATCCCTTTTAGCCTTAAATTAAATCTTTTAAATTTATTAACTTAAATTTTAAATGAAATTAAATCTTCTGCTCCTGTTATTTTTGAATTAAATTATGAATTAGGGACAGAGGGTTTAAATGTTAGATAAAGATCATGGTGACATCTATTAGGGAATAGAACATGCATTTTACTCAGTTCCATTTACAAAATCTGTTACATTGTAAATTCCAAATGCTGTTTCCTAAATAGAATTTGCAGAACTTCTGTCAAATGTAATGCTTCCTGGTGTTGCTTTTAAGTACTTTATTGACTTCTCATCATATGCTACTTCGTTTATGTTTTGTTTTGATCTCATACTTCTTTGCATGTTTGTTTGAAGCAGTTGGCCCAAACTTCTGAGAAAACCAGGAAGCCAGATTGAAAGAATCTCTCTTAGGAAGTGATCATTTCCTCTTGTTTTCTGTTTTACAGAATTTAACATTTGAATTTGGAATAGAATTTTTTATTTCTTTAAAGAAAAGGTGTAAGAAAAATGAATGCAAATATGTTAAATGTGCATTTTGAACAAATGAAAAATCACTGACTCAAGCACTAGAACAAGCTAAATGGTGTATGTTAGATATGTAAAATAAGTATTGGTTTTTTGGGTTTTTAATTTCAATTTAAGCTGTGTTTCCACTAACGCAGTTCCAGGTGCATCACACAGATTCTCACTTGTTCTCTTACTTAGCCCTTAATTTTCTTCTAAGCTATTAGCAAGGTCAGAAAAAAAGTTGATCACAGAGACTCACGGGCCTACCAATAGCAAGCAATGTCTTCTAGAGTTGCTTTTGGAGGTTGGAGGAGTTACTTGAATCCCAAGACCTGCTTTGCACACTAGTTAATGAAAATTTAGCCTTAATGTACAGTGAGAAGGAAATGAAGTTAGCCTATACAGAAACTGCTGCACATGGAACAGTGTGAAATGCTGGATTGATCTCAGTCTTAAAGCACTGGTCCACGTCTGAAGAATAACACGTTTTTAAATGAAGTCTCTCAGCTCTCCTGTTGTTGCACAACTTTCTTGAGCTGACAGTGATCATAAGGATAAAGAGATTACATTCATGTTGTTTAAAAATCAAGATAAAAATTCAGATACCAATACAGGCATACAGCAAATGTAAAGGGTACCTTAAAATATATTTAATAAATTTAATGTAAAAGAAATGTAAGACAAACTGTAACCCAGGATTTGTGTTGACTTCCCAACCATATGTGGTCTGGTTATTCTCAAATTACAGATTGAGAGCTGCCAGCTTTCATGATGGGCCACCATATATGATCAACAGCTTATTGAAGGAAGTAGAAAATCTTTTACTGCTATCACAAGGCATTTGTCTTGCTCTTTGCTCCATTTCAAGATTAAATTTTATTTGTATTCTTATGAGGAACAAGCTTTTCAATGATCTGTGTGTATATATATCTAGTGCCAGGAAATATGGAAAAAGTATGTAATACCAGAGAGAGGCATAAACCACGAATTTAGATTGTGGCTTCTGTTCAGATATCTCACTTCCAGTTTTACTGAGAGGTTTGGCCTTCGTGTCTTATTTTCTCATTTGTGTATTTATAGCTCTTTGTTTCATGGGCTATATTCCACCTTCTGAGATGTGGGCATGTTTCAAACGCATTAATAGATTTGGTCTAAATCTATTTCTACAATTTTTGCATGTCTCTTTCTGAACCTGTATTTTCTTCTGCTTTTTTCCTCACTACAGCAAAAATTATAATTGAAAACTAGATGCATGGTTGCTTCAGGGGACGTCTGGTTGGTTTTGAATGTTACAGTTAAATCTTACTTTGGAATCTTTGCTTAGTACGGAGGTGCAGGAATCTTCCAGTAAAAGAAATGGAATTACAATAAAACAGATTAATGTGTTTTAAAACTAGAAGGATTTAGCCAATTAAAAATTTAATAATTCTCATTTGATTATGAAGTACTTATGGGAAAGCTAATGTTAAAATTTAGAGTTGACTCTAAGATAAAAAAGTAAAAGCATGCTAGTGCTATAACGAGCTTTTAGGTTTTTGAGGAATAATTGTGTGTGGCATTTAAGGTATTTCTGCTCAATGTTCAGTTTAACTTTAGGATAAGAAAGAAATAAAGCAATATGCATGCAGTGATGATGATAAAACCTATTTTTACGTATTCAGCTAAATTTAAGAAAAAATTCTTTGATTTCTCTTGGTTCTATTAATTGAACTATTTTTGATGATTGATCTCCTTTCATGCGATCAGATTAATCTTCAGGTACGTAGCATTCAACAATGCTTTCATCACCATGACTTGGTTTCTGGAATGGTTTTGTTGTCATGTGTATGTTTGTGTGGGGTTTTTTGGTTCCTTCACGGTACATGTTCATATTCCCTCATTCGTCATTGTCTCACAGTGATATGGTAAAGCTCGTCGAAGTCTCCAATGACGGCGGGCCTTTGGGAATCCATGTAGTGCCTTTCAGTGCCCGAGGCGGAAGGTAACGTATCGTGTAGGATTTTATTTGCATTGTAATTTACTGTGCTTTATCTCGCTTGTGCTAATTTTTGTATTGTGTGCCTTTGCCCTCTGTAGAATATTGTCGGTTTTTTTAAGAGGCAGTCCCATTGATTAAAAAAGGAAGAAATGCAAGTTTACTGACTCTGTGCTTGGAATGGACCCTGTAGTTCAAAGGCTCTGCTTAGAAGGAGTTAGAACTGGGTGTTCTAATCTCAGGGGAAGCTGAAGGATAAAGACATTTCATTTTGGACTCTTAAAATTTATAAACTTCTGCCCTAATTCAGGTGACTATTTGTGCAAGATTTCCCTGGTGAAATGTGTTGTTTAAAGCCCCAAGTTTCCAAATAACAGTGGAAATGTAAACTGAGGTGTCCTAGAGGCTTTTACTTGTTAAGAATAGGGAAGAAAACAATTGCCACACTTTCAAAATTTCATGTTGTCCCATCTCTTGGGGTTAAAATGAAGTAGCAAAACCGGTTAAAAGTTGAAGCATTCTGGTTTGGGGAAAAAGAACTTGCTTTACAGGCTGAAATGCCTGAAGTTTGATTGTTTACACACACACACACACACACACACACACACACACAAAAAAAAAAAAAGTTTTAAAGTAGTTTACATTAAAAAATACAATGTGGATGTTATTAACAAACAGAATACATAATCTCTAATTCTTACTTTGCTAATGTAAAATTTTAGTGTTTAGGGTCATGAAGATAATCTCAGAAAAAAAGCTAAGCTTTTGTATTAATTAATGGTGGATTTGGAACTTTTAAGTAGCTTGAAAAAAATGATAATTTTTCAGCAATATATGCAAATTTTATTTTGGTGTTTCATATTCTAAGTACACACTGTATTTTTTACTCTTTAAGAAAAAAAGGAACAAGTATATATATCTTAAAAGTAATCTTTCCACATGGAATGTTCTCGTGTCTGTTGTCCCAGTAGCATTTTCAGGTTTATAAAAACAAACAAAATAACAAAACCAACTTGCTATACAAATGTATGTCTCAAATATTAATATGCTATTTTCAGAAATACTAGAGTATTTTAGGTATTAGTATTTTTTCCTTCTATACCAAATATATTCATGGGATTTTAAACATAGTATAAGAGCTTTATTTGCATTTGTTACTTAAAACCCAGTGCCTTCATAGTCATACTGACATGTATTATGAAAAAATGTAATTTGTTTTACTTTAAAGCTACTTTTTCTGGAGACTACAAGTATTAAGAGCAAACTTCTTTTAAGTGGTGAATTCTTCTCTTCATAATCTGAAATTCAGTAGATTCAGTGTGGGGATGGAAAGGGCATGAGTGAACAGTACTTCAAACATAACTCAGAAGTAAATCCGATAGAGTTAGAAATGGTTGAAATTTTCACACACTTATCCGGGATTTCGACAGTGTGAAGGCCAAGGAAAAGACCGGTTTAAGAATGTCAACTACCTACTAAGTACTTGTTTAATATAACTGATGTTAAAATATATGTTTTGACATTTTGAATAAGAATTTCAACTTGAGTATAATTTGCTTCCAGCCTGTTAATGTGGTTGTCAAGTCTGAGTCAAAGCTTAAACTGTTCATACAAAATGAGACCATGTTAAAGAAAAAAAGCCATAAACACAGAAGTAAAATATATAATTTTTTAAAAAGAAATTTAACCATGTCATGCAAAAATTATGTGATAAAGTTGTACAAATAAAAGCCAGTTTTAAATATCGATGTTTCAAATCAGACCATACTGGAAAAGCAAACTGTTTTACAAGGGAAATAGTTTTTATATTAAAATGTATCTTCTTTTTCTTCATAATACTACAACTCGCTTCATTGAAAAATGGACCATATGTGTAGTTGCTGAGATTTTTCAACCCTTCACAAAATAATCTGCTGAAGAGGGGAGTCACTTGGTCCCATGTCTGGAAAGTGTAGAGGAGCAGAGTTGGAGAGGATCTAGAATATTTCCAAAAGTTTTATGCTGTGCCCTGTGTGTTTTAATGAAGGAAAAGCAGAGTTCATTGCTTGGGATTGATTCTAAGTGCTTGTGTTGTGCTGCTGCTTTACTGTCTGCATACCCATGCCTCTGCATGATTTCAGGTAGGATAAACACATTTTTCTCCAACTGCCTCCAGTGTGGACAGGGAAAGGAACACACCCAGGTTCAAGCTGGAAGCAATTGGTGGGAATTTGGTTAATTTTTCCCCCCTCCTGGTTTCCCACCTCTTTTGAGCAGATAAGACACACGTGTTTCTCCTTTTGCTAGATTCAGAGGGAGAGCAGATGCATGGCAGGGATCTTCTGCTTCCTACTTATTTCTCACTGTAGCACATAGCTGCTCTTTGTTCCTCCCCTGGATGCAAAAAATAATTCTCCCTGCTACAATCAACAACCTACAACCCCCTGCTTACAACAGCTTGATCAGGGGATTTGCTTAGTAGAAACCTAATTATAGGAAACCAAACACAGGACTGAGTAAAGACTCTAAGGGATGTCCAAAAAGAAAAGATTTTATGTGTCATATAGGTTAGTCCACTGTCCCATAGTTGTTTTAAATTTACTTGATGTTCAATTCCAAGTACACTGTGTTTTCAATTACTTTTCTTGTATTTCCTTTCTTTTTTTTTTTTTTTTTTTTTTTTTGAAAACGTTACTCAATAAGCAATGGTTATTTATTAAATCAGTAACTTGGAAAAGTGTAAAAACATGTTATGCAATGCACCTTTTTTCCCCTATGCAATAAGCAAGAGCCTTATCCCACCAAAAAATTCACACCAGAAAATCTCTCCCTAAGGAAACACTCCAAAACTCTAAAAATTATATGCCATAACTCTGTTCTCTACTTCTATTGAGAAAATACTTGACTTTTTCGTGGTCATTTGAGAGTTTGGAATAAGAATCTTTTTATTACTGGCTTTTGATCTTGAGCAAAATCTGTAAAGGTCTCTGCCTCATCTATATAGATGCTACAAATTATTTCTGTTCCCAGTAAAACTGAGACTTTTTTAAAATGAAAAAACCCTGTATTTCTCTGGGAAAAATACTATTGATTTCTAAAGACATGGTGAAACTTTATTCTATATATATGTTCCTTTGTTATCCTTCTGGTTTTGCCTCTAGAAATGTATCAGCCTTTTATTGGCCTATTTGATCATATGATTTTGTTAACAGATTTTGTTCACCTTATCAAAAGGGAGGAGGGCATACATATTCATCACCTTATGGTTGTGCATTTTTTAAGGATAAAAGTTTTGTTTGCAAACCTGCTGGCACATTTTTGCAATGGCATAGATGCAGTGCTGAGCAGAAAAGGAGGCATAAAAATGAAAGTAGAATGAAGGAAAAAGAAAAGGCAAGTAGCAAAGTGTTCAGATTAGAGCAGAAAAAAGAGGAAACGAAGGAGACAAAAATAAGAAAGGAAAGAAAATGCAAAATCTGTGCAAAATTGCCATACCACCAATCCTTCCTTTTTATTAGGTGCTGAGGAAAAGGAGCAAACAGTCCCTTAAGGGTCTCATTTGAGCACCCTGGATGATGTGGGATGTTATGTTGATGTTTAAGTGGGGATGCACCAAGTTCTCTGCAAGCTTAGCAGTAATTATAGTGTAATTTGCCATTATATGGCCTTTTCTACTTTTGAAATCTTCTCAAGCTCTCTACTGTAGCTGCTCTTCTGAAATCCTGCCATGTCTATCTTTGGAAAGAGACTCAGTTGATACAAGGAATATATGAGTTAACATCAGAAATATCTGTGAATAATGATATGGAAGTTAGAGTCCCATAGTCCCAAGACTGCTCTGAAGTCTACTTAGTAACGCAGAACCGAAAAGGATTTGGATATTAATCTAAAACTCTACAATGAACATCCAGTAATAAATATCAGATGTTACTTTGATACAGACAGGTGTGCACAGCTCTGCCAGCTTTTCTTCCTGTTGAAGTATGCCATGAAATCCATGATTAACCGTGCATCTAAAACCTGCAGCTAAAAATGTATTTTGTTATATATCCTAAATGTCTTAAAATACTAGGAAGTCTCAAAAAAAAAAGGAAAAAGAAAAGATAATTCTTTGTCTGTTTAAATGACAAATTTAACAGGTTTTGTTAAAAAGAAAGGAAAACCTCAAATGAAGATGGACATTTAAACATACACAAACCCTAACTACCCTTACTAGAAATCCAGAAATTTGAAAATTTTTTATACTCTTCTTATTTTTTTTCTCTTATTAGAATTATCCTTCATTTTCTGGAGGTTATAAATTCATCTCATGTCACTGTAAAAATTTTAGTCTTGTACTCAATATACAAATAAAACTAAACTAATACCTATTGGCCATTGTCTATACTGAGAGTCCATAATATTGCCTTCAAGGTGCCTCTCTAATGATCATATTCTCTTTGATCAAGTAGAGGGTTCATGCTGTCTGCTCTCCATTTATTCTTCTCCTGCATTTCCAGCCTTTTAAGTCTTAAAGTTAGCCATGACTTTCAAAAACAAATGTATGGGAAAAAAATTCTCTTTGGAGTGAATGTACCATTCCCTCAAACTGTCTGATCTCAGCCTTTAAGAAATTTTGTAAGCATAATTTGAAGTATTACTCAATCTAAAAAGCTGAGGAATTGTTACCAAAGATTGAGAATTGGTTTTGGACTTCAGGCATGAAATTTAAGTGCTTCCACTGCAGTGCTGTGATGCCAATATTGGGTAAAGGAGTTTATGTGCAATTTAGCACTGAGTAGCCACAATAATTTAACTTGAACAAACAAGCCGATTTTGCCTACTCTGACCTCTGAATCTAGGAATTTTATACTGTGTTTATGTTCTTGTAGAACTTTTCAGAGATCTTTCATAGCATGAAACCACTGCACATCAGATTTTCATTCAATCCTTATTTTTGTACCTTAATCTAGTTTTTGCCTTTTTATGTTAGTGGCTTTACATAAACATTTAAATTGCCTATTTTCTGTTCTGTCTGATATGATTACACTACAGTTAGCTTGCAGGTAAATAGATAAATAATTTCAATGTGTACATACAATGGGCCATGATGACCAAATCATATTCTAGATGCTCAATGTCAGGTTTTATTTTTACTTTCATTGTCAGTTCTTATTAAGATAAATTATAATCATTTCCATACATCTGGATGGCATGTGGAGAGTTCTCATTTCACAAACTACCCCAACTAAGTCAGGCAATTTAGATGTCAATAAAAAAATTGCTGCTTATTTCTGGTTTTATCATTGGTTGTAATTTATACCGAGAACTGAAATGTTAACACATGTAGCTGAGTTTATTTTAATAGTATAATTAGAGTAATGAACCTTGTGGAAATACAGTGGTGCAAATGCTAATATAATCTCAGCTGCTTACATTCCCAATTAGGTATTTAAAACAAATACAAAGACTGAGCTCTGTGCTTTGGCAGTTTCCCTTCTGTTTCTGTGTCAGCTAATGTTAGTCTAAAACAGCACAGGTACCAAATTTCTATTTATAATTATTGTTTCAACAGGATTGTAGACTTATAGAGGGGTTTGCGTAGGTTTACATGATATTTAATCTCATTCTTGAAAAAGTTGGAGTTCAAAAGATTTGTAATGGAAGAATTTATATTAGAAACTGTGTTGACTTAACTGGACAAAATTAATCAAATTCAAGTATACCATACATTTGTATGCTACATGGTTGTGTTTAAAAAAAAAAGTATATACTGACTTTGGTACTTTATACCAGATGAGTTTAGATGCTTTCAAAATTTATATCTTGCTAATGTAAGAAACATAATACTGAAGCTGTAGTAGTGCTCCACTTCACAGGATTAATGATGGTGGCATATGGCAGGGAAAAAAATCCAATTTGTTTTTAGGTTACTGCATATTTGCAGGTCTACTCTGTTTATCTCCAGTTGCTGCAACAACAAACATGAATTCCCATAAAGTCTTTCTTAGAGTCACATTCTTATATCTAACTATAATATGCTGAATAAATACTGCTGAAATTGGTATGCTTTTGTTAACTTTTGAAGAACATACGTTTTCTGTAGTTCTAGTTTTCTCTGCTACGCAAACCCTCATTTGGGAAATTGTTTCTGGAATTGTGTCTAAAGGGATCTTTTGTGCCATGTGTTTATGTAAAAAATAAAATAAATTAAAAGGCACTGTGAGGAGCCTGGTTTCAGGTTTGACTCAGTCTGTTCATCCAGCCTTGAATTTGCTCTCAGTGATTTTAGCTTTGTATGCCTTGGTTAACCTACCTCTAACATTTGTTAAAAAGCAAAATCCCCATGAGCACCATATGCCATGTTAGAGATGAGCAGTCTTGCATTAGCAGAACTTGTAGCCTTTGTTTAATAAGATTATTTACAATTTTGACTGGTAGTTTATATATCTGTTACATTATTTTTCTATAGGTTAGGATTAGTAATATTTTACAGATTTGAGAGCCTAAGTGGAATAAATTTAAGAAATGTCAAACCATGCATAAAGGTGAATCTTGCATTAATAATTTGATATAAATTCAGAATGTGAGACAGTAGAAAGCAGCATTTCAAGAAAAATGCTGTGTCAAAACTATTGATAGAGCAATTATTTTGTAATCACAAGTATATGGAGACATTGGGATGAAATAACCACCTTATTTTGTATCATGTGTTGTCTTTGTATTAATTTAGATTATTGTACTTTGTGTAGATATTGTTTCAATATTTTAATATTTTTTATATTTAACCGTATAAACCAAACACCTGTTGTTACTACTATGTGTGCTCTTGTGCAAGCGTTGCATGTACATCCAAATTCTGAATTGTCTTTGGACATTGCAGAGGAGTACACCTGCATCAAAGAGCTATTGGGCATCACGTAAAAAAAAGGAAGAGTAGACACAACACCTTCCTTTCCTGCTCAAGTATTTTGTTGGTTTTCCCTTAAATGTAGCATTCCCTATTTTATATTTGCTTTCCTTATCTCTTCCCCATTTAGAGTTACGCTCTTCAGTAGCTTCACTTTGTAGCTCAAAAACAATCTCTCCAAAATAAGTTCATCAACTCACAAGTGAAGAAGACACAAACTTGTTTTCTGTCACATCAGTTTTCTATGTGTCAAAACTATAATTCTGATAAACGTAATGTAGTGAAGCCATACAAGTATTTTTCCTTTTTACTATTAATATAACTATTAGTTTGGTTCTTCATGCAACTATCAAACCATCTATAATTTCTTTATAATTATTTATCAATTTTACAAATCTGAGAGTGCCTTCAACATTTTTTTTAGTGAACAGAAGGAAAAGAGGGATTGAATCAATATTTTAAAGTTTGTTTTGTTTTATTTCCTGTGACTACATGACCTAATAATGATCAGAAAATTGTAGTGCAATTAATGGAGCACAACATGGTCATTAGATTAGTGTGCCACTGTTGTGGACTTGTAGAGATTTTTGTCATGCAAATGTCTGACTCAAGCTTCATTTGATGATTTGTGCTGTCAGAATGCTTTATGTTGTTTTTCTTCTCATGGTCTGTTTACATTTGTTACATTGTATCTTAATGTCTCTAGGTGGTTCCAAAGTGGAAATGCTACTAGGACAGTTTCTCCTACTCCTTCATCTGCCTTGTAGGAGAAAATGTATGACTGTTCTGTTAACAAAAAAACCCAAGGAAAAAAAATAAAAAAATGCTGCAAATAAATTGGTAAATGAAGATTTTAAAGTGGAAGAAATAAGTTAGTTTTGCTTTTCTGACCCTTTTGATGAAGGGCTCAAGTGTGTAGGTAACTTTTGAGCAGATGAGGAGTTCTTTTAAGCACCATTGCCCCCTTATTTACTTTGAGGTGTTATGTGTGGATGGAAGTGCTGTGATCACTGAAAGGTTTTTGTTTAAAAGACATGTGTGGTCTTGCCAGTCTTGCTAATTTGGACAAAGTATTTTTCATGCCATGCCTTGAAATGAATTCTGAAAAAAGTAGTGCTATTGACTTGGGTGATGTGAGTTTGACTCACTGATACATCCTGTGGGGTTTCACTGTAAAGCTGATCTTTAAAAAAACCCAAAAAACCAACAAATCAAGTGCATTGTCAATGCAAGAATAATCCTGAAGATTGATAGAGAGTTCAGGTATAGAAACATCACTGACTTTTCATACTATCCTGTCAGTACCTCAGAAATCCATTCTTCAGGATCCTTTTTCATAATTTCTGGTTGAATATTCAGGTTGAATATTTGTTTACCTTTTCTCTCTAAAAGTGTCTTTAAGAGGATACTGTGAGTAAGCACGAAACAGAGGAGACTAACTCATTGCACAGAGGCTATCAAATGGAAATTGTCTTCAGTTAATTAATTTAAGATTCTGAATTTAAAAAGAGCATTTAAATTTTTAATTTCCTCTTTTTTGTTTTATTAAAAAATGTTAAGATTTAAAGGTAAAAGCATTTGGTTCACATGAAATTATTGAATTCTCTATCCATCCCCTCATTACAGGCTGTTCATTACATGAGATGACCCCACTTTTCACTTGCACAGAAGGAGTAGCGAAGACTGTGGCATTCTCTCCTAATTCAGAAATTAAAATTTTAAGTTGAACCTATTCAGCTTCAGTTAACTAGCAGAAAAGATGTCTTTTCTCAGATGTGTGGTGGTTCTTGGAGTTTTTACTACACAGAAATCTTGGCCTTTTTCAAGAATGGATGTGCTGTCATCTCACAGCCTGTTCATTCTTACTTTTGGCATGTTTGATTCACCTAGGCATTTTGTTTTATGGAAAAGGGATAATAAATCAGGTAAATCTTGAAGTTATTTGAAACTGTGCTATCCTACTTCAAGGTAAAGATGGTTTAAAATATAGTTTCTGTAATGATCATGATAAAATATGAAATCAACAGGATTTTCTATGTTGCAAATTATTCAGATAGTAATAATTTGTAATCTTAATGTTCCAGAACCCTGGGGCTGCTGGTGAAGCGGTTGGAGAAGGGTGGAAAAGCTGAACAAGAAAACCTTTTCCGTGAGAATGATTGTATTGTCAGGATTAATGATGGAGACCTGCGGAACAGGAGATTTGAACAGTGAGTGTTCTTACCAGACATTACGTTGCATTATTTGATCTTTAACACTGCACCTTGGAATAATTTTAATTGGGAATAATAATAATAATTGAGGAAGGTAAGGATAAAACCTCTAAGCTTGCCTTTATAATAAAGAAAAGATCCACTTAGGGACATTATTGGCTTTTATATAGCCAGACTAAAAAAATCAGGATAATTATTGTCATTTAAATATGTACAGTTCCCATTTGATTGTTTTTATATGTGATAGATTTTTTCTTCTTATATTGGTAATCTGTTCTTCTTGAAATTCCCATATGACTTTTGCTCTTATACTTGCAATGCACCATGTTCAATATAAATGTACAACTTGAAGACTTTATTTTTTTAAATATTTTAAAAATATGTGGTGTTTTGATTGTGTGAGAACCAAAGGTGCTGTATATGCAGAAACTTCCTGGAGAAATTTGAGAGATAATTACTTGTTTAGTTGTTTTCTGGAGTTGGTAGAATCTTGAAATGAATCAGAAAGACTTTTAAGAGGGAAATTAGATTGCAGTTCCCACTCAGGTAAGAGAAAGAGAAAAATAGAAATGAGGTATGCAGGTAATGAGTGACTTCATGGATGATAATATTGTTCTGAAATCCTTAACGCACTGAGGGCCAAATATCATTTGTTCTGATCGCCTTATACTTAATATATATTTGAAATGTGGTTTTAATTTCTTTGACTCTAACCTGAATTGAAACATAATGCTGTACCATATGGTTGAAAGTAGCTTTTCTCTGCTTGTCCTAAGGTTCTGAATCACAGTTGGTGAAATGTGTGAAGAGACTTTGTTGACTTTGTGTATTTTGGATTGTGACCTTGAGCCCAGTGTCTGTACAGGATTGAGCATTTTTTTCCTATTTCTTAATGTTTTATTCTGATAGACTACTGGCTGAAAAAAATTGAAGTGTAAGTTAGACTGGTTGTAAGACTGCATATAATCAAAAAATTGTGGAATACATAGTCTTTTTATAATTAGTAATTTTCATTCTAATAATTCTGTTGTCACTGTGGTAGCAGTTATCACAATTATTGCAATTATCAGGGTTTAAAACAAAAGGACGCCCCAGTCTTGCTGTAGAACTGTCTGCATTTCAAGACTGTAGTTGAAATTTTTGCTTTTCTGAATCCAGTATTTGCTACATTAGTCATTAAGCATATTTAACCATAGTGTTGGCCTAAAGCAGTAAACCTTAGCGAGAAGCAGACCAAATAGGCTCGTGAACAGATTCAAGTTTTATGGTTTACGCTCGAGTGCAATGTGTCTGTCAGCTCGCGTCGCTTAATTAACATTAGTAATTATGCTTATAATGTCTCGTAGTCTGCCAGTCCTAATTTGCTGATTTTCTGTTCATTTCAAAACCTAGAGCCCAGCATATGTTTCGCCAAGCCATGCGCACGCCGTTCATTTGGTTCCACGTGGTCCCCGCGGCGAACAAGGAGCAGTACGAGCAGTTGTCCCAGAGCGAGAACATGTACTACTCCAGCCGCTTCAGCCCCGATTCCCAGTATGCTGATGGGAAAAGTATTAACAATTCTGGACTTCACACATTGCAAAGAATGTCTAGAGCGGGCAACCACTCTGACCAGACAGACTCCTACTCGCAGCTACCTCACAGTGTGAACTCATCAGGGAAACCACCCTCCGGCCTGGTACCGTCACCTCAGAAAGTTCTCACCTCCACTGCAAACAGTGGCTATAACACCAAAAAGATAGGGAAGAGGCTCAGTATACAGCTAAGAAAAGGTAAGGCACCAGAGTTCTCCTCATACAGCAGGAGATGTGCATGTAGGGTGTGTGTGCGTGCACAGTGCCGCTGTCCTGGGCAGGAAGGCTGGCATGAGCACAGGGGCTGCAATGGGTTGATTTTTGAAGTCAAGGCACTGAGTTGTCCCTGAGAGCAGGCCAGGACACCCACCCTGCATTCAGTGTGTGCAGCATTCGTGCAAAAGGTCATTTTAAAGAGTGCTTAAGCATTTTTTTCTGTTTCTCAGCTAATAATGTAGTGCAGTAAATGCCTCAAATTCTGTTGGCCAAGACTCAGGGAGTGGTGAACTATTTAATATAAACAACTAAGCTAAAATGGCCCATGTTCTTACTTCACAGTTATGACTTTTCAAATTGAGTTTTGGCTTTAGATTTTAAGACTGTTTTGGATCCAGTTGGTAAATTGGACATTCTAATTTCCAGCTAAAGCTTTCATTTTTTTCCACTGAGACATTAAAACCTTTGGTTGAGATGTAATATGATATTTCCTGTCTTGGCCCTTAAGCTAATATAATTTGAATGGGGGTAAGAGACACTATTTAAAGTAGTGTGTGCTTATCTCAACATCTGTGTTATATGTGCACATGTAAGATGCATTGGTACATCCATGAAATTTTTATAATGTGAGAAAATTTGATATTATTTTGTAGTTAATGTGTAGATACTTTTAAGATAGTTTGAAGTATAATAAAACTACATTTAGGTGGCAGTATTCTTAGCTCTTGGGAAATGATTTTGAAAAGGATTATACATCCTGTAAGCTTTATGGTATTCAAATGAGCATGTTTAAGATTAGCTATAATTCAGTCTCTACCAACAAAAATAGTATTCACATTACACAGCAGAACATCAGAACATTTACCCATATGACAGTATTCTCCATGAACTTGGGGTACATTCCCCTTAGGATACTCTATGTGCTTAATGTTAACAATATTTATTAATTAATCTTTTTATTGAAAGTCATTGACGACAGTGCATTGAATGGTAGAGATTTTACAGTTTCTCAGGTACCAGGCTACTTGTCACATTATCATTATGCTTTCCTTTCTATGAACTTTGCATGAACCACCAGATTGCTTCTTTCTGGTTGCTGAATTTTAAGCTCTACAAACTTAGATGACATACGGTTGAGCTGACAGTTTGCTTCTGTTGTTGATGCTCCTTCAAGAATTTCTCTAGGCCATCAGCTCAGAGCAGCCTACTTGGAAAAACTTCTGGGTTGAGTAAGGAATCAGTGTGCTTATAAATATGTTCTCAGTCACTACAGTGATTTTTACCTGTGGGTTTTTTTTTCTGTGGAAGTCTTTGGAGATATTACTTGGACAGTACATAAAAGAATTCTCAATCAGAAGTGGAAATAAGCATTTAATATAATTTAAAAAGCACCAACAAATAAATATATCATTTGGGACCACAATATTTTGTGTCCCAAACAAATAGGGTGTTATAGCTCCTCATAAGATGCAAGAATATAATTTTGGTATGTTATGGATTTGTGACTGATATGATGTTATATTTGGTCATCTTGCACTGGATACTGTTTGAGAAATAATCCCCCCAGGGGTATAATGTAATTTATCCTTTCTGGCACTGATATCTTAGGTGAGTTTGGAGTAAAGAAGATGCATGCTACCTGGTGATGACAAATGATCTCTAAGATACTTTAACATCTAGTTCATACCAGAGGAGTTTGATGGCTCTTTTTGAAGAACTTTGAAATATATTTAGAATATATTTCAGAAGTTTAAAGGGAATTTTTTTTCTAACAGTCAGCTTATTTGAGAATACTACTTATGGTGGGATGACACCTAGCTCAGGTTATAGGTAAAGGTAGAAACTGTTTTATGCATGGTAAAAATAAAGAAAAATGTGCATAAGGAAAAATGCCTTATATCATTGCTGTCTTTCATTTGTTAGTATGCACCATAAAAAGAACCATGTCCTCCCATTTTGATTTATATTTGATCACTCTGAGAACATACATATGGAGCAATAATTGCAGCAATATGCTTAAGGGTGCTCCAAGTATTTTGTTGTAAATATGAGTTCAATAGGGATGTTGATTGGTTTTGGTGATTATTTCTAAGATGTTGTAATAATACAGGCTTTATAGATATTTAACAAATGTTCTTATTTGTAGTTGACAGGCAGCAGTTGTTTCACCAGTTAGCATCATTATTTTAAAAACTCATTGTGGGGTGCATTAAGGCATGCAAGGTGTCATCTTGAAAATCAGTTTTCATTTAACCTATACATTCTGATAAGGGATGTAGTGTGTGAGAACTGACTTTTCTTCAATACAGACAGACCTTCTTTATTACAGCTGTATTTTTATATATTGCATAAGCTTTATGATATAGGATGACAATCTAGAATAACCCTACAGTATGTGCTTCTGTAATTATGATTTCTTAATATTTATTGCTGATTTGGCATTTTAAAATAACCTGAACTTTCATGGGATTTAGCTCTTTAATAAAGTCAGAAGAGAAGGTCAGTCATGTGTTTTAGTCCATGAGGAATGTTTGTTGGCTTTTCTAAATGAAAATGGATATCTGTTTATCTTGCCTTAAAGGTCAAGGCCTGAACTTTTAGCATATAGATGTAGGGGTTATTGCTGATATTCTAATGCCATTAAGGCTGTATAGCAGTCTAGCTTAATAGCTCACACAAAATAAGATAATGCAAGACATGACAGTGAGCCCATGTTTATATACATTTTGGTGTGAACTGATACACAGTAAGTATAAATAAATAAAAATAGTTCTTTGCAGCTAATGAAAAAAGAAAATAAGACTACTGATACAACACCCAGAGTGTTAGGACAAACTTTGACCTCATATGCCCCAGGACACTCCCAGAGTGTTCCTTCTTTGCCTGTAAGTGTTTGAGCCAATGCAACTGAGAGGAATTTAGCCCATCACTTATAAATAATAAATGACCAATTATACAGCAAATGACTGTAAGGCTCAGTCTTTGAGCACTTAGTAACTTACAGCATTTAGCCCGATACTCACTAAAGCATTCAAAAGACAATTTTTCCATTGGACATTGTGCTACTCAGATTTCACATCTACTGCTTTTGATACTGCTGTACTAAGACAAACCTGAAGTACTTGGTCTGGAAATTAGCTTAATCTTATTCAATTGCCCTTCAATATAATGTTCATTGCATCATGTGATTTCTATCTATAACTACATGTTTGTATAGCTAAATTAAATATAGAATTCTGGAAGTAAAATGTCATCACTGAGCTCATGTTTCTTAAGTTGGTCCTAGTTCCACCAAATATTTTGTTAACTTTTTGTCTGAAGTATTCAGTGCATCAGGTCTTCAGTCCACATCTCCCCACTTCCAGAGGGTGACTTAGCCACCAACCATGGGAGTTATGATTATCTCTTCCTTTTTGGCCTCTCTCTTGCAAAACAAGAAAAAGAAAGGGAAAGAAATGAGTGATAGAACTGTCAGGAAAACTGTAGCAGTTACCAAGTCCATCATAAACAGGACATTCTCTGTTCTATAAGATGAGTCCTGAAACAAACGAGGCATCTCTGCACAGTGCAGGAGAGAAAAGTGGGGTAAATTGTAGATGTGAGCAGGATTAGGAGACTTTGCTTGTCAGAGTTTCTTGTGTTTCTGTTTGGCTTGGTGGCGTTGCTGAGGTTAATAATGCCACATCTTGCATACAGAGCTGATCTAAAACTCTGCAAGTCCCACCAGGGCACTGGGCATTCCATCTGTGGCACAGTGGCACTCAGCCCTGCTGCACCCAAGTTCCTTTCTGCGAGAAGTCATTACAGACACAAATAAGTTGCCATGGATAGTTTGGGAGTATGCTAATTTGAAATGGCATTGTATTTGCTCTGGAGTGGAGCACATCTATGGACAGTTGCCTGCTTTGCTTGGGTTCTTATAGGAGGGTGTACAAGACAGAACCCTGAATTTGTCTGTAAGATATCCTGCATCATGTATCTGAAGTGTACAGATTTATATGCATTTTTCATTATACTCTCCTGTTTTCCCTACACAGTTTCTTGAGCCAGACTCTGAACTGACATTTTAAATTTTTGTTTAAAATTTCTTTTGAAGTGATATGTTCACTTAAAATTCCTGTTCAGATGCAGAAAACGTGTTTGCCACTTTTGAAATGAAGCATGTAGATGCCTAAATTACTTCAGTGACCTTGAGAAATTCAAAAGTGAAGCAAATAATTTTGAGCATTATTAGTCACTGAAGAAGCATAAACTGCATCAGGTTTCATCTTTTCATTTTTTAAAACCACTTCTGATCACCATTAGCAGGCTGTAGCATAAGGGGAAAAGAACATTTCTATTAGGTTGATCAAAGATCTTCTTGAGTGGTCTGAGCTTTGCTTGGAGAAAAAAAACTCACTTGTTCCAAATCACTCAACTACATAAAAATGGGCATGCAATTAGTCTTGGTTGTGCCTGTGCTGCAGAAATTTTGTAGACAGCTGAGCAGTCAGCCTTCTAAGCAGTCATTTGCATGTACAGTAAGCCTGACTACACATGCACAAATTCTAAAAAATATAGAGTTTAAACTAGGAGCAGTAAAATGGCCTTGGTTAGTTAAGTGGTGCCCCTTGCAGTAAGAACGTATTTGCTGTCAAATATTAAATGAGGTTCAGTCCTTAAAAAAATGCTGGTTTCCAATGTGGAACACTAGGATTATTAACTCAGCAGTCATCCATCTGTATCTGAACCTCCAGAAAGAGTCTCCTGTGAAAAAACACAAGAAGTTGAAGTGCTTGGAAGGACAGTGTCTGCTCTGTTGTCGGAGAACTTTTGGCCCCTCTACTTAGTTTTATTATAATGTTATCTCTCTCCTTATTCTCCATCTCAGTATAATCTACTGCTTTCATTAAGTGACACTGCTTTATTTTTTAATTTTTGTGTCACACACTTTTTCTACCTGCAACCACCCTTGCTTATTGTTTTAGGAGAGGGAGTTCTTTGTCTTGCATGAAGAATCTACACTTTCCCCTATAACAATCCTTTATTCTATCTGAGGACTGTTCACCCACATGAGTTTTCCTTGTTAAGGTTGCTCTGAAATGTTCTCTGCCTTTCTTGAATAAGTACTAAAATATGTGGTACCCAATTGTCAGGTTTTAGATGTTTTCTGTTGTTTTAGAAATGAAATTTTCTTGTTGTTGTTTGTTTGTAGTTATTTTTTTAAATTTAGAGAGTTCTGTAATGAACTCCCTGAGAACTCATATGCATTTTCTTAAATTAGACTTGAAGGAAGAGCATGATTTACTTTTAGCAGTCCTGAAAGGCAAGACAAGAGAAGTATTCTAAGATGTTGACAGTGTAGGTCCTTCAGTTGTTCTTTACTGGTCTCTCTGAACCAGTGTCCTTTTGAGAAGGATGAAAACACTACAGAGGTGATCTTGGCTTTTTGTATTGTATCCTGTCTGTATTTCTACCCAGGAGCACATTTTACTGCTAAAAATTTAGGCAGTTGGTGCTGAATGAGGAGTGCACAACTTTTTTTAAAGGATAGCCTTAGAAAGACAGAAATGTTATGCCAGACACATTCTTTCCATAATCAAGAAAGTAATCCCAGCACTGGCGAGAAATTAAATACTTCTTCTCTGGGAGATAGGAGTCTAGTCACCTGTAGTAAAATTTAATAAAATTTTTAACATTCTGTCAGTTTATGATCAGACTGCTTCCAAATGAAATTATCTTCATTCTGAAAATATGTTTAATTAAATTATAGGAATGGATTTCCACTTCCCCTTACCTTAAAGCTACCAGAAGTTTTTTCTTCCAAATCAGCACCTGACACATCAAATCTGCCACTTTTCTGTTTGTACAAAATAAATCTTTTACCATTATAACTGCCCTTTTTATTTTTTTCAAACTACTTTGTCTTCAGCTCGGAGCTGGCTTGAGCTTTTGAGGGTAATGAGACTTTAGAAGGTGTATTCAGCATCACGTTCAGGAAAAAAGGAGAACTCTAACTTGTCGAGAGAGCTGTTGATTTATCAAAGAAGCCTAAGAATTTGAATTACACAAATTAGTGGGTAATTTTTAAATGTTATGAACACTTGGTGTAATTTGATCATTGTCAGAGGTGATATCTGTAGAAGGAAAAAAATGTTTGCTACCCTATCAAAATTTTACCCTTTTTAAAATCTAGAAGAGATTAAGGTGAACATAGCTCAAAAAATCGAAATATTGCGAAGTAAAGCTCCTAGCTTTGTGTAGGATGACTCCTGTGTTTTCTAAAATATGGAAATTTCTTCTGTTTTCTATTCATTGTGGTTCTGCCTGTATGTGTGTCCAGTCTCTCCTGTATTACTAGCATAAATCAGAGAAGACTACAATATGTTTGCACAGTTCACTCATTATTATAATGCAGTTTTGCACCCTAAGAACTGAAAACATTTTAGCAGCAGGAAGATATTAAGATCTTATATGTATTTCTATCAACAGGAGAATGGAAATGAATGGAGTGGAGAGAACTAAATCAAGTTATGTGTATAAAAAAGAAAAAAAATTAAAATCAATTCAGTCACAGAAGTCATATTTATTTTTGTCCTCGGTTGGATGTATCCATTTATTTCCAGTGTTGTGAACATCTAATTTATATATAATAAGCATAGTAGTTTATGAAGCTGTATCATCCAGCGAATCACAGCTATGGGGCATGAATAGCCAACTGAAGCAGAGAAATGGTAAAAAGGAAAATTACACCCAAATCTGCCTCATGTAAAGCTGCACACAGCAGCACAGTAAAACACAGCCCAGTTGAGGCCTCTTCTTTCTACAGAAACAAGTAATTAGAATTTTCTTCTGCTAATATCTGGGCACAGTGTGGATTTGAGACGTTCTGCAGGCTTTGGTAAAGACTTTCTGGAGATTTGACAGCAGAAAATGCCACAGTCCAAATTTATATCCTGTGTGCATTTGTAATGTGAACATTTCAACTTCTGTTTTTTCCATGGGGGTTTGAAGTGCTGTGTGTGAACCAGACATCTGTAATGATGCTGTAATCAGGCAATAGGGATTAAGCTTATTAATAATGAAATATTGTCCTGGGAGTGCACTTGTGTTCTGATATTACTTTAGAAATTTTAGCAGACAAAACCTTTACTTAAAGAAGTATTCAACACTGATCCTTATAATAAGAAAAAGATAAATTCTATAAAAAACAGAGATGTGACTTAAAAAAACCTTATTCAGATCATCTTCACATACTGCAGGGAATTAAAGAGCTCTATGAATGTTTGAAGCATCATTAAAATTGGAGGTCTCCTAAGTAAAATATGGTTGTTATGAGATCTAGTATATTTTTTATCTCTATGTAATAGCACACATAAATATATTTGCCTAAAAGTGGATGAAGACTTTCAAATTTAAATGTCAACTGTCTCAAATGCTGCAGAAGACAAGGAAGTTGTCCCAAAATAATTAGCCTAGAGGAACTGATCCATGTTTCCTGAACAATAAGATCTATGTGCCCTCACTGCGTGTACAGGGGCACCTAGTTATGTGAAGATGAAGATTTTAAAAGCTTGTGTCACACCCAGTCCTGTCACCTGTGTCAGTTTACTTCTTACCATGATTTCTGTCTTGATAATACAATATATTGTACTAAATTTTAATCAAATGCAACTGTGCAGATTTCAGAAATCTGTATGTTGGATAATGGTTACTGTATTTGATTCCTGCTTTCTTTTCATGTGTGAATATTGTTCTGCTCTCTAGGAAAGTAGGTCTAGTAATTAAACATAGGCAACAGAAATTATTTGATTTATAGAAATGAAGTAACATTGTGGTGGACACGAGGTGCCCACCAAGGAGCTCTATTACTCACTCTCCTCAGCTGGACAAGGGAGGCAAAACACAGCAGAAAGCTTGTGGGTTGAGATAAGACCAGGGAGAGATCACTCACCAATTACTGTCACTGAAACCAACTTGACTTTGCAAAATTAATTTAATTTACTGCCAATCAAGTCAGAGTAGAGTAATGAGAAATAAAACCAAATCTTAAAACATGTTCCCCTGACCCCTCCCTTCCTCCTGGACTCATCTTTACTCATGAATTCTCTAGCTCCTCCTCCCAGCAGTGCACAGGGATGGGGAGTGGGAGATGGAGTCAGTCCATTAAGTGTTGTCTCTGTCACTCCTTTCTCCTCAGAGGGAAGACTCCTCGTGATCTTGTGTTGCTCCAGAGTGGGGTCTTTCCTATGGGAGACAATCCTTTGCTGGCATGTCCAGGGTGAACCTTACCCACAGGCTGCAGGTCACCAAGAACTGTTTCAGTGTGGGTCCCTTCCATGGGGTCAGTCCTTCAGGAACGGGCTGCTCCAGCATCAGTCCCCCACAGGGTCACAGATCCCACCAGCAAACCTGCTCCAGCATGGGCTCCTCTCCATGGGGCCACAGGTCCCTGCCAGGAGCTTTCTCCAGTGCAGGCTTCCCATAGGGAACAGCCTCCTTTGGGCATCTCCCCGCTCTGGTTTGGAGTCTTCCACAGGCTGCAGGTAGATCTCTGCTCCACCATGGACCTATATGGACTGCAGGGGGGCACAGCTGCCTCTCCATCATCTTCTCCATGGGCTGCAGGGAAATTTCTGCTCCAGCACCTGAAGCACCTCTTCGCTTTTCTTCTGCATTGACCTTGGGATCTGCAGAGCTCTCTTGCTCACTTGTCTCTGGCTGCTGTTGCACAGTTGGGTTTTTTTTGCTTCTTAAATACATTAACACCTCAAATGGTTCAGTGATTGTGTGTCTTTCACACAGTTTGTGCTAAGCTTCCCAGGGCTTGTAGCTGGTGACTGTTTCGTAAAAGTTTGGTTTCTGTCCCCATGACATTTTACAAAGGTGTGTGCTGTACAGCTTTTAGGGACCTCCCTGGTATTGCTGAGTCCCAACTGCAGGTTGCCATTGTAGGTCAGCTTAAATGTAGGTTGGGCCTGTGAATGCCTAGCGAGGCGACTAGAACTGTAGACATGCCTTGACAACCTCTGAGAAGTTTCAAATGCAAGCTGTAGGTGCTGACACTGTGTTGGGACGCTCTCCACTGTATGGCCAGCTATTTTCATGCTGCATTATGTGTCCCCAATAGACTTGATGTGTAATGTTGAGGGGGGAGTGGCAGGTTTTTGTAGAGTTTCGGGGTCGTTGGTAACATTGGATAGATTGCATCTAAGGGAGAATCACAAACAAGCTTTCTGTGTAGTAGGAAAGGCTCCTGTTTGTCCTAAGCTTGTGAATCCCAGAACTGCTGATATACTTCATTTCTCTGAAATACAGACAAGTCTCATTTGCTGTATTGACTGGACTCCCACTCTGGATTTCTCCAGGTCATTTTAAGTGCCTCTGTTTTGCTTCAATCTGTCTTGGCCAAGTGTAGTCAGTCACCTGGATGTACAGCAGGACCTCAGAAGTGGCAGCCTGGGTTTGCTCCCTGCCTGCATGACAGACAGTGGGGTGGAACCCAGCGAGAGCTGAGGTGAAGCCCAAGGAAAGAGGAACTGTTGACTGTAAACAGCCTGAGGTCCCCAGAACAGGAGAAAGAGACCACTGAGCTCCAGTACTGTCACCTGCCAGGGTCTACAAGTGAGACACACTGGCAGGGTCCACAAGTGAGCTGACAGAACCCCGTGCCCAGCAGCATTGGCTGACTGTTGCCAATGACAGAGCTGCAAAAGAGAAAGAAGGGATCATTGATGAGATCCAGATTGACAAGGGGGAAGACAGTGATAGGATATCAGATATGCTTTGTTCTGTTTCCTTGTCACTCAGCTCATCTGAAATAGAAAGTTGGAAATATGGCAATGACTTGGAAGTCATCAGAACAGCAAGTTGCAGGGAGTGCCTGCTGAACCACCTGTGCCCAGACTCAGTGCTTCAGCTACAGCTTTCTTGTAGATCTTTTGCTTTCTTTTTTTGTCATGAAGTAGTTGTTGCATTTTATATGTATTTTCATGGATTGTATCAGTGAGGTATACATACATTCTGCTTGGTAAAAATAATATGCAATGTAAAATGTGCATTTAAACTAATAATGTACATTCTTTATGCAGGTACAGAAGGCTTGGGATTTAGCATTACTTCAAGAGATGTCCCAATTGGTGGCTCTGCTCCAATTTATGTGAAAAACATTCTTCCGAGAGGTGCAGCTATTCAAGATGGGAGGTTAAAAGCTGGAGACCGGTTAATTGAGGTGAGGAAATATTACATGTTCCTTGTCTGTGTTTTGGCATGAGCCCACACACTATATCACTTCCAGAGGCTCATAGTGTTTTTTGGTACAGGGGAATTTTTCCCTCTTTTTTCTTTTTTTGGCTTTATTTTTTTATGTAAGAGATCAAGTTACTGGGCATTTTCAGTACATAACTCTTTGAAGAGCTGGACCCAGACATAATAAAAAACATAACTTTACATGCCCCTATGTGAATATAGTGTTACAGTCATAGTTGCTGTTTGGGAATATATTGAAGCAAAGTGATTGTTACCTAGTAAGTAAAATTAAATCAGCATGGAGTGACAGACCAGAAATTATTGAAGATGTTGCCAAGGATGGGAGGCAATACCCTGAAAAGATTTAGTGAATTAACTGAAAGGGACATAAGAGGAGGGAAGTCCTACAGAGAATCAAAGCCACTTTCCTCCTGAAGTAAGGATGTCCTCAAGGGAACTAAATTTCTCTTAGATAGATGCACTGCAGAGATCTTTCTGCAAACCTAGCTGGAGTGATAGAAGATGTTACCACCCACAGCTCTTCATTACTGTCCCTAAGCCAAATGACACCGGAGGTGCAGCTGAGTCTGTAACTGCCTCTCAGTGCTCTAACTTCACTTTACTGCAAAATTGGCCAAGTCAGCTTGAATTGTTGCTGGAGGATAACCCCTATAATTACTGTAATTCAAGGTAACCCAGATGACTCTGGTAGAAGGGGACTGAAAAGCATTTAAGAGTTCAACTATAGCATCTCTACTGTGTGAGCTGTGCTCTCTTATAAGGGGAAGGAAAAAAGTGGCTTGCTGACTTCTGGGCAACATGCTTCGTTGCTTTCTTGTTTCCTTGCTTAACCCTGTTAGTTAATTTGCCTTCATTTCCAAAATGTTTCTGAGCAGGCAAGCCTGAGATTACTCAATCTTTCTCTGCCTTCTCTCTTACTAAAGTTAGCTCACACAGTGGGAATTCCTGCATGTCTTCCATACCTGCCTGTCCTGATCAGTGACATGTGGAGGCAAAAGGATTGGACTATTGAACAGAGGCAGGAGTAGCAACCCCAGGGTTATATGGGGAAAGAATTACTTTCTGCTTTTGTCAAAATCCATTGTGCTGAATATATTTGTAAGCTATGTATAACACCAAAACATGTGGAAACAGGACCAGTTTGGGATCATACATTGATTTTGCTGAAAGATATTTATGCCACGTTCTTGTAAGAAATTAGTTGGCTTTAGAATGTAATGGACTATATGGTTGCTGCTGAAAAGGAGGGAAGTGTGAATGTCTGGCTTGTTATTTGTATTTGTATGGGAAGAATGACCATTTAATTAGTTCTGTTAAATGAAATCTGAAATGTGAGCTAATAAGCAGATTGCTCCAGTGAGAGTTTTTTAATACTGTCCCATATGATCCACATGACTTTTTGCTATAAGTGTCTGCTGGTTTCCCTGCTTTTAGAGTCTTACTGATGTCTAACATTTCCTTTGTTACAGGTAAACGGAGTTGATTTAACAGGCAAAACTCAAGAAGAAGTTGTGTCCTTGCTGCGAAGTACCAAGATGGGAGGAACTGTCGCCCTTTTGATTTTCCGACAGGAAGAAACATTCCATCCAAGGGAACTGGTGCGTAAAATAGAGAGCAGCTAAGAGATTTAGATGAGTATGAGCAAATGATTTGATCTTGTCTCCTGTTGGTAAATGTGCATGGCCAGCACTGAATATAAGAAAAATAGCTATTTTGCTTTATTTAGAACATTTTACTTTTGTGTTTTCTATTTTCTTCAAGATCTGCTGTTGGAATTAAGTATTTGTTGATAATGTATAAGTGAGAGCTTTATTTTGAGTGAAAATGTTTATTATAGGAGAAACTATTGCATAGACTTTATTTGGATGCATGCAGACAAGTGGATTATTTTATATCTTTCATAAAGAAAAATCTATGTTTGAAAGCCTGCCATTTGTCCCACTACCTGCTCAGTAATATGTTCTCAAACATAATATTGTGCCAAAATAGGATATGTAAATACCTTTCTATCAAAAAGTGGAAAATATAAGAAGTAGTAGCCTTTTTTGAATATAAATGCAATCTCTGGAATGGAAACCCTGCAGTTATTAATTTAGCAGGGCAATTCATAAGATGTTTCTAAGGAATTTACATTAAATAGGAAAAAAATTATGTTTCATACTGTACCTGATCCACTTGCATAATGTATATTGATATTTCTCTGATAATTATTCAAGATAACTTCTGTTATGAAAAGGTAGACTCTGAATGGTGGCAGTTTTACTTTGTTCTGTACTCAATTAAACTGCTGAAGTTATTTATTATTTGTATTATTGTAGTTCTATACAGCTCTAAAATAACTTACTTGGCTGCATTATTGTGAGAAGATAGACAAATATAAGTATGATGAATTAATAACTTCATTTTTCTATTGGATTTGTATTATTTTGAATGCAAATAAAATGATTTTTTGTTTGGCCATTTCAAGATATTAAACATTAGCCTTTTACTTTTCAAAACTACTATTAAACCTAGGAAGTCAAAGTGGCAGGGAAGGTTGCAAATGAACCAATTTTTACCTTAAAATTCTTGGAACATGCCTTCAAGTACTGAGGTGAAAGCTGTCATAAAGTGAAGAGAAATAAAAATTTGAAATCCTATTCCACCTTACCTTATCACTGTAACAGTGAAAGCAATCTGTTTATAAGTTCCTGTGGTATCATTTTCATGGCATTGCTATCTTTCATAAAGGTGAATGAAAACGCTTTTTGAGATTTCTAAATAAACTTAGAAAATGTCTTAATTTTGTGTATATTATTTCTGTGGTAAAGTGAGGGACTTTTAATAGACAATTTCACATGAGATTTTGTTTAAATACTTGTAAACAAATATACGGCATAAGTTTTGCAGAGATTTAATAGCAATACATTATCTAGTTTTAAAATAACAGCAAGTCAGCCCCTTTGAAGGAGTCCAAGCTCAGCAGCCTCTGTGCTGTGGCTCAGGCAATTCTCTCTCAACTACTTTGGCCAAGTCCAGTGTAGGGAGGCCAGACCTTGCTGTGGCTGTGTCAGGTACCAGGTGGGCTTTGCACTGTGTGATGAGATCAGATCTGAACTCTGGTGTGTTTTTCTGAAGCTCCAGTTGAACAAATGGTATTGTGAGGATCTGACAGTACATATGTGTGATGATCCTCTGTTGCATAAGGATTTGTTTGTTTGCATTCTGATGTGAAGAAGTCAGGTATGCACTGCTGACTGCTGTCAAAGAGCAGGAGCAGAATTGCTGGGGAAGGTGTTGAACTAAAAGTCATTTTAAAGGCTGTTCATTCTTCTCTGGTAAGAAGTAATCCTTAAGAAAATATAAAGCAAGTCTTTTCAACCAGCTCCTGTCACTGATTTTTACTGGCTTTTTGAAAAAAAAACTCAAACAAATAAAAAACCCAACCAACTAACCAAACAAAAAAGCCAAGAAAAAAAGAAAGAAAATAAATATTGAAGTAGGGAGGAGAATGACCTGAAATCATGCCCATTCATCTTTTTTACATGCAGACCTTCTCTGGCCACTTAGGAACAGTTTGTGTTTGCATCCTTCCCCTATTTCTTTCATATTTTCTACATTTGTGTGCTTTAAAGTATTAACTGAATGTGATATGTCTCAGAAGCCATATGTAGAAAATCATGTTATTTGATGTTATCCATCTTATTAAGGGCAGAACTTGCTGTTGCTTACTGAGAACACACAATATTAAAACCATTTTATATTTGCCAATGTTTGTATAGAGAGTAATCCCAATACAATAGGTGTTTAGATTTTATGTATTATTTTATGTTTTATTTATTTTATTTATATATTTTATGTTTTATTTTGTGTTTTGGGTTATGGCTTGTTGAATGATTTTTGAAAAAGAATAAATATCTTTGGGTTTCTTTTTAAGTAACATGAAGATACTAAATTTCAGGAAAGTTAAGAAGTTTGATATTGCTGTTATTATCTGTAAAAGGCTTATGAAAATATGTAATTGTAGCTAAAACTTAGGGGATTGTTAAACTGAGCCCATTTAGGTTGGTGTGGGATCTCTGAAGTTTGTGTGGATCAGGTCAGGTATGTGTGTGTGATGATCCAGTACAGCAGAGCATGATGAAAGTGTGGAAGCAGGGAATAAAATCAAGTTGGCAGAACTCAGCTTTTCTAATTAGTAGAATCTGGAAGAATGACCATGTTTCTTCAGAATACTGGGCATTTTATTCCTTCCACAGTTACCTAATGCCAGATAGGTGATGTACTAGGGCTTGTCCACACTGATGTGAGCTAGAAACACAATATCTCTTAAAAGCCTTCCCTCCCTGCCCATTCGTTTTACAAAAGGGCCAAGGATTACTCTGGTTAAGAAGAGCTGCTGAAGCACTCTGGTTACCTCACGTAACTTGTGAGGCATTTTCTTGGAGCTGCCACTGACTGTGGGAATACTCTGAAGGATTGACTTAGATTATTTAGCTTTTGAGCTGCATTCTCAGTATCAGCAGATACTGGCTGGCAGCATTAGTCTCCAGTACCCTAAGAATTAATATGCCCAATGGTATGTTGGGACCTTTACATTTTCCTTGTAGCTGTCTTCATTGTTTTTCCTACTGACTTTTGGCTTCAGGTTGAAGCTTACTGGATGTTTGTGTTACTGCTTTGCCACTACATTTTTGTGCTTTATCATTGGATTCTCCTGCAAAACCTAAAGCAAAAATGTCCAGTAAAACCTAGCATTTCATTAGGGCCCAGTAGAATGGAAAGAAATAGCTGGTTATCCCAAAAGTGATCAGCCAGCACCAAAGTGTCTCCTGAGTTCTCAAATAGGTTTTAATATAGGTAGGTGTGGGCTTGGAAGAGCCATGGTTCTGTATGTGTGTTTGCAGAATTGTTTGTGGGATGCATTTTCCCGTGATGTGTGTTTGCTTTATGTGTCTTGAGACACAGGTGAGGAATGCAAAGTACATCTCTGGTGAACTGAATGCTGCCTCCTGTCCTGGGGTATGCAGAGCTGCAGTTCTAGTTCATCCAAACGTGCTCAAAAGGGGAATCCTTAGCTAAAATGAGAGTGGATTTCTTGAAAAATAGGTACTCATTTAAAATATTTGTAAGGATTCATCTGGACTGCTGAGGTTATTCTCTGAAAACTTCAAAGTAGAAGGGAAAAGCCGGGGGGAGCTTCCCTGAGTGAGAACATTCCACCAGCCAGAAAATTGTGAAAACAGTTGTGGTTCTTCCTTGGCCAGCCAGTCACCACCCTGAGAAGCCAGGTAGAGTCAGGTGCATGTACCATAAGGACCCTGGAATTATTTCTGTTCACTTCTCATGTAGTGGTTGTTTAGACATATTTCAGTCAGGGGTGCAACGAACGCCCTTCATTTTTTATTACCACTTTACATCAGAATTAGAATTCTCTGTTTATCCCCTTGCTGTTAGATAGTATATGTCGTATGTAGTTGTGTTCTTATTTATTTTTTTTACTTCCTTTAGAATGCAGAACAAAGCCAGTCACAAATTCCAAAGGAAACGGTAAGAGCTTTGTCTTTTCCATACTGGAGGACTCCCAAATGTTTTGAAATTGATACGGCACTTCTCCATCAGTTTTACAGATCCTTCTTTCACCTTATATACTGTAGATGGCTCTCTGTAGCTTTACATTTTAAATGCATTTTTAAATATAATTTCAAATACTGATTGAAAATTATACACAATTCTCTTAGTACATATGTTCAAGTGCTATTTGAAATTCCATCTCTTATATACAGCCAAAGGCCTAAAGTTAAATGGTAAGAGTAGACTTTAGCTTGGGTTACATTTTGAAGCTAGTTATTTAAATCATGATTATATGATAGAAATCTGAGATACAAACACAGAAATTAGTCAACTAGGATTTAAGTGGTATTTGTATCCTTGTAGTAAACCATTGTTAGTTATTTTTAAGAAACTATATGGAAACAGTATTAAGTTTAAGCTGTTTAGAGCTGCAACATGTCATATGGGATATTCCAGTGAGGCACTAGATTGAGGTTGTGTAATGTTACTATATCTCACTTTAGTCAGCGGAACATGATCAGTCCAATATACAATAGACTAATACGTCTAAAAAGTTTATCTAAAATAAAAGGTGTATTTTATGAAATACTAACAGAGAATATAACAATAATATATTACCTTAAAGATATACTGGATCTTAGTTAAAAACAGCAAGAAACTCTATTCAGTTAGGTACTTATTTAAAAATCAAATAATAAAATAGATTGTGGAGAAATTGAGACGATGCATGTTTGGATTTGAAATGAATTAGGCTACTAGAAAACAAAGAGAACTTGTCTAGATAATTCAGAATGTCTTACCAGCAATGGTAAGATGGTAAGATGGTGTCTGAAATAAAGAGAAAGTAAGGACTAGGTAAAAATATGTAAGAGCCAACTCAGTAAGGTAATCAAGGGTGTGTTGATTGATAATATCAGTTTTTCAGGCCAATGGAATGTAACTGTAAAAATGGGAATTTGGGTTAAATGTTAGCAATATTCACTTCTATCCTTTGGGCTTTTCATGTCCTTCTCTCTGGAAGTCCTTTACTGAAAGGCTGTGCAGAACTGTGGGTGTATCATCATTTCAGTGCCTTGTGGTATCTCTTCACTGCATCTCATTAGAGGATGTATGTTTTTATCTTGATGGTTTCTTACCACGTACTGCTGATATGTAAGGAGATCAAAGATCAAAGCCCAGGATAGTATTTCTGTCTGTAATTGAATACCATTGAGAATAATTTGTGGGTGCAGCGTTATAAAAGTATTCTGGTTTTAGGAGTTGAAATTCCAACCCGAAAGCTCATTAAGATAAAGCAGATTGCCTACAAGGTGTTTATAGAAATCAGTTGCTCATCTGTTGCAAAGTTAATGTTTTGTAGCAAATTCCGTGGTGAAAACCCTTCCTCGGCATTCTTGGAATCAACACCCTAACTTCATCTAAGGAAAGAGCAAAATAAAATAGCTGCCTCCCATTTGCTCTCTTTAGATGTAGGGTAAAAAATGCATGTTAATCAGGAAATTATGCACGAGGGATAGAGAGTGTATGAGTAGCTAGAGATTTCTGAAAAAAAAAACCCAAAAAAACCAGTTAGAAAGGCCTAGCAAGCCTTGAAAATGTGGAAGTGAATTGGAAAACGTATGAAGACTGAGTAACATATGGTTACTGAGAGAGTGAAGCTAGAAACCTGATCAATACAAAAAAATTTGCCTAATGTCATTATGTGTTGGGATTTTTTTGTTATTTATTTAAAGGCTTGGAGCAACAGTGATTGATAGTAGGAGCACTAGGTCTCTTTATGTTTACTGACTCCAGTATGTGAATAAAAAAAGGGGCTAAATGTGAAAGGTGTTAGTGGGTATTTGTAGTGTATAATGCTTTTGCACTTATGTCTCTTGTTCCAATCTACTTAGCTTTGAATAAGTGTGATACTTCAGTTTTGCAGAACTTAATTTTCCTGAGCTGCACATTAATAATACAGTCACACCTTCTTTATTATTTTTGAAAGTATTTCTCGTTGCTTTCCTTTATTGTCCTTGGTTCTGCCTCAATACCTATTTATTTCTTTTCTTTCTACTTCAGGTCTTTGAGATTTCTTATCTCGCAATTTCTATTTCTGTGCCTCCTCTGATCTTTGTACTGTTAGTAGAGAGGTTTTAGTCTCCAAGTGTCAAGAACTTGATAGTAGAAAGCAAAGCAGCAAAAAACAACAAACCAACAAAAGAGCATGATGAAGGCAGTGAAGCTACAGAAATGAGAGAGGTGGAATGCAAGTCTGTTTTTCATTTAAAGGCAAAATGGCTTGGGGTTTTTTGTTGTTATTGTCGTTATGTCTTTGTAGAGAAATAGAAGGAAAATGCACCTTTGAAATTAAAAGAAAAAAGAAATTAAAAAAATTCCCTTGAAAGTAGAAGGCCTGAAATAAAATCGCAAAATAGCAAGCCTAACTTATCATTCTTTACTCAGGGGTTACCTTCATGTAACTGTTACTTTGCATGAATATTGTGGCATTTGGATGCAGTAGTTAGTCATCATAGAGGTAATAAAAGAAAACCTTGAAGGTAATTTTTTCCTAATTTGTCACATGAAATCCTTGACAGAGTTATTCCTTACAACCCATATAAGAAAGCATATGAATTCAGTTTTTTAATGCACCATCATAGAATACAGATTCTCAATCTTAAACTTCCACATGAGAAGATTTTGTAATTTGATAGGCTCACATAATTTAAGCTCTGCTCTCCAGTTTTGCATAACAAATGCAAATTGCAGATGCAGTTTCAGCTTCTATCCAGTAACTGCCCTAGTGAAAACAGGACTGGTGTTTTTACCCTCTGCTTTGCTCGTGAATGGAGCCATTGCTCTGTTTCTTCATGGGACAAGGAAATCTCCTGTATCTTGGTTAAAAGCTTGCTTTATCCAGCCACAAGTTTGTGCCATTTGTACAGCTGATGACAGCATGGAACAGATGCACCTATTGCTAAACAGGGTGATTATTTGGAATGTAGGAGATTGACCGTAATATGAAAAAACGAGTAATTTATCATTATTATATTTCTTTTTCTAAGCATAATTATCTTAATCCTGTTACAGTGCATTGAAATGAACAGTTAATTATGCTATATATAACATCTGCCAATTAATTTTTCCTCATACTCTTTGAAGGTTGATAGTGTTTTAGTAATATTTGCTTTTACAATTGTCATTCATTGTTTGTTTTCTGAATTCAGAACCAGCAAGTTAACTTTCATGTAAGCCTAATGCTAGAAAAATAATAATTATCATATGAGTAGGTATTTTCTAAGGAGTGTTGTCTATTGATAAGAAGAGATTCAGAATCAGAATTAAAATTCAGGAAATCATTTCATGACTGTTGCACTCAGCAGCATGGAAAAGCTTCAGTTTTCTGTTCTCATTTGTTTTTCTGTCAACTTGCTGTAAGTGAGCAGAATGTTATGAATTTAAGTGAGTGCAGGATTCCTAACAGTGACATAACAAGAGTGGTTGGTGTCTTGGAACAATATATAAATGATTAGCAGCACCGATAGAAATTGCAAATGGGATTGCTTTTTATTTTCTTCTGAACTCAAACATTTGATATTCCAATTATTATCTAAGTTTCAGTTTAATCACTGTGTTTTTCAGATCCACTTGCTTTTCTTGCCATATTTTTCTGTGTGATTCTGAATAAATTAGGTAGCTACCCTTTTTATGCAAGAATTCATTG
This sequence comes from Zosterops lateralis, assembly GCF_965231275.1. Lineage (NCBI taxonomy): Eukaryota > Metazoa > Chordata > Aves > Passeriformes > Zosteropidae > Zosterops > Zosterops lateralis. The sequence goes on from NC_139762.1 coordinate 14,829,730, forward strand.
CTTATAGGAAAAGGGTGATACTGGTCAGAGGCATTTTGTAAAAACTAATAGTTAGCATTGTACGCTTTTTGTTCATAAGTTTTTATATCATGAGTATGAGAGGCAATACTAGCAAATGCCTAGAAACACATGATTTGTATTGATTATTGGATAGAAAATTCTTGTGAAAAAAATCACAGTCAGTGTTGAGCTTTAGGAGGATGTATTCTGAGTGCATGTGTATTGTCTTTTGCTCAAAGGTTGTCTGTATCACTACAAGATACCTAGTCACTGGGGATGTATCCATAGATAATTTTTAAAAGCTGTAATAAGTTTCCACCACTTCCTATTTAGCAGCTATATAGAACTTCAGCTTGGTGATCCAAATGTCTAAACGTTGAGCCAAGATCATAGATAGACTAATGTCAGACTATATCACCAGCAGTGCTGTTATCAATAGGTACAGAATGATTTTATTGAAAGAGGATATGTCTGACTGATGATTAAGCTGATGCTGTTATTTCCTCCGTGGTGCTTAGGAATACTGCAGAGATATTTTTTGTACCTTTTTATCTTCTAATGGTGTGAGGCACAAGGATGATTACAATGTTTTAAAAGCATTTTTAGTGCAATTTTGGGTAGTTTCAGCTAATAATTTTAATAAAGTTTTGATACAAGAAAGAGATCACTGCCCATATGAAAGAAATAGGTAGTGAATGTGTGATTTCTGCAAGGTACTGTTGTGGTTTCAAACTTTTACCATAGGAGATTCTCTACTATTAAATAGCATGATCTGACACATTTATGACTGGAGATAAGACATTAATTCCTAGTGAATAACTAATACAACAGTGAAGTGGCTGTGATCATGAATGCTTTTTGACCAATCTGAATTTCCTGGAACATTCAGTGATAAGCCACATAAACTTCTGCATAATGCGGTACTTAGAACTGACCCTCAAGCTCAGTTTTGACTGTTAGCAGCCAATTATTTACTTGGGATATGGTGTGGCACATTTAAACTGGCTTTGTTCAGCACAGTAGGGCAGCTGTGGCTGCTTTCTGAACACTGGCTATTGAAGACGCTGAAAAATTCCCAGTTTCATGGAAGACGACATACATATCCCTCCCCTGTGACAGGGTTGTGTTAGTGCCACCATTGCACAGTCATCCAGAAGCCACACCTGTGTGTGTACAAACTTGTTGATTTGGTGCAAACCTTGTTTTACTCCACCACTGCCTTTAGACTCTTGGTGTTGAGTCTCTCTTGATATTAAATGCAGGGAAAATAATGAGATGAAATGGTTTGCTGTGGTTGCCTGAAAGCTGGCAGCAGGAGTAGGAGTGAGGCACAGGTCCCTCTGAGGTGCTCCATACTGGCATTACTTCATGGGGAATGTGTTTCTTGCCATGGATATCTACAAAGGCATTATTTCTCTTTCAACTTGTTTTTCCTGTCTGTCTTTTCCAGACACTACCTCTCTCTTTAGTCTTTCAGGTCTTGTAAATCCTATAGACCAGTGAGAGAAGTATAAGGATTTTTAGGAAGCTCTGTCATTATTGTGTTAGGCATTGAAGTTTTACTTGAAGAAGGGATAGTGCAGAGAGCTGTAGCTTTATAGGCTTCTTTGCCAGAGCTGTGTACTCCTGCTGTGTACATAATCCCATGGTTTTCACTTCTCTAGGATAAACAAGGAGTAAAGAAACAGGGTTAGCATTACAATCACATGTTTTTGTTTCAGGACATACAATAGGAACACAAAGTTTGAATAGGAGCAGCAGTTTTGAACAGAGTATGTTGGCCTGAATAAAGTATAGTCATTATGGTACCTGCAACAGACTAGCCCCTGTAAGAAGTTCTGAGATTAAGAACCAACAGAATGTAATTTTAATAGTCTGATCAGTTTTTGAAATATAGAATCTCATTTGATTAAACCAGTTTCTGTAACAGCACAAATCAGACTGTTGGCATTAGGGAGAGTAATGTAAGTATAGACAAGCAGTGGATTTCTTATAGAGAGAAGTAACAAACATGTGGATATACTCAAACATGGGCTTTTGCAGAGCTTTGATTTCCATTTGAAATGAAAATCACATGCTAGAATTTTTGTACTTTGGAAAAGTATTTAATTTTTTCCTAAATTGTATCATATCATAATCCATCCAAACCTTTAAACTGAAGTTATTTTTGAATGTGGAACATCTTTTTTGATATTAAATTAAATCCTTATAATGGACATAACAGGAAATGCAGTGGGGCTGTTTTACAGTACTTTCATGAGTTAGCATTTTTGCCTGTAAATACTTACCAAAGTTAATCCACATCTAATACACAGGAAACTCTTCCTTGATAGGATTAAGATTAAAGCAGAGCACATTTCCCATAAAATCTCAGAATTTAGATCTAGTTTTTGATATTTAGCAGCTGCTGTTTGATTTGAATGAATGCAATCTTTGCCAGATGTGACATATTAACTTTGCTAATATGAATAATGAGTCTCTGTATACCAGCAAATAAGATTCATTAGTGTTTATCTAACATATGACAGATATTAAAATTCTTGGTCTAGGAAAGCTAGAAAAAGAAAGCAAGCATAAGAATTCTGGTTGTTTAGTTGCCTTAAGCCTGTTTTATAATCATTTTATAGCCAGGTGAGTAGACACTGTAGGTCCCCAAACCTACAGTGCTACACAACCGTTGGATTAGGAGAAAAAAAGATAAATGTCCTTGTACTTCAGGAGTAAACTGGATTGGAGTGTGCATGCCACTACTGGATCAGTAGACAGTATTTTCTCTGGGTTGCTCTAGTTATATTTTTTGGGTGTGTGTATATATATATATATATATATACACACACACACACACACATATAAGGATGTGTCGTATGTGTACATGCATATATACGTGTGCATTCAAGAACTCTGTAAAAGTTCTCATGTTTTCATGTACATGTATTCATAAATACAACTTGGAAGTACAGGTTACCCTTCAAGAGTGGAGATGCAGAGCTCTATTGATTACTCTGTGAAAGGGAACAGGAGCACATTTTTGTATACATAGTCACAAAGTAATGTGCAGGCAAGTTTCAGTTATTGAATAACTGCTGAGAAGGCAGCAGGTCTAAGCTTGCAAGAGAATGAACTTCACTGGAGGGAATGCTGCCAGATTTGTAGCAGCAGCGAGTCGCTTAGGAAACCTGTCCTAACTTGACTGAAAATTGCTTCCCCCGTTAGGTGGGAGGAAGGTATTCTTTGCTGTTCAGTTTCTGTTTTCACTCATCTCATGCTGCTTACTCACCAGCTGAACCCTGATGAGGTCCTGCAAAGTGAAGAAGTCCCAAACAATAGTGTGTAAAACATGAACTCCCAGCCGGTCCCGCTCTGCTCCCCACTAGTGTGGCCTCACCTTGGAAATTGTGTGAAGTTTTGGGCACTGCAGGACAAGAAAGTTCTGAAGCAATTAGCGAGTGTCCAAAGGACAGCAACGAGAGGATGGTGAAGGGCCTTGAGGGGAAGCTGTGTGAGGAGCAGCTGAGGTCACTTGGTCTGTTCAGCCTGAAGGAGACTGAGGGGAGACCTCAGTGTGGTCTTCCAACATCTCCTGAGGGGAAGAGGAGGGACAGGCACTGATCTCTGTGGGGACTTCACGCAATGGCCTGAAGTTGTCTCGGGGGAGGTTTAGTTTGAATATTAGGAAAAGATTCTTCACCCAGAGGATGGTTGGGCACTGGAATAGGCTCCCCAGGGAAGTAGTCACAGCACCAAACCTGACAGAGTTACAGAAGTGTTTTGACAATGCTCTCAGGCACAGGGTGTGACTCTTGGGGTGTCTGTACAGGGCCAGGAGTTTGACTTGATGATCTTCGAGGATCCCATCCAACTCAACATATTCTGTAATAAAAGGATAAAGAGGAGATGCTGTTACTAGTATGATGAGAAAACTAATGGCACTCTAACTGCTGAAGTCTTTTTAAATGTTGTTTATAAAATTAAATTAGATTTTATGATCAGATCAGAACTTATGTAGAAGATAATGTTATGTGGAAGAGAAAAACAATTCCCCCCCATTTATCTTACGGCTTTTTAAAATCTCTGTGTATATCAAAACACTGCCGTAAGTCTGCTCTAGTCAGGAAGTTTATCTTTAAATTTACAATATATTTATGTTGTATTTAAAAAGTGAAAAACTTATCTCAAATGTAGTTTAGCATAAATTGATGCTAAATATGATTTTGAAGCCAAAAAAGTCACCTACATATTTTATCACCAATTGAATTTTTATTACAAATTACGTACTTGAGCAGCTTCATTTATCCAACTGAAGTTATTTCAGATGACCTTTTCCTCAGCAGCCTCTGTCTGAACAGAATATTGTTCTGCTGTTAATTGTTTTGGACATAGTGTGTGAAAAATCTTAAGGGAGTTGAATTCTGTTGTTCAGCATTCACAGTACATAATTTCGCTTGCATGTTTACTGCTGGCCTGTCAAAATATATGACGGAATAAATTTCTCCTACAGATCAACTAATCACAAAAATAGTGTTGAGGTGTTTGATTGACATAGTGAAGCTGTTAATTTAGAGAGTATCAAGATCAAATGGAAGCTACTGCAATTAAGAAGTGACTGTGTTCTCAGCTGAAAATTTTTAATGCTGCATTTTAGATTTTTAATGCATTTTTATGCTGTCTCATGGACATATTAGGGAATTTCTGTGATTTGTTATATTTAAATACTTAAGGTTCAACAATTTCAGTGCAAATTTTACTCTTATAATAGCCGTTTTTATATTGATTGGGGAGAGTGTCTGTACATGTTATGGTTCTGTACTCTAGAGGCCTTTGGGGAACAAAGGATTGAGTCATGACAAGATTTTGCTGGGGGTTTTTTTGTTTTGTTTTTGTCTTTACAACTTTGGTTCAAAATATTATGGTAGCAGACTAAAATCTTTCTGCTCATTTCTCTGTGAATGGCTTCTTAATGACATACTTAGAGGTTCCTTGTCACTATATGGTCCTGTTCCAAGATTTGTATTATGAAGTTATATTCTGTAGATCATACATAGTAAGACTTTCTTTGATACCATGGTGTGGCACAAATGTTAAATTTGCTACTTTAATATCCATAGCCCTTGGAAGTTAATAGTTCAGTTTTCCACATTTGTTCTACTTTTTTTTTTTTTAACTTTACATTCAATATAATATTATATTGACAGGTGTCACACAGAGTCTAGAGGGCAAAAGGTTTCTTATGTACCTAAAATTCCAGACACAGATATGATGGTAAAGCAAGTGATTTTGGGTGGAAAAAACTGTAGATACCCTATAAAGTCCCTAAAGAAACTCAGCCATAGCCTAGTAATGCTAATTGTCTTCCTTGGGTGAGTTTAGCAATTTTCTCATGCCTTCAGTACTTCTGATCCAGTGCTGAGGCTGCTGTTTTTCATTTTTTTCATGAGCATGATCTGCTCGCTCATGTACAGCTGCTGCAGAGTAGTTTGTTCCAGGTTTTGGCCTCTTGTTTCCCCTGCTCACTCAGGTGTCTGTAGCCTGATATTATTTTCTTATTCAAGATTGCAGGAAACTAGCAAGCATAAGCCTCAGATTAAAACCAGTGCTGAACTGCTAATGCAGCTATTTGGTCTTGCTGAAGTAGGGTAGAGGCCATTAGCCAAGTCTTTGGGGAAGCTTGTGAGATGCTCAGTCCAATTGACCCTTTGTCATATAGAAATGCACCTGACAGGCTATGCAAGAAAATGGTTTAGTTCTCTGCCCTGGGAGTGGGACTGCTTTGCCTGAAGTTTTGGTGGATTTTTTTGAAGATTAGAAAGTTACTGGAGGAAGAGGGCTTGATTCTAAATTTATGTTAACAGTAGTAAATAAAAATTCAATAAGCATATCTGCTTTCTTGCATAAGCCACACATCCTACCTTGGCTTTATCTCTCTTTTGTCTCGCAAGCTTTATTCTTACTACTATTTATTAAGGAATATGAAAGTGATCAGTGTTACAGAAACTATAAGGTAACATGCGTCTGTCTCAGATAGTTTTATTCTGCAGCCACTCAACAAAACATGGATTCAAATGTATGCTGAAGTGAGTGCTTCTGTGAGCCAAGCAGGAAAATTAGGGTAGTAATTTTCTCATAATTTGGAAAACATCTTTTACATAGAGTGTTTTTCAATGAACACAATACACCTTTCCATTCCTCACAGTTAGCACTGATCATGCTGTTTCGTGTGGCCAAGAGATGTGTTTGAATAGTGGGATTCACAAGCAAGCCAGCCTAGTTATGGCACATTGATAGGGGGTGTTAATTTTTTTGTTGTTGGTTTTTTTTTTTTTTTTTTAGATTGATGAACCGTTGTTCTTAGCTCTAAACAAAAGGACTTTTGTGCAAAGGGAAGGGCTGGTGAATGCATGAAGGTTCACACTTTTAACCAAGTGGGAAAAGATAGAGCTCCTGTTTTTTCTTCCTCGGCTGATGCGGCTCTCTCAGCAGTCTGACTGCCTTCCCATGTGACATTTTTGCACTGCATTTCTAGGTCAATGGTGACACAACTAGCATGCTTGTGCCCAAATTGATCATCTCAGTCTGCTGTACTCCACATGGCTTTCACATCTATCTTTGCCATAGGCTGTGTTTGCATTTCCTTACGTCTTAAGAAACAGGGACAGCTCAGCAGGCGCACGTTAACTTCTCATACATCTTCTCACTCATATGAGTGAGCTTTGCAAATAGATCAGTGATGTGGGAAAAGTTGGTATAAAATCAGTGTCAGAAACAGAGGTGACATGTTGCTAAGGTTATGAAAATTTGGCCAGATTAATTCTTCCAGAGAAGAACTGCTGATGCTGGGAATTAGTGTCCACCTTCTGCTGTATGTTCTTTCTCCTTCATGTGGGTGAAAAAAACCCCAGCGCAGTCAGGCTCACAAGCATCTTTTTGCAGAGAATTTAAGGGCATGACTTTTTTTCTTTAACTGATAAAGGTATAGCCAAAAGTAGTTATAACCACTTTGTTAGATTTGAAAGAAGATCAGAAACAAGTGAACAGCATCTACTGTAAGGATAGGGCTGGTGAACAGCCTGTCCCTCCTGTTTCTCCCTTTGGCAGAAGTCTCCTGTGCATTGGCAGTGCTCCTCAGGGCATGGCCACTTTCATTCCTGGGTGTTGTGCCCATGCTGCTGCCCCATGAGTGTCACTGCTCTGTGGGGACACTGCAAGGTGTCTGGTCCCACCCTGAATTTGGCAGGAGGTGAAGTGTGAGACCAGTCACTTGTGCTTGTAGGGCTTTTGCATCCATGGAAAGGTGTCACTGAGCAGCTGCCTGCTGGCACCTGTGGCAGGCCTGCGACTGTAGTTCAGGGTGCTTAAAACCTGGGATTTTCCCAGACAGGCTAAAATTGGGTGTTGAGGACAGCAAAGATCCATACAGGTGGGTAAGAGGGCAGAGAAAGACAGGAAGATTGTCACTCAGAGCTGGATTTGATGATAAGCCTGGCAATAGCAGAGATGTGTGCTGTTGCAGATCTCAGCTGTGTAGTTTTCTGGTTTTTTCCTTACACAGATAGTTTTAAATAAAATGAGGTGAACAAGTAATTTTTGAATTTAATTTTCTTGCACTTAGTTTCTCTCTAAGACTGCAAAGCTCCAGGTTTGCAAGTAGGAAAATATTTCTGATAAAGCTCTCTTTTGGTTAATGAAATAGTAGCTTATGTGTGAGTTAGTATTGATGGCAGATTCAGTAATGACATGTGATTCAATTACTTTACTAGAGAGAGAAGCACTTAGACACAAATTTAAGATATTTCTGAACCTAGGCGTCAGCTGAAGGTGATTGAAAATACACTATTTCTGCACATTTCTTCACATAATTACTGTGGAAAATATTGTGGCATTGTAGTAAAAAGCAAAGAGTTTTGAATGGTAATAGCTGTAGGGGGAAGAGAATTCCAGAGAAATACTATTCTATAATCCCACACTAATCTCCCCAACAGAAAGCAGAAGAAGAGGAGCTTGTCCTCACACCTGATGGCACCAGGGAATTCCTGACTTTTGAAGTTCCCCTGAATGACTCTGGGTCAGCTGGGCTTGGCGTGAGTGTCAAAGGTAACCGGTCAAAAGAAAACCATGCTGATTTAGGAATCTTCGTCAAGTCCATTATTAATGGTGGAGCAGCATCCAAGGTAAGAGGGAATGTCTGTGTACTTTGGTCTTCCTCAGCTTTCTATAATAAGTTATTTTGAAAATAACCATAGATCGAAGAAGAATGAGATCTCTAGTGTTCTCCAATTATGCCATCAGAGGTAACATTTAGATTCCTACTCACGTGTTTGCACATCCCAGGATTTAAACAGCCCCAACAGATTTGGAAGGAACAAGCCTTCTCTGGTACAGTTCCATTAGTATGCTGTTTGAGCAAACAGGTTATGATAATAGCTTTCAGTGCAAATCTGTAATTGGAATAGACATTTCCTGTAGTGGCTGCAATGGGAGCTGTTATTGTAGTGTTCATTTGGCCATAAACCCTTAGGACTAAGTATAGCTGTTTGAATATTTCTTTTGATTTTTTTTGGTTGTTTTTTTTTTTTATTCTTTCCAGTAGACAAAGCTTCCTTTGTGTGTGTTTTATGTAACTATCTGTAATTTTTACTTTTCTAGGATGGCAGGCTTCGAGTGAACGATCAACTAATAGCAGTTAATGGAGAATCATTATTGGGCAAAACAAATCAGGATGCTATGGAAACCTTGAGGAGGTCCATGTCCACTGAAGGAAACAAACGAGGAATGATTCAGCTTATTGTGGCGAGGCGAATAAGTAAATGCAATGAGGTAATAAGCTTTTGATATCGGGATTGGTGATTTTCACCTCTGAAGTATTTGTGTTTACAGGAGATGCCATGTTTCCTCTGAGACTTGAAAAATAATATCTGAGAAGCTAAAGAAAGAAAGAATTACAAAATGATCTGAATTTCAGTGTTAGACATGCTAACGTTATTACTGATCGATAAAGTTTTTCTTTTGAGTATTTTTGTCAATGCAAAACAGGAAACACTGAATAAAACTGTATTGATTTTGTAATTGGATCTCACTGTTTATGTGATTTTTGTTCAGTGGAGTTTTTTATAGAGGTCTATTAGATCTTTCATTTATAGACCTTGTGTTAACTGACTTATTTCTTTGTCACTTCCAGTTTTTTAAATTAAGAGTAGAGGTCTTACCTTTCATTATTATATTTTATCTGAACAAAAAATTTCATGTGTATATTCTGCAAAAACTGATACAAAAAATTCAGTCATTTTGGATTTTAACTATGTTGTGTCTTTGCCTTTAATTGCGGGGGAAGTTGATTTACTGAATTCAGGATGAAGTGGTGTTTCTTCTGATGATTTGCAACTTTTGTCTTCTCTAGTCCAATATTAATGTGTTGATGTTTTGAAATACATTAATGATTCCTAATAGCTTATCTTCTATTTAATGTAAGTAATGCTATATAGTAGGAGTATCTGGACGTATACTGAGAAGGACGGTAGATGCTCTGAAGCACTGAATTAGACTTCAGAACAAATTGGAGAAAGGACTTACTTAAATAGGATATAGCTGAATGGTGTGTTAGAAAAGCCTGTCTTCTTTAGAAATCTAAAAGTCAATTCTTTCATTGTTGGTAATATATTAAAGTCTTAGCAGGAATGTTATTTCTTGATCATCATGCATCAAAAATGATGTGCACAAATTGGTTTAGTATCTCTGCTCCTGCCTAGGGGAAAAAAGAATGGTTTACTTTTTAATACATAAATCTAATCTTAAGAAAAAATCAGTCCACAGTGTATTATAAAATTTTGTCTGGAAAAGAGACTAAGCTTAACACTAAAAGTGTTAAGTTCCTCTTGATTAACTGCTTAAACAAAGCTTTAGTACACATACATGTTTATATATGCACAATGCTAGAAAGCCAGCTTGAATGCACAGTGTTTCTTGCTTAGTGTTGAAGGAATTTTGACCTTTCTGTATGTGGTGATGTCCTTATCTAGCCCTGATTCAGACTGTCCTTTGGAGACTGTTCCTTATTTTTACCCAATTTCAGATGCTACCACATGTTACTATGTAAAAAGGGTGAAATATTTTAAACTATTTCTGCGTTTAGGTGTTTTTATTTTTCTAAAAGGATGTAGAAGATGATCCCTTTTCTCCTAGTGAAAGTCTTCTCAACTGAATTAATCCAGACAGTGTCTGTAAACATGAAAGAGGTAATCCAGCAGTGATGAAACAAAGACATTTCTCCTTGAATCCAACACAGTTTTTACTCATTCAAGAACAGCTCGGCCCCCTATATCTGCTTGACATTTAGTACGATTTATTTTTGCAGAAATCATTTGCCAAAAGCAGCACAGCTGACTGCAGTATATGTGCTTCAAGATAAAGGAACTGATTGTGGAAACAGATTTAGATACACTGAAATGTACCTGCACAAAGGCAGGATAGGCCCTGTTTTTCTGGGCCTCTTTACAGTTTTTTGTGCATTTTCCCAACTCTTTAAGAAGCTGGCAAGGTGACCTATAATGATTAGGAAAGCAGTGATATGCCACTATTGCTGTAGTAATCATCTTTACAAAGTAACTTTTGTAAGTAATTTTTCCTAGGAATTATTGCTTTTATCACACTCATCCAAAGGAAATATGATGTCAATACTCTTTGCATATTTTAATATGATGAAAAGATGACTTTCAGGGATGTAAAGCTGTTTACCTGCTGAGCTGGCAGTATGCAAGAAGTCACTTTTCTGTAAATCTTGAAATGCCCAGACTTCAATGAAATGATAAGCAAAGAGTTTTTTTTTTCTTGGTATTTTGCAATTAAACCCTATTTCCTTCAAGAACGTGACCGATTTAAACTCCAGATATTATTGAGCTGATGTAATGCTGATAAGCTGTGATAATGCTATTTCTGAATTTTGCAGGAATACCATATATGAGTACGGTATTCAGTCAGCTCAGTCCCTCAGTAGTGGCTCTGTGTCCTGAGGACTGGCTGGAGACAGCATCACCTCAGTGGCTGGCCATGTCTTGCAGCCTTGGCCATATTATGCTTAATTCAGCAACACAGATTGCTTAGACATGCTGGTATACAAATTGTCCTCTCGGAACATTCCAGTAGCATCCACCAGGAAAGATTTTTACTATTAGACCACAAACAGAAATGACATTTGACTGGCAGCAAATTCAGCAGCTTGCACATTAGAAGCAAAAGCATAAAAAGGGCGCACCCTTATCTTAATAACTCCCACCTTTTATCACCACAGAAGCACAGAATCATTTATATTGAAGATGATTGACTCCAAGTATTAACCCAGCATTGCCAAGTCCACCCCTAAACTATGTTGCCAAGTGCCACATCTACACATGTTTTAAAGACCTGCAGGGATTGTGACTTAGCCACTTCTCTTGGCATCCTCTTCCAAAGCTCGACTATACTTTTCATGCAGTATTTTACCTAATATCCAGTCTAAATCTTCCCTGGCACAACTGGAGACTGTTTCCTTTTGTCCTATCACTTGTTACCTGGGAGAAGAGACCAATTCCCACCTGTTTAAATCATTTTAGACTGCTGTAGAGAGCAGCTGAAGATCTCTCCTCAGCCTTCTCTTTACTCCAGGCTAAATGCCCTCAGCTCCTCAGAAATGGGGGTTTAGTGGTTTAATTAAATATAAAAAGAAATGTTCAACTTTTGAGAAAGTATATCCTGGTGTTTTCTATGCTCTACTCCCTCTTTTTGTTCTTCAAAGGAGTCACCAGAAAAAAAAAAAAAAACAGCAGATAAAAATATCCTTTCCAACTGATTTCTTTCCTGTGTTGATTCAGCATTGTAAGTGTCCAGTTTGTAGACAAAACCTTAGCTTTGTTTCTTGTTAGTCTAAACTACAGTTAAGTGGAACTGGCTTGGTTATATATTCCTTTTTGTGTGTCACCATGACCAGTGTTCACTCTGCTCTATTCCAGTGTATGGTCAGTCCTGCACAGTCAGGTCTTGGCTGATTCCCTGGAACACCCACAAGTGTCTCAAAAGGGAAATCCATACAAGTGGTGATAATTCCACTGCAAAAATAATTGTGCTAAACATCTGGATGATAAAAGCAGGTGCTGTCTGGATGATTAAAAAAAAAAAAAAAAATCTACAGCAAAGTAACAGCAAATAGAACAAAAAAACTCCAAGCCTTTTCTTCCCCTGCCTTCAAGTCCAGTAATTGTTTCGCATTTGCAAAGTCAAACTGACTTCCTTTCAGCTAGACTACACAGTCTGCTTCTTTCTTCAGTAAAACTGAGTTTGAATTGGATTTTTAAGGCAGTTAGTGGTATGAAACTGTTCTTTTAGTTTTAATGTCAATTTTTATAATCAACCCTAGGAATTGCTTAGGAGGGAGAATTAATTTTGCAGCATGGTTCTGCAGATTGTTGTTTCTGCGTGTTTCAAATTAGACTGTGATTTTTGTCTACTTTTTGTATTTTGTTTGCTGTCTAAAAGTGAGTGACAGCTCAACCTCTGTTGTCCTGGATTGAGAGAGGCAGGAACAGTTGCTTCTGATCTGCTGCAGAGGCACTTTGTCAGAGAGCTTTCTTTGGCTTCTTGAACATGAAACTGTTTCAAAACTTTGTGAAATGACCTCGGATACTCCTTTCCCATGCCATCATTATTCTCAAACAGCTTCACAAGTTCTCATGTTGTAAACTAAGCCTTCAGAGCAATTATAGTAACAATATAAATGTACATAAACACCATAAGAGTATTTTCTTGACTTCAGAGAGGCGGGGAGGAGATAATTTATATCATCAGCCCTTCCATAATTGTAGAGTCAAAAGAGACCACAAACTTCCCAGAAGGTAAAAAGAGATTTTGTGCTGCTGTGGTTTTGCTGAAGATTTGCCTGTAGTAAGAATTTTCATTGACTCACCAAGAGATAGTGTGTAATCCATCCAGGCTTTCAAGTGAATTGTCTTGTAGTAAATATTGATATAAGCATGGAGTGTTAGTTATGAATGAACTCCAAGCCAAAGCTATGCATCTGAGTTTTTCTCCTGTTTGCATTATGTCTATATAGAGTACAGTAAAGTAGAATTCTGCAAGCTGTACTACTACAAACCTTGCAAAACTGTGTTTAGTATCTCAGCCACTCCAGACAAAATTACACACTGAGTATTTGATGGACACTGTTAGATTAGTGTAGCAAAAACATTTAATTTGGGATTTGTCTATACCTGACGTTCTCTTGCCCCCCATTTCAAAAAAGTTAAACATACTGTTCTGTTCTGTTTTCAGCTTCCAACCTTGTGTATTAACTCTTCAACTTTGGTACTTAAGCATGGAGAGATTATGTAAAACACATTTCCAAAGCTGTGAAAACAGTGGGAAAAATGGAGAGAATAACAATAATATTGGCTTGATATTTATATATGACCAGTTTTTAACACCCCATTTTTCGGAAGAGGCAGTCATCAGCATTTTAGATCTTTAACTCAGGGTTGAAATTCTTTAAATTGCTCAGATTTAAGGAGAAAGAGAGGAGCTCCTTGTGCCATGTTCTGTTAATTAGTGATGCTGTTATGATTAGCCTGTATGGGCAAACAGCTGGCGGCTGCATTGCTAGAACGTGCTCAGCACTCAGGCATGACTGCCAGGCACATTCCTGCAGCTGGCAGCTCCATGTGCTGATTCAAGAAAAAAAAGGTAATTGCTACTTTTGGACTCCTGTGCTTTTCAGTCCTGCAACCTGGACAGCTTAGAGACACAGATTGCTCGTCTGCACTCCGTTCATGTCACAGGCAGGCAGCACTTGTCTGCCATTAAGTGAGAGAGCATCACCATTTTCCTCAAAATGAGAAATTTCAGGGGTTTTTCTTGTCTAGACTGCCCTTTTTTTTTTGACAGAATGAATATTTTGCTAAACCTACTTGAAATGAAGGTTTGCAAATGACTTGCAGATCCCCAAATTTCTTCATGCATGTCTGTCCACTGTTTTCTCCATTTGAAAATGAGCAAACTGAAACAGTCCTGATTCCAGACCATACAAGGACCTCATCATTCATGAAATAAATTGACTGGTAGATCAGTGAGACTTTGCAAATGAGTGGTTTCATTATAAAAAAACCCAGCAAGAATCTTTTCCAGTATATGTGCAAGTATAAAATATTCAGCATCATTTTCCCCTGCATGCATTACCCACTACATTGAAATTTATGTGACAGGTTTGTTTTTTTCTTTCTCACTAGATTAGTCCTGTGATGACCTTTTGGAATTTAACTGTCAAAAAGTCTTTAGAATCTTCTCCAAACACAGTGATTTCCCTGTTCATTCCCATCTCCAACTCATTGATAAAGCTGTTTATCAACTTAATCTGTTCCCAGCTCTGATTCCTAGGGGAATCTACAACTCTTCTCCATCCTGAAGATCAATCTTTGTGTCCAATTCTTTAGCCAGTGTTCCACACAGAAAATGAAAATTTATTCCGGTCCTATGAAAACTTAGTTTCTTGAATGTCTTTGATATTGATGCCTTGATGTAGATGAGTAGTATTTTGAAAATATCTATGTTGGAAAAGGAAGCTGTAGTATTTTGGGCATCTTAACCACAGTACACAGATAAGAAGGAAAAAGGAAAGCCTGGAGAATAATTCTGTGTGACAGAAAGAGCTTCAGCATTCTGGATGCAGTGTCATATATAGCAAATTTGTATACTGACTTCTTTAACACCCATAATGCTTGCGTGCCTATATTTGGCTAATTTATTTTCTGAAGGAAAAAGGGAGTCTGATTCTTGTTTCATTTAAAAAAAAGTTTGTTTATGCTTTGAATATTTTGGCACTCTTCTTGTGCATAAACTTTTTTCATATTTATGTACATAACTTCAGATAGGATGGATGGTGGTGTTTAAGTAAAAGGGACCGCATTATTTGTCCTTTTATCATCTAGATAAGCAACAGCTGGGCTAGCTAGTACAGACAGTGCTTTAGCAAACAGCTGTTTTTTATCTGAATGACAAAGGGTCAGGGTAGAGACCTATTTTTATTTTTTAAAAAAATAATCTTGCTTCTCTTTTTAATTTAAGAGAATTGAGAGAAAAGAAGCTACAGGCAATCTGTAGCATGGGAGGTTTTATTGCATTTTTAAGAATATGATCATTTAGTATAAATCAGTGCTAGGATCCAGAGGGAGAGCTCTCTCTTTTCAGTCTAGGGAGAAGAAAGATCATGGGTCTTACCAGTCAGTGTCTATTAATATCTGATAAGAGTAATCAAGAAGTAATAAAGAATACTGATCCAGACTTTTCTCAGGGCTGACCAGTGCCAGGACAAGAAGCAACAGGCACAAACGAAAAAACAAGAAATTTCTGTACACATAAGAAAAAAAAAAAAAAAAAGTCCTTAGACATCAACACTGGCACAACTTGCCCTGAGAGGCTGAGGAGTCTCTGATCTTGGAGATACTCAAAACCCAACTGCGCAGGGCATTGTGCAACCTGCTCTTGCAGACTTTGCTGTGGGCAAGAGATTGGATTAGATAATCTCCAGTGGTTTCATCCAGCCTCTGTTGGTCTGTGACTGTGAAGTGGCACACCAAGGGGTGCACCAGCAGCTGTTGATAGGGGGCCAGTTGCCACACTGGATTTCTTTGTTTGTGAGGCCTTTAACGAAGCTAGGAATTTGTACAATTTTGTGTATATTACCCACTCCTTATCAGTTAATCAAATCAAAGTATACCAGATAGCACTGAGAGTGGCTAGGAGAAGGAACTAGAATGTGTAATTCCAGCTCATTTTTAGAAATGCATCCTGAAGAGCAAATCTATTTGAACTGCAATCTTGCTTTGAATTGTTGGACTGTTTGTCTTGCCCACAACAGTTTCCAAATTCTATGATTTTTTTTCTTGCACAAACTTTCTGTTAACAGTGTAAGGAAAAGGTGTTTTGGGTATTTTTGTGACAGCCAGTTGTCTAATTTTTGGTGTTTTATAAAAGGCGTTGTATCTTCTGTAAAATATTTGTGTGGCTGGCTGTCAATGCTTTTGTTTAAACCTATTTTTTGAGATGCTAATTAGAAATGGAAAAAGTTTTACTCAGGGAAATTAAAAAATATGTGATTCACTTTACAAAATATGGCCATATAAATGCAACACTCCTGTTATTTCTTTTATTTACTCTGCACTTTACTGTATTAGCAGGAGTGAATTTCTATTTCTCTGCTTCTGAACCATCTTCTTGTCAATGTCTTTCTGAAAATCTCTTGAGATCTTTCTGCAAATGAGTCTGAAAGTTGATGGCTTGTCACATGAAGGACTGTGTGATATGGCTCACTAAAAGCTGGACACTTGTTACATAAAGTCATCAATATAGCACTGGGAGAATAAATCCCAAAGCACTTTGATATTTTCACACCTTATTTAAAGGCAGTGAAATAAAGGGTAGTTCATAATTCAGTACCTTTATCATGCAAGTTTAAGCACTTGAGCAGTCTAATGTTGCTGTGCTCTTTTTTTGTAAAGTGTTTCAGAAGTTAACATTTCTTTTCAAATGTGCCTTAGATTCCTTTATAACAGAGTCTACAAATATTGTTTAATTTACTTTTCAGTAAAGCTGTCAGTTGTAATCTGCAATTTAAAAAAACTAATAAAACAAATCCTCATTTCACAATTTAAACCTTATTGAGGCTAATTCACTTGCACTGCAAGTTTATTATTCTCCTGCAGCTTGACGTGCCTCCAATTGTAATTGTGTTGACCCTCCGATGCAGTAAATCTCCCCGGTGCTTATCAAACTGAGAGAGATAAGTCTACAATTTGGAACTTCATTAAATATCTCATTTATATTAAACAGATGATGGCTTTGAACAGAAATAATAGTTTTTACAGAGTCTGTGACCTCCCGATCGCGGTCTCCTTGACCGTAGAGCGGCGTTTTGCGACCTCTGCCCTCGGGCGTCGCGCCAGCGCCCGCCTGTCAGAAGTCGTCTGTCCATCGTGCTCACTTCAAAGCCTCTGCTGCTGGGGAGAGTGGGGCTTTGGAGCCCTTGAAGCAGATTTTTTAAACTCCTTCATAGCATACATTTCTTAGTTGTCTGGGGAGTGCGGGTGGAGGGATTATTAATGGGCAGCTGTTTCAAAAAGGAAAAACAACCAACAAACATGTTGCTTGTTATTGTAATTCCTGAGACTATGAACTCCTCCTCTCATGCTTTGTTTGGAGATCAGTCAGTACTTGGAATAAGCATTTCCAGTGGCTTCAAATAGTTTGCAGCATGCTCAGTATCTTTCAGTATCTGGTCCCCACTGTATTTTGATATGTATGAAATAAATGCTGTGGGATTTGTGTAAGGACACTTTTTAAGATTTAACTATATGTTTCAATATGAAGAGACATGTTGGTGAGAAGAGCTAATGCTTTGATATCTGAGTTCATACTACTTTTCTACAAAATGCATCTATTTTTTAATAGTTGTTTACTTTTTAGTAGAGCTGAATTCAGCTCACAATGTTCAGGTGAAGTGGTTTAATGGTCTTGGCAAAATGCCTTGGTAGCATTAGTGAGAGGACAGCAGGATGCTGGAGCCCAGGTGAACCAAGAGCTTTAGGGGCATTAGGAAGCCTGGACAGTGTGAGGATTGGGCCATGGTGTGGGGAGCCTCTTATCTCTGCAGGGAGCAACTGGACCCTGCTACACTGGGCATCCACAGTGACCTGTGAGTGCACAGGTACTCATTCTTCCCATTCCTAGGGGGCTGTGCTGACAGCAGAGCTGTGGCGGATGGGGTTACTAAATCCAGGTAGATGGTACCAAATTATTTTCTTTGCCTCTCAATGGGTTCTACATTCCCCTGAGTTATCATTCTCTGGGGCTCACCAAGGAGAACTTGACTTTTTCCTGTCCTCCTGAAAAATCTGCCAGGCAACTGTACAAAAACAAGAGATGACAAGATTCTGCAGGCAAAGGCTGGGCTGGGAAGACATTCAAGGCAGTTCCTGAAGGAGAGTAGCTGGGGTGGGCAGAGGCCTGTATATGCAGCCTTTCTGCTCTCCTGTGCACATGGCCAAGCAGCCTGTGTCCATCACTTCCACCACATACTTCATCTGTCTTGTGATGCCCTGGAGAGTCTGGCTGCAGTTGTGGTGGGAAAGGACCTGGCAACTCCAGGAGTTTAAGGGCTGGGGTGGAGGGCACCCCAGGCCTTGCCAGTTCTGTTTTTTGTGTCTCTGCCTGGATGCTGCAGCAAGAGATTAGAGGCACTTCCAGGCTGAATGAAGCATGTGAGACCTCTTTACTCTGCAGTCAGGAAAGACAGAGCAAAAAACTCAAAAATAAAATTACAGTGAAGACTGATAACTTCTGTGTTTTTTCCTTTTGTTCCTAACTACAAAACTTTGGAGTGTGATGATTTCATTTCAAAGCAATGCACCACTGTGGCAGCAGCAGCCCGATTCCAAATGAGAGTTCCTATTCCATGCTCCTGACAAGGGCATTGTTATTTTCAGCTGTTAGTGTGTGGAAGATGGCCCAGCTGTCTGCTGATGGTATTGAAAACAGCCCAACTGTCTGCTTAAGAAATTATCCAACAAAGAGACACCAAAATGGAATGGTTTTTTTCACCCATTTTCTGCTGAAGGATTTGTAATTTGACAGGGCACCATGGGGGGTGCAATGTGAAGGGGTTAGAAAGTTGGTCATTAGGCAGAGCTGTCATTGCAAATTATCTCTGTCCAGGATGAGGTGTTCTAGCTCATTTGGTGCTCAGACAGGTCTAGGCCTTAGGCAATTTGTTACAGTTCCCCCATGTGGTTAGGGGGACCCTGGGCACTAATTTTCCCCTCTCTTTGCAGTTGGAATCACCTGGGAGCCCCTCTGGGCCAGAGCTGCCCATAGAGACGCTGCTGGATGACCGGGAGCGGAGGATTTCCCACTCCCTCTACGGCGGGATTGAGGGTCTCAGCGAGTCGCCCACAAAGAACGTGGCCTTGGGCAGGATAGTGGGTGAGGCAAAGCAGCTCTGCTAAGCAGGGCATGTTTTTATTTCTCTCTGTGGTTCATTGAAGGGTGATTAATGTATTATGTGGGAATTGGGAACGTGGAGGTTGCACTGATCAACTTAAAACGTGCCTTAAAATTCTTCTGCGCAAGCCTTCTGGATAGCTAATGTGAGGAAGAAGGTAAAGTGGGATTCCAAAGTGAATTTTGTATCCTGTGACAGGTCATAGAATGAATAATAGTAGCATTTAACATGGTCTTTCATTGTCTGGTTCGGGACAATAAATTATTGGTCAGTCTAGGCTTCATGTTGCATCAAAGTCAGTGACTTTGGGAATTCATAATTTTTTTTCATCGTTCCTTCTCCTCTGTTTCAGTCCTACTAAAATACAAAAATAAATAAGGCAAAGTTGCATCTATTAATGCTTATTAGGGGACTTACCAATTTATTTGAATTTTTGCTTTGTAGGAAACCAATTTTAAAACCTCATAACTAATTTTAAGCATCCCTTGTGTAGATTCTGTGCCTGACCATCTGCATGGTCCCAGTGGTTAATGAGATTATTAGCTCTTGCTTTGCAGCAGTTCAACTTCTGATGTACAGAGCTAGGTAATAAAGACTTGCCTTGCCACAGGAGTGGTTGGATTTACTGACTAGTAGGATGGGATTAGTTTGAAAGGATTTTCAAGTTTAAACACAAAAAGCAGCTTGGTGAAAATAACACCTGACAGAAGACGTGACAATTGCTTGCTTGAGTTGCAAGTTTTTTAAAAAAGGCATGGCTATTAAATCTAGGAATTTTTTTTAGTGTATTAGATATACAAAATATATTAGAGTATGCTGCTATAAACTTGATATGAAGCAAGGCTTAACTTAGTTTTCAGTTGCTTTAGATTAGTTTTCAGCCATAGAAAATTAGTCTAGCACTTACGCTTTTCCACTCAACAGTTTGTGTATATTTCTCACCCTATATTTTTTTGTTTTTGTTTTTATTTTGTTTTTGTTTTTGTTTGGCTGGTTGGTTTTTCCCTACCTTTTCCATTTAAAATAATTTTTGTGTTTTGGGATTTGCATTTTCTTTGTGTAGCAAAATAGGACTGTTAAATTCTCTGAAAATCCACAAGTTTGCTATTTAGGGTATTTCTTCCAGTAAGTCTTTTGTCCGTTTTGTGCATTTGGGCAATAGTAATTAGAAACATATCATATTGTTTTCTCTTGCACTTCATTTTGTGCAGCTTGGAAGAAAAAATGTGCACATGAAAATCAAGGCAGTGTGAAACCTTGTCACCCAAAGTCATATGCTCTTAAAGAGAAAAAATTAGAAAAAATTGTATTTGTTTGTCAACAAATTTAAGGAGTGATAAAATGATTTGAAGTCTTTAGCACTACTCTCCCACAGAAAGAACTAGTTCTTGTGGTGTCAAGGCTTTAGATAAAACATTTACAAAGCACTGCCTTCTGCTTTTTCCATCAGTGCTGCAGAGGATTTACACACAGAGCTCATATAAACGTTAACAAATTATCGGTTAAACACATTGTCCATTGATGGGAGAAGGAGCCCTGAGAGAGTCTGGGTGCACATGTGTCAGCAATGCAGTTTGCTTTGACATCAGAGGAGCACAAGACTTGCCATGCCAAATTGAACTGGTAGTTCATCTGTCTGGTATCATCCTTTTAGCTGTAGCCAGTAATTGATGTTTAAACTACAAAAAGAGAAAAGTATTTCCAAAGCTGTTAACCTCTAATTTTTTTTTTTTTTGATACCTTGGCATTCTATACATAGTCAGAAAAAAAAATAAATATCCATCCTTCATTTTCTAAGTTTCTTACAACCTGAAGTTAATATTTTGATTTTCTGTGAATCATTGTTTTTCTGAATTGTTTTCAGAGACCTGGAACTGTGTAGAAAATTGGTTGATTGTGACTTTAATCCATTGAATCTTTAGTGGAAATACATTAATGTAAAATCAAATTGTCCCTGAACCTCATAGTAAATGTGATCTAGTGGCATGTAACTGAAAACTGGTCTTTCCATTGGATTGCAGTGTTCCCTTCTGCAATCACAGCAGCTTCACAGATCTGTGATATTTAAACCCAGTTTTTGGGGAATGATCGGTTTTCTAATAGACTATTTTTCTGAATTAATCAGTACCACTAAATTAAAAAATGCATTGTTCATAATCTTTCACATGCTGGTTTTCTTGCAGTGCCATACAACAGAGAGGTGTTGCCTGTTGGGAGAGATAGGTACAGTTGCTTGTTTCAGAATAGCTAACATTTTTAAGACTCAGTCACTTTTTATGCAGTGGAATCTCTGTCTTTTTTGGCATTGGTGATTGAGAAAAAAAGCAGGGCTTTTTCTATTTTCCTGAGAATGTTTGTGTGGTGTTACATGATTCTTCCTCTCTTGAAAATTGGCCTAAAAGTGAGGATTACCCCTAAGAACAATCTGGCTGAAGAACACTGGAGGTCTGTACCTTCCCACACCAGTTCTGCCCATGAAAACAAGCCCAAAGGAGTGCTTTATGCGGTGCTGCTTCCCTTGAGTGCTCTCCCCATATCAAGAAGCCCTCTGAGGAGCTCTCTGAATCATCTGGTGCCTTTTGATTTACCCCTCAATGGATTTAACTGTGTAAACTTTTAGTACTCAGTACTAAAGTGAAGAGATGACAGTTTGTTTTCATGGATGAAGGAGTAGGTCTTCCTGCTGCTTTTGCTCTTGGATGGATTTGAGTTTTCTTCCTCCCTAAGTTAGACTGTTCAAAAGTTACAGTCTTCAAGTCTGGAAAATGCCTGCTTGTTTGAGTCATTGCTTGAAGTTGGAACAAAGATTTTTAAGAGTGTTTTGTTCTTTTAAATACCATTAATGTAATTTCAGGAAAGGTATTTAAGAAAATTTCCTTACTCTTTCATAACTGACAAGCAAGAACTGGCTGTCAGAGCCTTGCTGTGAGAGTGGGAATAAAATACCAATTTTAGGATGCAATTTAAATTATGTAAAATAATGTTTGCTTACTGCAATAAAGCTACATGAATCTTTTCATGTTTCTGATGATTCTCATGTTGATCTACTTTTCTAGGTGGTTATTGCTATTATAGATTTTCTTATGCTTTTTCATTTGATAATATTTCACTGAAAATTTCTGATGGAGAAAAGATACAACTTTCTGTATTCAGGGAATACTTCTGATTTGGAGGAGATGGAATATTTTATTTATACAAATTTGGTCTTTTAAGAATTAGATGGCTGTAATAAACCCTTATATTTATTTATTTAAATAATTCCAGGGTGCATGCAATTCAGAATAACAACTGTGTTATAGTGGTTTGCTTGGCTCTATAATTAAAAATTCAAGTCTTTGTCTGACATACCATTCTTGTATATCATGCACTGTGCTCCTGAGTTTTGCAATACACAAATACATAGCTGATGTCTATATAAATTATTCTTATTCAACAAACAGCTTAGTACAAAGTCCTCTTTCATCTTCTTCTTCTTATTTGCTGATATTTTTTTTATGAACATGGTGGGTTTTGTTGCTAACGGTGACTAAATAGAAGTTATTTATCGGGGGGTATACAGGATAACAACTGTTTGCACTGAATCTGCTTTTCATCCTGAAGGATGCCCCAGAACTTTGTAAAATTTAGCGGCTCCTACACAACAGGAAATACTCTGTTCTCTACATAAATAATTGCTGTCTTTAGGATAGAATCAGAAGGAAGCACTACTGACAAAAAATTCACTAGAGATGTAAAGTGTGTGTCTCAGTGAAATGAAAATAACCCTTTACAATCAGAATGTAGTTCCTTGGCCAGGAATCTCATAAAAATGTGGTGCTCTTCTACAATAGTTGACAGATCTGAGCACTTTCTTGAAATCCAAGGCCTGCATACAGTGGAGAAATTTTTGTTGTTAGTCATTCTCCAGGCATTTGTTGTACTATTGGTCTGGATCCCACAGTATCAACATGCTCATGAGTCATTCATAAGGTAATACTGGGTTTTGAACATACGGTGAGAGTGTTTTGACAGATTTTGTAGACCATCCTTTAAAGAGAAAGCAATAGCAAAAGCAAAAAGCACAGGGATTAAGCCAGAAAGAGTTCTGTGACAATACAGTGTCAGTATGGGAACCAAGTTATCCCAGCAAACATATGAACCAAACTTCAGGCAATTTCAAGATTTGAAAGGACCTGGAGCAGTTTAGTTCTTCATGAATAAACCTGTTATTCATACTATGTACTGTGTGTACTCAGGGATTTTTTTTGGAGTGCTTTATGTTGGTGGTTTAATTCAGGTACAAACTATTTCCTGGTGTATTATCAGTGTATAATAGGTTTGAAGGTGTATAATATTTTTCAAAATATGCTCCTTGGCATATTTTTCCTTGCAGGATGAAAATCCTCATAGACCTGGGGACCAGCCATTTGGTGCTGGAGCTCTGAGGCTTCTTTTTGTGCAGAGACAGATGGGAGGCCTTCTTACACAATAGTGTGGTGTGGTCCTCAGGCTGTGCTTCTTTAGATTGGTAACTTGTCCAAGAAATTTGAGCATCGTAGTCCTGAGATGAGAAACAATTGAAAGGGAGAATGTTTCACGTTGCTTAGTACGGTGTCTGAAATACTTTGTTATTACAGGTTACCTCACTGAAGTTGAATTAATATGTGCAAAACTGGACTTGAAGTGTAGTCAGAGTCTAAATTTCACAGATTCTAAATAGGACTTTTCTATCCTGAGGGAAAATTGTTTTCTTGAAGAGGTTTGCAGACAGATTGAGCAATGCCTTAGATTTGTAGATCAGTCAAATATACTGAAGATTACTGGGTTTGAAGTTTCTTTGATGTTTCCTTGTAAGGTTTCTCACAACACTTGTGGAATTAATTCTCCAGGGATATTTTCTGTCCATTTCAGCTGAGTTCTCTACAAAGGATGTATTGAGTCCGGTGCTGAGGTTTGTCTAACCATCTGCTGGAGGTGAAGCCTTTCACCTGTTTTTAGCCTCATCTGCAATGAAAAGCGTAGATATGTCAGATGGGTTTTCTCCTAAATTCCAAAGCAACTATTAAAATGTCAGTCTTCACTCTTGTCAGATATAAAGAAGGGTAGTGAAAAGTTAAAAGTGTTACTGTAGCCTCTCAAATGGGAAGTTCAATCTGCTGAATGCCATAAGGTTATACCTTTTCGCAATCAGTTCTTTGGAGACATTATTAACTACAGAGTTAACAGTCTTGTAGGCATTATGTTTGGAAAGAAGTACATTACCAGGCTAAACATTAACCTGTCCATCAAAAGAGCTATTGCTGAGCAGAATCAGCTGTTATGCAAACTGCATACATTCATTTCAGTTTGACCATGATGAGGTATTCACCATGCAGTACCTTTTTCTTTTTCAGCTTTCTTTAATGATTCCTTTTGAAGCCTTTTCCCCTCCTTGGAAAGATTACTATATGTATTATCTAGTGCAGTGAGGATCTTAGCTGCCTCTTTACACATAGGGTTTTGTTTGTTCATTTGTTTTCTTTTTTTTATTAATAATTGTGTGCAAAGGTAGTGATGATATCTGAAACTTTTATAGAAAAGAGGAAAACTTTATTTCCCCTAATTATTCACATTTTTTCCATATCTATAGTGAAAGTGAAGTGTGGAAATAATTGATGTGTCTATAGAAGTAGTTTTAAGTTATGGAAATAGTTTTGCAATACATTACTCTGGTGCATTATAGTTTTAGAATAATTTTCAGTTTGCTGTCAGATTAATGGTTGATTAAGCTAGTGTGCTTCTTCTCATGAGATGTGACAATTTTACTAATTGTTTTAGTAAGATCATACCATCTTTTAACTTGTACGCTCACAAATTTACCTAATGAAGTCTGATACTGAACAGATTAGTGTTGAATCTCGTTATAGACCCTATCATGTATGTGATGGTTCTTGTTTAAGCGTTTTAGCCAAAATGTTTAAACTTATTTAAATTTGTTGATAACAGAATTTGGTAAATTTTTTTTTCTACAAATTTTGCATGTGTCCACTTCCCAGCATCACTTGAATGATTTCTCATTTCATGAAGGTCAGACTGATCAGGAAGAGTGATGGTCTCTGTTAGTCCTTGTGGAACACATTCATTGTTTCTACCAAACAAGGTGATACAAGGGGAAATAGTGTCTTCTGGGAGAGGTGCTTTTGAGCAGTTCCTCAGCCAGGACATGAGACTATGGGCCTAGACAGAAACATAGGAGGTTCCCTCTGAACATCAGGAAACATTTTTTCAGTGTGAAGGTGCCCATACTCAGGGAGGTGGTGCAGAAGCAATACTCAGAAGCAACTTGTTTGGAATCCTGGGCACATGGCAGTAAGTGTCTCTGCTTGAGTGGAAAGGGTTGGACCAGAAGAGAGGTCTCTTGCAAACCTCAACCCTTCTGTGACTGTGATCTTGCAGTAGGCCACAGAAACAACTGATGTGCATCACTTTTCAGACCTCTGCACAGGGAGATGAGTACAAAGTGAGACATAGTTAATTTTACTATCTGAATTGTGTCACTCTTATCAGTAGCACTGCAGTTTGACACAACCTTTTATCATCTGTGATGAAATATTTTTCAAGGCACTCTCTGCGTGCTGCTGCTATTTAGTTTTGGATTTTTTTCTCCCTTTTTTCCAGGTAAATATCAGCTGTCTCCGACAGTGAACATGCCCCAGGATGACACTGTCATTATTGAAGATGACAGGTTGTCGGTCCTTCCTCCTCATCTCTCTGACCAGTCATCATCCAGTTCCCATGATGATGTCGGGTTTGGCACTGTCGATACAGGTGGATGGGCTAAAGCTGCAATTAATGAATCAACAGACTGGTAAGAACATGGTTTAGTGGAAGGAAAGAAGAGAGAGCTGTGGTTGCATCTTTTCCTTTAGTTACATTTTGTCACATTTTCAAACTGGTAATTGTCTCTGGTTCAGGGAGGAAGTCTGTACAAACATTTCTGGTTGCACTTTTGTGCTTTGTTAAAGCATATTTGTGGAAATGTTACTTAGTACATAGCTGTGTTATTTTGATGAGCTAATTTTAATTTAATTGCTAACTGACCTAGCTTTCGTAAAAAAAATAACAGCAAAAATTAAAGACTTGAGTTTATAAAATATGAAAGACTGATTGGAAATTGTAATTTATAAACCTCACTGTAAATATTTCAAAGTTTATAAAACAAAGATTTTATATTCCATTGTATATCTAGGAGCATCTCAGTACTTCTGTATACTTCCTTGCTTTTCCTAATAATGTACTAATCTTTTAAATCTACTTAGAGGTCAAAACTTTTTGTTTTCCCTCGGTGTTAATGCTTGTGCAAAAAGGGCTCGTTAAGATTTCTTCATTATGTGCGAAGAACTACTGTTCCTATTGTTAGATGATTTGCAAGGACTGTGTTCTGTAATAGTTCTACATTTAAATATACAGGAACTGACAGTTCCACATTTAAAACTATGGAAAGTAACTTTATATCTTTAATCCATAGTAAAAATATTTTTGTGAGTCTTAGGTTGACTCTCCGATTACTTTAACACATTTTAACATAAGAGCCTTAATGAGAAATGCATTGAGATCCGTTATTGACTTGCTAAGTTCCTGGCAAAGAAATACTGTTTATTGCTTAGTTAGTACAATTAATACAGATCTAAGATTTAATTTACAAGTCCTGTAATTATCTATAGTAATAGCAAAATAAAAGCCCACCTCTGTACTCTGCTACTTCTTGAAGCTAGATAATTACCACAAATGGTGTGAAGTACATGAATTTTCTTATTTTTCTTGTCTCTTGAGCCTGTTACGAATGTGTCAGCAATATCTTAATAAAACAGCAATAGCACCTGTCGGCTGATATGCACCTGTCAGCCTCTTCTCTGCTTTAAACTAGTTTATTTCATCTTATATCCAGGAACTGAGTTCTGTATTTTAAGCTGTGTTTTAATGATTATATGAAAATGTAATTTTTTCATTCTCATTTACTTTTTCTTTCGATGTTGCAGTTCTTCTTATGGACAAGTCATACCTGTAATCTGGGTCCATGAAAAGTCCATTTGTCTTTTGTAAAAGCTTTTAGAGCTGAGAATCTGAGACATTTCAATAGAATAGTACTCAAGCCCACACATAATAGCTTATTTCTGAGGGAGTATTTCTAGCTGAATGTGGGCAAAATCCTATGAAATAAAGTTAAAGCCCATTTGAAAACTGCAGATGCTTTTACATTGACTTCTGCAGTGTGTCTTGCTATTCATATACTTCTCAGTAAATGAACTAACAGTAAAGAAAACAGGAATTAGATATTGTAGAATTGATCACTCCAAAAAGTTTGAAGTGTGTGTATGAGAAACTGTAAAGGTCTTCAGATACAATGGCACTTAAAAGAGTTAGATCAGTGTCGTGTTTTAGTATCTAATGTATTTAATTTGTAAAAAAGAAAGTAAATAGCAATGGAATTAGATTGTTGCTATAATTTCCTGTTGCTAATGGATAAAAGAAGACTTGTAAAAGGAAGGTGCATTGTATGATTTTCCTGGAAGGCACAAAGGGTAAAACTAAGAATATGGATGAAGGGTTATCCAAACAAGAATGGCAGCTGTTCTGAATCACAGAAGAAAATGTAAGCTTTTTCAGCCTCACAATATCTCCCTAATCCTTGATGAAAATGTTATGAAAACAAAGGGGCAATAAGACAGGATTAATAAATGGAATTTTAATAACATTGAGGGTCAGAAGACGGTTACATTCTTTTAAGGATCAGCTGTCATTCCAGAAATCTTATTTGTTAAGTATTCTAGAATATAGTAAATTGCATTTGGCATTGCTTAATGACTTGCACTATTTTCATCCCTGTCTTTTTTTGATGTAGTTGAAAAATATTAAAATGAGACATTTTTAGGGGCATTAGTTCCTCCTCTGTGCTCATTGGCTTTTTCAGTTGTGGCTCTTCACGAGGACTTTTGAATATTTTAGACAATGTACATGTATTCAGACTCCTGTGATCCACTCCTTCCTTAATTACCAAAACACTCATGGCTCATTAATAATAGAAATCCAACAGGACATGAAAATTCAGAACTCTAGATAAGGCTCAAATAAAGGTGCTAAGTAGCACATTTAGAGTACAGGATACTATGCAAACATGTAATAATAATTCCCTAAATAAGTATGTGTGGAAGGCAGGTGTGACAAGGGTAGATCAGGGAAGCAGAAAAAAGTCTCTAAAAGCAGTGTCAGTGGAAATGCTGGGTTCCAACCTCCCAAATTCCCAGTTACTGATGCCATGTCCAAACCCTACTGCTCTCTCTGGGACCTGTGGTGTCCTTTTCAAGTTATAGTTGACACTGGAGTTTTAGCCTCTTCTTAGGAATTCAAGTTCAATATATAAGTCTGTGCTGTGTTTACATGGAAATGATATTCTGCTCTACTAGAAGTTTTATATAGGTGGATCAAAGCAAGCCTGTGTGAAAAAAGAAACATACAGCCAAAAGAAATAATTTTATAAGTTCACCTTTTCTGAAGAAAGTGTCACAGGATACATTTTGTTCAGCAGGATGAAGCCAGTCATTTTAGCAAACATGAGCCTGTGCTAACAGATGTTGCTGGAAAAAAATTCTCACTTAGTAAAACCGCATTTTTTTGGCCTTCAGAGACAGGGCTGACTAGCAGGGAGCCAGAAACTTCTGTGTGGCCTTGGGAAAGTCAATTATGATCTGATTATGAAAGGTGTTGAAACCCTGTAAGTTCAGATTGAGTCTCTTTGGAGGACGTTTTCAGATTTAGATGGTTCTTACACAGCTACGTGTTGCACTGCTATAAATGCTAGAAGTGTATATTGGCCTTGTCTGTTTTATCTTTTCATCATGTGGAGATAATTTTTCCCTATTTTCTGGGAGTGAATCTCAGGACTAAATAGTTATTTTTGAGTTTGATCTCTGATTCATCAGAGCTTTTAAGCATATGCTTGAGAACATTGCTAAATTGCGCAGACATCTCTGAAATAGTTGCAGTAATTAAATGTAAAACATTATGAGCCTGAGCCAGAAACATTAAAGTCAAAAGGCACTTGACATTGGCTTTATTCACATAAGCTCTGATCTTGCTCACACTGAAGTATTATATGTGCTTGCCTGTCACAAACATACATCTTATTATTTGTAAATCTGCCATTACCAGACTGCCTTTCTTTTTGGCTGGCTGGTAATGATGATAGTGATTTTCATCCTTTGTAATACTTTATGCCTTTGGACTTTTCCTTACCTTTTTTTCCACTGTTTTGCCTAATACCCAGGTGTTTCTTGATCAAAGATACTTCTGTAAATTAGAGTACATGCCATACGTAAACATATGCATGTTACAGAATTTATAAGTTGTTTTTTGCAGGAATTCACTATTTACCTGTTTCTCACTAGGATTGAGAGGTGTATTATACTTAACCCTTACAGTAAAAATAATCCTTTAGAAACATGGTACCAAACAGTAAGATGGTACTAAACACAATATCTTAAGTAGCATTTAGAGATGTCAGTGACAAAATATTTAACATTTTTACCTTGAAGTACAACAATATTTAAAGAGGGGATTTTGGGGAATCATTTACCTAGAGGATTGATAACAATGGTCTAAAATAGTGATTTTTTCAGTATTTTATGTTTTTGAATTCTTTTTGGGCCAGCTGAAGTAGATATCTATATACTATTCCTTTTTCTAGGAGCCAGAAGATCTTTCTATTAATTTTCTTTCATATTGTTTATTAGCAATACATAATCTTTCCTTTTGAAAAAATGTTTTTAACTTGCACACCAAATTTTGCCTACATTCTTGCACTCATGATTCTGCCAGTGATTGAGCACCTTTAATAAACCTATCTTCAGCATGTTTCTGAAGCAGCTAGCTGAAAACCTAACTCACTGAGATCACTTTAGAAACCTGCAGAAGAAACAAAACCCAAATACAATTCCCCCATTTCTGATTTGGTGGTGGATCCATTGTGGCAAATACTTGCTCTGTGGGAAAGCAATAGATAAATATATGGTTGTTTGTCATAGTCAGGCTAAAAGCAGGAGAAGCTGTGAAAAATCCACAAGAAATTTCACATATGGAGAGAAATTTTAATGCAAAGTCTTTAAATTAAGAAGTTTAAAGCTCTTGGGCTTCAGGCAGGATAGTTTCTATTTATGCTTTACTAAAAATATTTTCTGATAAAGACAAACCAGATAACTTTTTATCAATAGAATTAATTTCTCAGGAAGAAAAAAGAACTGTTTTATTCTCCCATAAATTATTCCTGTGTTGGACTTTATGTTCTGATAGAATATGTATAGTGCACCAGATGTGTATATCTTTTGTTAAAACAAAGTGAAATTCTTGATACTTTTTAAGTAGAATTGCTTAATGCAGTAAAACAAATCCATTGTGTGTGTAACTGAATACTTGCAGTGGTGTATTTAAAACTGTGCACTTAATCTTTGGTAGAAGTCACGTGCTAAAAATAAATGATTTTCTCTGACGAGTGAAAGGTTGCGTGATCTTGATAAATGTTCGCATTATGTTTTTTCCCTTCCTACAGCACTCTTAGTCCAGATGTTGATCCAGTACTTGCCTTCCAGCGAGAGGGTTTTGGACGACAGAGCATGTCAGAAAAGCGTACAAAGCAATTTTCAGATGCCAGTCAGTTGGAGTTTGTTAAAACACGAAAATCCAAAAGCATGGATCTAGGTAGTGAGTGATGTTTTTTCAATTTTTTTTATTTGAACCTGATTTTCATGTTGTAAGTATATAGATTTTATAATTCCAAACAGATCGGGTATGTGCAGTAGTACTGCACATAATGTCTACTTGCGGGTAGTAAAGTACTAACTTGAATGGCCAAATGGCCTGGATGTTGTTTGTTGTTTGTAAATGTCCATACATTCAAAAATCATAGCCCTCTTGATATGTGGTTTTACCTAAACACAGTAAACACTACTTATTAAAATGGAGATGAAAAATGCCGTTACCAATTCATATAGAATAATCGTGTATAACTGTACCACGCTGTGATTCTGTGAAACTGGGTTTGTTATCAGTCCATGTTTATAATGCAGTTAGCCTTAAAGGTCCTTTATAGTCTCTCATTTTGTAGATGAATTCAGAATTAGAAAATGGAACCTGGTCTGACATCTGTTTGAGACCCAAGTTTTAATATTTATATCAGAAGCCCTATAAAGTAGCAGCGGCTAAGACAGGCAATCACAGTGATCATTTTAACTGATAAACCAGCTGAGAATAAGCAATTGCTAACAAGCCCATCAATTTTTCTGCCACTGAATTTAGATTCTGAAGTGCAGACTCTAGTAACCTCAAACATTGAGTTTTGATGGTTTAAACACACAGAATTCCCTTCTCAGAATATTAAATATAAAGCAATTCCTTCCTGTACAATAGTTGTGAATGTCTTGCCTACAATCCCTAATTCACAAACTTCCCCGGGCTGCAGTCAGGTTGGAGGTGTTGACTTGTCTTGACTAGTTGCCGTGTGCTAACGTGTCAATAACATATTGTACCTGCCTGTGATGTGAACATGACTGACACTGCATGAAGGTTACTGGTTTGCTGCCACTTCTACCCAGAATGTTTGCTTACTCTTGCAGTTTATTTGCATGAAGTTAGGACATTTATAAGGTCCCCTAACTTGAAAAGAAAATATGCAAACAGAAGGAATGTTGAGTGCATGTGGGGCATGGGCACTAACTGGGCTAACCGTTATGCATTTACCTTTTAACAGTAGCTGACGAGACTAAGCTCAGTACAATGGATGACCAGAAAACAGGTAAGAATTGACAGTAAGGCTGTTGCTATAGAAACCTTGGTCAAAGCAGCTTACCACAATTACAGAACTGCCAGTCAAATTGCATGAAAACATGAATATTCCAGTACTTGCATGGCTGCTTTCTATTGTGAATAATCAAGTCGTACAGAAAAAGAAAATTTTTTAATAGAGATAAGTATCTAGAGTAGTATATTCAGCCAGGTCATGCATGTGATTGTAGGCAGACACCTGTTTCTACACTTTAAACTCATAAATATTCACAGTTGTTTGGGGTTTTTTGTCCTTTCAAAAAAAAAAAAAATCTTGGAAAATCTCCTCCTAGCTTCAAACTGTAGTGCATGGAGAGATGATTTAGAAGAGTCGAGTGTTTGGCTATTACAGTGCTAACACAGTGCTTGAAAATAATTATTTTAATTAGAAAACTGCTGCCTTTGCCTTAAGTGGTCATCAGATACATGTTGTGCATGGAGTTGAAGATTATTTGTGCAAGTTGATTTGCTCTTGGAGCTGAAACATGAGCATTGTAACAGAGCAAAAGAATATGTAAATAGAATCTTTTCCATATACCATTCATTGTAATGTTTCACAAAATGATAATGAGAAATAGCTTTCAAGACATAATTTTTATTAGTAATTAAAATAATGCACCAACTGCAATTATGAACCTTTATGATTTATTAATATAAGTTAGCTTTTGACCTATGGAATGCTATTTTAATTAGGCTAGATCCAGAGGACACCATAACATTACTTAGCTCTAATTAGGAACAATTCACCTTTTTAACCTGAAAATATTACTTATTTTAGCATGATTTGAGGAGTAGTGCATTCCATACAGAATTTATATTTACTAATTCACAACTGCATCTCTGTTTAACTGGACTGTATAACATGACTAGGAGTACTGAAAAGCTGTAAGTAATCAAGTGATAAAATTATAATTTTTATTTGAACAGATCGGTCTTTTAGCTTTTAAAATGTTGCAGAATATGGCCACAGACTTGCAGCTTTGCAAAAAAAGAATGAGTAAACAAAATCAAAATGTATGAATGTTTTGGAGGATTAAAGCCATCAGAGTGTGAATGTATGAATTGTGTTAATGGTTGTGATAATAATTGGTGCTTAGGAACTGCTTTCACCTCTGAGCGTTATTCACATAAAAACAAGTTAAAAGACCAAACTCGAAATTATTGTAAATTTTTTTTACATTTTTTATTAACCTGTGTCATTGAATGGGATGTGATTAGAATGGTGTAAAACCTGTGTGTTTTGGTAAAATACAATCCTTAGGTTTTAAAAGTGCATAGTGCTTTTGATGGTATCAGTAGAGGGTGATATGAAACGAATGCAATTTTCCTGTATGTGTAATGCCTGGATTAAATTCCAAAAGAATAGACAAATTGGACAACTTGAGTGAAAGAGCATGACCATGCCGTCTGGACTAGGCAGTTACATATTTTGTGCAAGCAAATCTGCTGGAAAAATTTTTCAATGGCTGAAAAAGAGGAGAACACCTTTTGCTGTACTTTTATTTTATTTATCTTGTGTGCTTTTAACCAGGTTTTGTATATAAACACTGGATATCTCCCATTACTGAAGATGGATGTAGCTGTTAAACAAACCACTTACTATAGTTTGGCTTAAAATTTGTCTGGTTCTAAGAAAAAAAAAGCTTCAAATATGTGGTGAACTATGCTTTAATGAACTTTAGAAGCCAGAAAACTTCAACATGTATTTACTTTAGAAAAGATAAAAAACAAACTCTGTTACTGTCACAGTTGGATTTAATGGCATTGGCTGAAAAGGAGAGCACAGAACTCTCCAGCCCTAGTTACTGTAATAGTTTTTAAATTATTTTTCTTTCTATAGTTCACTTGAAGTACCTAGTCCTTGCAGTGTTTACAGTTCATCCTAGAGGTTAGAACTATATTCAGTAGCAATTGAGCATGGCTCATTTATAGAGTCCCAGGCATACTACAGCTCTAGGTGATTATTTTTCCATGTGCATATTATGAAAATGAAAAAGAAAAAATTTAAATAGCATTTATTTAAATTATTTATTGATTTCTTTTTACACTATGCTTTTTAATTAAACTTTTTATTAAATGGAATCAAAATTAAACTGGTTTTGATGCAGTTTCTTGGTTTACTCATCCCCTGCCTTCCCCAGATGAAGTGTTAATCTCTTAGTGCCTGAACTGAATTAGAAATGGAAAAAAATTATCAAATGTAATGGAGCAGATGTTACTAAGTAAATAGACTCACTAATAATGTCCTTCAAGAAAGTCTTTAGAAAGTAGACTTTATGCCTTTGCAAAACTGGTGTAATGAAATCCAGAGAAATTTTTCGGCATCAGTTGCAGGTAGCATTTGACTATGACAGCTCATAAAAATAATGTTTCAGAAAGAAAAAAAATTGGTCATTTAAAATGGTTTAAAAGAATGTGCTGATGAAAAATTTGCTTTATAGACTAAAATTAGCCACTGGACAAAACATCATCTATCCCTTGACACCATGGGCTTTGCCTTCACAAATCGCCCAAGCCGATTTGTGTCACTGTATGAATAATTACCTTGGGGTGAGATAAGGGGAGGCACAGTGAGTTGTTAAACAGTGTCAGCACAAAGGAGAAACAAAGGACTTGGGATAGGGAGCAACACACAGGCTTCATGTGATGTCTGTGTATGCTGTGTCTCATGTGCTGTGAGAGAGGTGCCTGCACAGTCCTGCATGAATGAGGGGTGGCTACATGGCTGGGAGGGCAGGGCTTGGCCCTTGTCCCCAAGGGCTGGTCAGCTGGGGACACAGGCAGTGGAGGTGCATGTGTGGTGGGCAGGGGCTGTGCTGGGCAGGTCACCAAGCCCTCAGGAGAAGGACAGGCTGTGGGCGCTGCTGAGCTGTGAGGATGATGCATGGTGGCAGTAAGGACTGCTGGGATACAGAGAGATGAATCTACCTCAAAGGATATTTGTTAGGAAAATCGTTGGAAAGGGAGATTTTGATAAACTTCAAATTTTAAAAATGATAAAAGGATCCCTTTCATCCTCAGTCACATAAATATGCTTTAGGTAGATGTGTCTTCTCGTCTCCTTTTTTCTACTTTAAATTCTGGTGTCAAAATAGAAGTAGAGCTCATTCTGAGCAGATAACGCTTCTGATGATTACCACCAATGCTGTAAAGGCTGGAAGAAAATGCTGACATTTTTGTATTTAGAAAACAGTGTTTTGATGTGGCTCATAAATTTTAAACAGAATCCATTTTAAAGAAAGTTTGCTGTTTTTACCAGATTATGGGTAAACAACTCACTTTCTGACTGGTGAATTCTAGTAATAAATTCTTAACACACAGTTTACAGGGACATCTAACTGTATATTTTGAGAATAGTAGATTTGCTGTGAAGTAGCCATAGAAGATAGTGAATTAAAGGAAGATAGTGTATTAAAATATACAGAGCTCTATGATCACACTGATAAAATTGCGTGTGAAAGGAGATTTCCCCATTTCAGATTCTGCAACCTGGTCACATTTGTGTTCATGGCCACCCAAGTTCAATAAATAATCTTATCATTTATGTAATCCATTATTAGTTTTACAGTACTCAGCATTAGGTCATATCTCAGATGGAATATCCTTTGGGAAAACACAACTTACATAAATACAGTTCTCACAAAGGTCTGTATTGGGTGTCAGGAAATGGAACTTTTTTTCATGTTCTTTATGAACACAAATGGGCACATAAATGCTTTCTTTATAATTACTGTTTACAAAAAGAGCCACTCAGTAATTAGGAAATGATATATGAGCATTTCATTTGGAAGGTTGCAAAGCAGAATGTGGAATAAGGAAGTTTATAGTAAGTTGCTATGTAAGAGGACACCCTTTCCTTTTGTATATGAAATTGGATCTGTCTAAATGCTGGTTTATATATGATTGTCCCATTTCCTCTTTTTTTTTTTTTTTCCTCCAAGATGTTGCATTCATTTTTTTTTCTGTCTCATAGACAATTAAAAAAAAATACAACCTTGAAAAGTAAAAAGCAAGATAAAGTCTCTTTCTTGTGTACTTCAGCCATTAGCAGAAGAATACCAGATTTGACCATGGACTAGAAAGTGGACAGTTTTATAGGGCACTGTCTAAATTGGAGTGCTTTTACTTGGCAGAGAGAATGTTCTGTAAAACACTCGCCTTAGCCTTTGGGCCATTTTCAGAAGTTTTGGTGATTCCAGACTTGTTTGCACAGCTGGGAAGCCACCAACCCTCCCTGGTCCCAGCTGGTCCTCTGCTCCTCCCCCTAACCATCCTCACAACCCTCAGCCCTCTAATAAGTACAGGCTGTGTGTGAGAGGGTGGCTTCTTCTAGGAGGTGGGAATTCATGGAGATAAAATTCCTCACTTTTTGGGGTGCATTTATTTCTGACCAAGGATCCAAACAGCAGGACTACAGGCTACTGGGGGAATCAAACTGCAGGAGTTGTGTAGACACAGGGTTTTTTGGTTTGTTTCTGTTTACAAGTTAATCTTATCAGTAGAGCAGCTGAAGGGAAATACTTTGACAGCTGCTGTTTGAATTTATTTGATCTGAGGGATTTCAGTTTAACGCAATTGCTCAGACTTTTAATAGCTGAATGGAAAATGATAGCATTCACTGCCTTGCTTTATCTTATACCCAGGTAACAAATGATGTGGAGAAAATTTGCCATGATGCTATTCAGCATCTCTTCTGTGGGGGCAAACAACCCCCTTTCCTCCCCCGGTAATACTGAATAGTTTTAGTAGTGCAGTAGCAGTTACCCCCAATTTAAGGTAACTTCACATTCCTTTCATAAAGAGCAGTGACAGATGCTGTCTCCCTTCTGTCTCCTAATGTCTATCAGAATAGATATCATCTTCAGAACTTGGTAGTATTCTGAGATAAACACTTAAAAAAGGTAGTTTTCCTTTATTGCACCTTTATTCACACCTATGCTTACTAATGTATTGTTCATATTTTTGGTATTCCTGGGAATTCAAGCCTTGGCTCTGGCTCTCAGTGGTGGTGTGAAATTTATTTCTGCCAGATAAGGATATTGCTATCAACTGGATAACAACCTACCACCTGGGACTGTTGTGGTACCACAACAGTTCTCTTTTGTGCTCCCTTTGGGTAGAGAAAAGGCATGAATTTCATATAATAGGTGAGGGCTCTGGTCTCATAATTTTAGGAAAAGTAGCCATGATGATGTTGTCCCACCTCATCTTTTCAGTCCCAAGTCCTGTGGAAAATCTAGCTAAGACTCTACTTGCACTTTTGAATAACATCAATAAAATGTGGTGGGGTTTTGGTGGGTTTTTTTTTTCTTTTTTTTTTCTTTTTTTTTTTTTTGTTTGTTTGTTTGTTTTTGTTTGTTTTTTGTTTTTTATTTGTTTACTTGTTTGTTTATTTCTTTTTGTTTTGTTTTGTTTTTCCCTTGAAAGAAGATTTTCCCCAATTTTAACTTTAGTATGAGATCTAATAGTGCAGTTGTGAGGTGATTTGCAGTGCGAGTTGTATAAGAGCAAAGGCTATCCATTTGACCCTGCCTGAGGCTTCCTTGGCACAACTCTGGACATGCTGTAGTGATAAGAGCTGCCCTCAGCCCCAGCTGTAGCAGTGCTGCCCAAACAGAAACTCCTCGTGACTGCCAGGAGTGTGTTTATTTTCCAGCTGGATAACTGGTATTGCCCATTTTATTGGATTCTTTCCATAGATTATTGTTAAGCAATTTCACAGAATCTGAGCAAGTCAGCTGATACTACTCAGAAGCATTTAATTATGAAATTGTTAGCAATTTGATGCAAGTCTTTAAAACTCAGACAAACAGCATGTTCCTTGAAACCAGAGGTCAAGCTACTTTGCAAGACTGATACACTAAACACAGTAGGATTCATGCCCATAATCTACTCTCTATTCATCAGTTGCTAGTACAGAGGAAATTTCTGCTCAAACCAAAAATAGTTAATTATTTTGTTAGATGCTGTTAGATATGCATCTGTGCTGGTTGTATGTGCTAAGTTTTTAAAGCCTCATGATTTCTTTATAATTTAAATTGTGTAAAATAATAGTAATGGATGTTGGTCTCTCTTCACTGATTTGAAAAGGCAGACATTGCTAATGTTGTCGGTTTCGTTGACTGTGACTTGACATACTCATTTGCTTCTG
The DNA here is from genome assembly GCF_965231275.1 of Zosterops lateralis. NCBI lineage: Eukaryota > Metazoa > Chordata > Aves > Passeriformes > Zosteropidae > Zosterops > Zosterops lateralis. Next base: position 14,867,718 of record NC_139762.1, read on the forward strand.
AGATCAACAAATCTTTGGAGAATTCCCTACAGATTATTGAGAGATGATGTGAATAATGTTAAGTGTGTCCCCAAAGACTTTCAGGATGGATATGCATAATCAAGCATGCTGTTCTCAATACTAATTCTAATTACTTTTTTTCCCCCTTTAAATCACTAAGGTTCCCCAACCAGAGATGTGGGGCCTTCATTAGGTCTGAAGAAATCCAGCTCGTTGGAAAGTCTGCAGACAGCCGTGGCTGAGGTGACACTGAATGGTGACATTCCTTTCCACCGCCCGCGCCCACGGATTATCAGAGGACGAGGCTGCAACGAAAGCTTCAGGGCTGCCATAGACAAATCATACGATAAACCTGTGGCAGATGACGATGATGAAGGCATGGAAACTTGTAAGTAAACTGTTATTTGTATAACACGTGTTAATGGCATTGGTTAATTCCTTTAGAAAGTGACTAAAGTAGTAGAACATAATTTTGGGCTTTTAAAAGAATAGAACAAACTTCATCAATATTTAGGCTTTTCCCCTTCATTTGCTTTAACAGATTGCCACACTCTGCAGCTTTCTTCCTTTCTAGAAGAAGAGAATAAGATTATTTGGAATGTGTTTACTGAAATTACTATGAAAATATTCTGTATGATGGCTAATTAATGTACTAATATAAACAAGAAAAGAAAAAAATTAGGCAGAAAGGCAAGCCCACTAAATTTATGTTACAAAAATATAGGCATCTAACTTTGAAATAGTACATTTGTAGTGTTGGGGGGATAAAAAGAAATCACTGTCCTTTAATTAGAGTGAGTAAGGTTGGCAGATCTAATAAAATACAAAGTTAATGATCAGCTATTACCCACCCTAATGGGCATTCATTTACATTTTCAGTTCTTTAACCTGAAGTATGACCCAACATGTGGAGAATGTCATTAACATAAAAGAATCACTTCAAAGCTAACCTTATCATTATTGAACTATGTAAGAATGGGCTGGTAAAATGACAACTCATATTGAATGAAAATAGTATGAATGGTAAATTACCTCAATCAGGGGCTGTATTAAAATCATTGAATTTTTAACCTTCATGTTGTACTACTTTCAACTTGTCACACACCAGCAGATTTTTTTTTAATCAACCTGCAGCTAGTTAGAAGTTTATGAATGAAGATGATGATGGGAGGGTTGAAGTAGAAAGTATTTAGCCTGAATTTAACAAAGGCTTGAAAAGGAATTTTTCACTCTCTTTTAAGTTTTTTTTTAGTTTCAAAAATTCTGTTTCATAACTATCATTTCCTAATATTCTTTTATAAGTTACTTCTCTAACCACTCTTTTATTTTTTAAAAACTCCTGGCCTTTTTTTTTTTTTTTTTTTTTTTTTTTTTTTTTTTTTTTTTTAATCTGCCTCTTTTTGAGAGTGTTCTGAGGCCACAAGGGAGATAATTTTGCCTTTTCTTAAAGGTAGCTACAAATGGAATTAATTCTGCTTTGCTTTTCCAGCACCCAACAATTTCACACAGCAGTGAGGCTAAATGCTGATGTGGTGCTGCTGGCTGTCAATCTATTTCTGGCCAGTAGAAGAATAGATATGAGAAAATGGGTAATGATCCTGGTCATTCCTACAAACTGCATGCTTGTGGTCTTTTGGGACATTAAGACCATGTTTTTATAGACAGCCTTGTTGGCTGATGAGCTGATAGCAATATCCTTGTTTGAAGCTTCAGATATCCAAGGTTTACCCAGAAGTTAAAGATGGTTTAACTTCAATTGATGAAAAATACATTGTGAAAAATATATTGTGAAGCACTTTCAAGGTGAGTATAGGTTTATGAGATTCTGGTAAGGGGTTTTGAGCTTGCTGATGAAATACATAGAGAGTAGCAAGGAAGTATTTATTTATAGCAAGGAGCCCTTTGCATCCCTTTACATGGGAGCAACAGTGTTGCAGATTAACTACTGCAGCAGCCAAGCCCCAGGCAGCTACTTGCTCGCTAGTGGGACTGGGGAGAGAATTGGAAGGGTAAAGCTGGAACAGTCATGGATTGAGATATAGTCAGCTTCATAGGGAAAGCAAAAGCCACACACACAAGCAAAGCCGAATGAAGAATTAATTCATTGCTTCCCATGGGAGGGTAAGCGCTCAGCCATCCCCAGGAGAACTGGGTCCCATCATGTGTAACTGTTACTTGGGAAGACCAACACCATCACTCCAAATGTCCCTGATTTCCTCCTTCTACCTGCAACTTAATATACTGAGCATAATGCCATGTGGTCTGGAATAGCCCTTTGGTCAGCTGGGGTCACCTGTCCTGGCTGGGTCTCCTCCCAGCCTCCTGTACCTCCTCAACTTCCTTTCCACTGTGGCTGAATAAAAAACAAAAAAGGCTTTGACTCTGTGTAAGCCCTGCTCAGCAATAACAGAAACATTTCTATATTATCAAACCCTGTGTTCAGCACAAATCCAAAACACTGCCCCATAGAAGCCACTGTGAAGAAAAATAACCCTACCCGAGCAAAAACCAGCACAAGCAGGAACCAGACAAAGCCTTCTGGCTGAAATCAAAATGCCATGGGGTGAGTCTTTGCCCTCATCTCTGTTTGGATGTTGTCTCACACTGGTGGACCAAGAGCAATTTCATGTCATGAGAGAGCAAGAGCAAGGCTTGTCAGATCCCACATGGTAGAGAAGGGCTGAGCAAAGTGTGACCAAGCTATATGTGTAGAACTATGCATTTTCTTGCGATCTAATGCCTTCTACATATGGTAATGAAACATCAAAGAAGTATTCCAGAAATTTGAAGTGCCAGATTCATAAAAGCAGATGAGTAGCAAAGCAAATATAGTAAGTTGATTGGACAGAATTCAGTCCTTGAGGACTTTTGCTTCTCATGGTGACCATGGGAGCTTAAGATCTGTCCCAGCCCTATGTTGCTTGTCTTCCTGAAAATGTCTGTATCTGCATTAAACCTCAAAGCACTGCAGTCTGCTCCACTTTGTGTAAATTCTATATGGACTTAGGTTCCAGAGAGTTTCCCAAATGGTGTCTTCAGCTGGACAAAGTTTGGGCACATATGAATATGTAGGAGTTTAACAATCTGGTTCTAACGTAATTAATGCCTCACTGCTGCCATAACGACGTTGCCTAAGTTTTTTAAAAGTTGTATTTAAGTATCCCATAATTGTTTGAAATTAGAATGTGGCTTTCTCTCATTATAAAATCCAGGCAAACAGGCTGGTGGTCAATTTGCTGATGCCCTTGAGGTTGGATCCATTTGTCTTACTAGAATTTTTTTGCCTTTCTCCGTGGGTTTCAGTGCTAGAGGGATTTCTTTGTCTTCCAGACAATGACCTGCTTTGGATTAGCAAATAATAGCACTGCAATATATTGTATAGAGGAATTCCTAATGTCATCATTCCATATGGAAAAGCCATGAAAAGTACAGGTAGCATATGTCACAAAGGGGACTCTTTGAAATGACCTTGGAACAATATGCTATTAAATTACTAAATGTAGGATTAAAATCAGATGGCATTGACTGGTTCTAAGGTAACATTTTAAATATTTGAGAAGATGTGTGTGAGTTTTAATGGCTATAAAGAAGAATCATTTGTGGAAAGAGGTGTGGGTGTTCAACTTTTGCAGATAATTTTTCCTGTGTGTTTTTTTTTTTTTTTCCCTTTGGTTGGTTGTTTTTTTTTTCTCTTTTTTGTTTTTCCCTTCATACTTGAAATAGCTGACTAGAAGCAAAATGTTTATCTTTAGTGGCATGAAGAAGAACAAGGCATTTTGATTGGGAGAGATCAACAAAGCTTTCTAATCTTTTGCTGAATCTTAATTGCTGGAATCTAGGGCTGTATTAAATATCACAATAAGAGGCCTAGAAGCTTAGTGGCAAAATAGTTTCACATTAAGTAGCTTTGATTCCTCATGTGCATCTTTTCCATTTTATGGGCTAATTAGGAGAATAGCTTCATAATACCTGTTTGTGTAGTTCTCCATACTGCAGTGTGGTTCATGAAATGACACTAGTGTTTAGTTTAATTGATGTTTAAAGTATACTCCAACTTAATTTTTTGGCTTCAGCATCCTGAATGGGGAGGTAGGAGGTTGCAGGAAAAAAAGGAAATAACAGCACCAAAACAAATACATCCTGCTTTTTGCAGTAACCTAATGTCATTACTGCAACATAACAAAAATTAGAAGTTTCATTTGTAGCCTGGGTTTGAATTTTAATTGAGCAGCATTTGCATTTGTTCTAAACACTAGTAATTATGTGTATGTTAATTGCAGGATGACTGCGCTGCATAAAAGTGAAACAAGCTTCTTCATGTTGGGTCTTTTTAAAAAACTGGAAATCCATTTAGTCCAGTAGAAAGACCAGTGTTTGCTCCAGGACAACAGGCATCCCAGTTCACAGGCAATAGTCTAAGCTACTGAGTTAATTGCAAGCAAACTGTGTATGATAGACAAATATTAATTGCAACCCAAATGTATAAAGGAGACAATGTTCTTCATGGAACGTGTAAAATAAATAGTAAGCAAAAGCTTTGTGTCCTGGCTCTGGCCAGGACAGGGCTGACTTTTGCAGTAGCCAGGAGGGGACATGGCCAGGACCCAGAGGTTATTCCATACCACTTCACATCATTTTCCAGGGATGGGGAAAGGAGTCCCTACCAGGTCCTGTAGAGTAATGGAGGGAACAGTTGGATGTTGTCAGGGGTGAGAATGTGTGTGCCAGTCATTCTTTCCTGGTGCACTCTTGTATTCGTAGTGTTGCTATTACTGTTGGTTTTCTTATCTCATTGCTGTTTCCAGTAAATTGTTCTCATCTCAACCTGTGATCTTTATCTTTTGGGCCTCCAACTGTCCCCTCCATCCTGCTGCAGGGGCAAAAGGAAGGGAGGGGGAGCATATGGGCTGCACATGCTTTGGAGAGTCTGAGTAGGAGCAGCAAACTGGGGAGTACCCTTCCTAAACCACGACACAATGTTATGACAAGTTGTTCCAGAACTCAGCATAGCACAGTAAACAATACATATTTATGATTTATTTAATGTATTGTTATATGAGTATGAACAAACATAGGTCAAAATGGATTCATTTTTAAAATTCTAGCAGCAAAGTTCCAAGTAAACAGTTGACTTAAAAATTTGTCAGAAATTTCATAGAGTTTTTTTTTTACTAATTATATTCGTTTGCAAGTACAGTCTTTTAAATGTCTAGTTAGAACAGATTGTAGCTATAAATTAACATGTAAAAAATTAACATTTCTATTCCAAAGTGCTTTTCCACAATTCTTTTAATAATATCTAAATATCACTCCAGACACTGATTAAGAAATGCTGCGACCAAAAAAATTACAAGAACAGCTAGTACAGAGGCATGTATAGGACCTATTAGTTTCCTAAAATACAATAACATGAATATTAAAACTGTTTCTACAGTTGAGAAGCTGTATAATCTGCTTTACTCATAGCAGTCCTGAATTAAATGCCAAGGCCTGGCCACTCTGGTGATTTGTACTTCAGAGTACTAGTTAAGATTCAAAAATAGTTATTAATGTTGAGATGTATCGGACATGGTAAATTTTTCTTGAAATATGTCTATGTGATCATCCAGGGCTGGAGAATATTTATAGAAAACTTGATACTTGGTGAATAATTACTAAGTCTATTGGACATGTCTAGGGATTGTAATATTAAGGAATAAAGAGTATTTTGCAAGCAAGTTTCTGAGAGAGAGAAAACATTATATTGAGTGGCTTTCAGTCAGTGATTTGTAGACTTTTCAGGTTCAATGATTTACTTGTAAGGTGAAGATGAATGATGACTAAGAAAAGTAAGTTTATATTCTACAGTAGTCAATATATGAGACATTTTGGAGGAATTACACTCTTTTGTTGGCTATAGAAGAGTTGCTGACATCTTGAGCAATATTAGCAGAATAATATAAAGAAGTAGTAAACAGAAGTGAAACTAAAAAAGAGGTTTTTTACATCTATAAGCTATGACCATTTCAAAATCTTATTAAGTACAAAATTTTTTTTCTCTTCCATAGACTGTGTATATATAAAGCAAGACTGTATTTTTCAAATTCTACTGCCAAAAGTTGTTTGGAGCCTTTGTATTCATTGGAACTAGAGGAGGCAATACTAAATATGCATCTGTGGTCCTAATTGCTGCTTTGTGCAGTCTCTTGGAAAGTTGGGAGATGGTTGGAGCCTTACTTAAATGTGGTGATATAAAATGTTAGAGCTCATGGAAAGTCACAGCTTCACAAGCCATGAAGTGCAGTATTCTGACCCAGCAGCTTGAAGTGTTTTCTTTCTTACTAAACCGCTGAAGCAGTTTTCAAGTTTTCAGTGGATTTTTTTCTGTTAGTCATTTTTCTTTTAAACTTTCTGAAATACATGTGGACTGTTAAATCTAACCTTGAATGTGCTTTAGGACTTCTGGTCTTGGATTAGAAACAGAGAAGGAACATGTTATCTGCCCTTAAAGTATTTAACTTGTTCCGCTGGATGAAATCTCCCCACCTGAACCTGCCAGGCTGCCCCATCTCAACCAAGAATAACACCAAAAATAACAATCATAGTGCATGATGTGTTCTAAATGGCTCCAGGAAATGAAGATGCATAACAGAACTATTATTTTACTTGTAGAAGAAAAAAAAGTCTATTATGGCTTGTGTTGAAGGTTAACACTCCCTAATGACTCTTATATTTTTATGAGAATATTACTAAGAATTTATGGACAAGGCATTCTGCACTGCTGTTGTTACTTCTTGCAGATATTTCTAAATCTCTCGTCAACTGATTTAGATACTGAAACAAAATGGGCCAATTAACATCACTTTGCTAATCCTCTTTATTAATCCATACATTATCCAGAGTACCCATAAAGTGCAAATTGTGTTTTACTGAATGGTCTGCAAAGGTGAATTCCTTGCTTTTATCGGTTTAATACTTCTAATGAGCACTCTTGAAAAACGATGTGAGCAGATACTGATTTAAAAATAAACAAACAAAAACATAGTTTATTGTGGTTTTGCATATATCCTGCTTCAAAATACATTATGGAATATACCAAAAAGTCTGTTCTTTTTGTTTGTTTTTATGTCACTGATGTTTCTTAATATGTGCTTTCAGTGGAGGAAGACACAGAGGAGAGCTCAAGATCTGGTAGAGAATCTGTGTCCACAGCAAGTGACCAGCCATCCCACTCGTTAGAGAGACACATGAATGGAAGCCAAGATAGAGGTGACAGAAAAAAAACTGGGAAGGAAAAGAAGAAAGATCGAGATAAAGAGAAGGATAAAATTAAGGCAAAGAAAGGAATGCTGAAAGGCTTAGGAGACATGTTCAGGTAGGTACTTTGCAATCAAATGTGGAATGACTTATGAAAAGAACTTTCTTTTTCTAATTAGTCATTGTATTGTAAATTCTTGCTGAGACCATATTTTACTATGCAAATCCATACACAATGTATATAGGCTGATCTCTCAATTTTTGAGCCTATGAGTGGTGTCATAAAAGGGAAGTGGCTCAGAATGGAAGAGAATGGGATGGCTGGCAGGCCAAAGGAAAAGGCAAAGGAAAAAGTAATTTTAAGCCACAGACTGCTTGGTTTTGAAAGAGTCTTTGGTGACATCTAAGTCATGCACATATCCTTTGACAACTCAAAGTATTTGGGGTTTTGTTTTAATTTTCTTTTTTAATACTGTACCCAAAGCTTATATGTTCGTGTTTTTCTAAACACAAATGAATGTTTTTCTTTGCTTTACTATTAAGACTATTGGTGTCATGGAGGCATGATGTGAAAGAGGTCAATCAGTCTGAGATTGAGAAAGAGTGTGCTCCTCTCAAGGAAGACAGAATCTAAAGTTGTGTGCTCTGAGAATGGGTCAGTGAAAGACCTGATTTACCAAACACTGAATTCTTTTTAAAGGAGTCATCTCTCCAGCAGACATAAGTGATCTGAAAGGAGCACACTGCTGAGGTACACCCTGCTGTTTGGGTAAATGTTGTAACATGACAAACATCTTTGATCACTTGGGGAAAGCAGTGAGAGAGCAAGAAAATCAGTCCTTCTTTTAGCTAGCTAGAGTAAATAAATATATTTGAAAGAAAAAACAATATTAAGACAAGGTTTGCTTTGTTATTTAATTTTAAAGTGAGGTACTGGTATTATTTTAAATATTTATTAATGATTCTGCTCTGAAAGCATGTAAGGGGAGCTTCAGTTAACTTTCATCCCATTACTTTCTTTATTCTGTAAAATATTGGTTTAATGTGTGTGGTAACTGGACAGGTTCTTGAGAATTGTTCTGTGACTGAGAATCATATTACAAGAGTAGTAAGTAGAAAAAGTTGTTAACTAAGAAAAAAATGTAGTTATTAGAAATTCTAGTTTTGCAATAGAAATCTGCTTTAGAAAACACTAAATAATCCCAGGCTGTGAGACAGTGTATGCCATAGAACCCAAGAAGAATTATGGGAGATAGTCCCACATGTCAGGTAGGAAGAGGGTCCTTCAGCCTGTGAGACCCATGGGGATGCCCTCATCCTCTGGATATTTGTCTGCCTCAATTGCAGCCTGGAGCAGAGAATTGCATCCCACTCTGGGAGAGCGTGGAACGCAGATGTGAAATACTGACTGTTTTGTTGGTTTTTTTTTTGCACTCTGTCATTTTTAAACAGCAGAAATGACAAATAAAATAGAGAAACAATATACATGATAAATTCTATTGGCTTTAAGTAGTAGCATCTTGGATATCTTGAGTGTTGTCTTGTGAGTTCAATCAGAAAGTGTTTACAGCATCTAGAAAGCTTGAGCAGCTCCATGGTCCAGACAAGGTAACCTTTTCTGTGTGCTTGATACAACACTTCTGAAATGTCTAATCTGGAAACAACACTAATTGGAGTGATAGGATGATCCAATGCTTTGTTGTTTGTTCTTCATAACACTCAACATTTTCTTGAGTTTTTTTCCTTCACTACCATTTCTGAGTGAACTTTACTTTTCAGTCTCCTCTTAATTAATGTGAGAGCACTGCTATCTGGATATAGCTGACTCCTCCTGGATCTGTAAATTAGCTTGCACCTTGTCAGCCCACACAAGAGAGGTGTTCCTGGCAAGCAAGAAAATGCTGATTGAGAGAATTAAGCATTATGTCTTGTTTCCACTTGGTGCTTGATTTGCTTTGTTGACAGGCTTCTCGATAATGTTTGAGAGATGGGCTTTGTTATGTCTGCAAAATAAGCTACTACTACTACTACCTATAACATGCTTTGTTTTTCTGTACATTTGTCATATATCATAGATATCAAGTAATCATTGAAAGAAGTTGTGTGATAGAAAATAATGATGACAGTAACATTTAAAATTCAAACCAGGATCAAAGCATAATTGGATGTTTTAGTCCTGTACAACATTGTGATTTCTTTGTAGTTCTTTTTCTTTTCTCTTTTTTCACTTTTTTCTTCCTTTTCTTTAAATCTGATCTTTAAATAATCTTTCTTCATTAGGTTGTATGGGCAAAACCACTTCGGGGATTAAATTTTTATTAACTGACACTTTATTCCAATGTCTGTATTTAACCAAAGGGCTTTTCATTGCCTATATGTAAACTGGCGTCTTATAAAGCAGAGCCTGTGTGATGTATAAAAATAAGTCTCCTTGTTCAACTAAAAACTTGGGATTTGCTACTGGAATCTTCATTAAACTCTACTGTGAGATGGAAAGTCCCACTAGAGAACCCTAGGTTACCTTTATCCTTCAGCATCTACTCATCATTTCCAAGAAATCCCTGAATGATTCAGATAAGACGTTAAAATCATAAGTAAATCCTCTAAACACCTCTGTTGTTTTACTGCTTGTATCAAACGTAGTAAAGAGGATTGACATAACCTTGGCAGAGAACTGCAAACTGAAAACTGTGGCTCTGACACACACAACTCCCATTATTTCCAGAGGACCTTTTTTGGCACTGGGCTGTGGACGGGCTGGAAGTTCACCCTTCTGACTGTGACATAAATCTGAGCATGTGTGTATTTGTTTTTTCAAATTGACATTTCAGGACACAACAGATTAGTTAATTATGCCATTTGGCTGAGTAGTCTCTTCATAGATAAAAATAGGACAGAAGTTAGCCTAGGAAAGTGTTGAGAAGAAATATTGGTCTATTGGAGGAGAGGCAGGTGCTGTAGTGCTTTGCTTTCACCTGAATCTACTTGTTTATCTGAGTAGTGGGATCATTCTTGTCTTAGCCTTTCAAGAGGATCATGTTCCAAATCCTGTGGCCTGTGAAATACTGTGCAGTTCCTCCTTCTCCTGGATGGCCACTGCCAGCTGAGCAAATAGGTTTTGGGAAGCTGATAGGAAGTTCTGCTAGTTTTTTGTTTCACTGCTGAGAAGTCTTCAGTGGATATATGTTTTGACATCAGAAGTTTATAAAAATCTGTATGCTTCTCCAAATGCAATATGAAATATGTTTACTCATTTTGAGTCTGGTCTTGTTTTTTTTTTAAATAGAGATTTTGTTTCTTGATAAAAATTATCCTGACAAAATCAATCAGTAGTTGAAGGAGTCATTGTAGTGCTACCTTAAGAGTCTTCACAGTTTCAAAGAGTGTGCCTGTAATTAGTGCTGGTAGATGTACAATAATTTAATGGGTCTCTGTGTTGTGTGATTCTTTGACATTCTTCTCCTGAGAGACAAAAATGGTATATGGCCTTTTTCCCCTTCCTTTTGCCCCTGTCATGTACAGAGTATTTTTATGAAAGTGGATCCCCTTAGGATATGAGAGAGGAAGATTTGAGATGTTATATTTGAAGGTTCTGGATGATGATGGTGATGAAATGACACGTCTGCTGTGATGCTGCTGATCCCTTATAATCCCTTTACTTAATTCATGATTCTTCCCAGTGCATGAGCTTGAATATAGTTGTTAGATGGGTGACTAGACTGATGATGTTAAATATGTCCAGCAAGTGGTCAGTCTCAGCAAAGGATATCTTTGAGGAAAAACATCTTTAGGAGGAAATGAACCTCCAAGATGTTGAGAATAATGAGGAGAAAGAAGCAGCTCTGAGTTTCCAAAGGCAGGAAAAGGAATAGTAGGGAGGCCAAGCTAGTTAGTCATGTCTTGCTGGAAATATCTAGGAACAGTCACTCACTGCCTGATAAAAAACCCAAACCTACTGAAACAATTGACCCCTCCATATGACTGGAGAAAAATGGCTTTGAAAATTCATATGGTATGTTTAGATTTATGTGGGGAGCAGATGATGAGAACAAAAGATGGGGAATATGACTTCTATCTTAACCTGGGGTTTAAGCAAGAAATATCTGCATCAGGTTTGGAGGTTATTTGTGGAATAGATGTAATGTAATTTGAAGCATCTGTGGATAAGTATGTTACATGAAGTAAATAAATTTTCTACCATAGGAAGTAATACCTGAGTCTCATATAAACATGACTTTTCAATGGAGAACATAAGCCCTGTGTATTGAGCTTCACAGAGCAAGACAATATGCTCAAAATTAATCATCTGCATAGGTGTTTTTTTGTATCAGAGGTTGCATATTTTAAGATGTGGCCTGTAAGGTTGATGTAGATGTAGAGTTATAATGTATGGTAACTGATCCTTAATTCCCATTTTAAGTGTTCTAGCATATAGGTGGGTAAATCAATGCACTGAATAACCAATGCAAATGTAATATTTCCAGATTAGCATTAAAATCTAATCCTAATTAGATTTAATTACATTTAAAATGATTACTAGGAGCCTTGCAGTGCTGTATCTTCCAGTTCTGTGAGAGGAAATAGATAATTCAGTTTGCAACCTTGTTTAGCTGAAATCAGATATACTGCTGGCTATTTTTCCCCCACACAGCTGTTTCCAAGGTGCACTGGACACGTCCAGATTTATAAACATACCATTTGTAGTTCTGAATTACACATTTCAACCACATTAGCTATCTGAGACCACTGACTAGGCATTTGGGAGAATAACCTACGTGGATTACTGTTACTTGTTACATGACTTCGTTGTATTGCCTATTCTGGTTTTCATTTAAGTTTTCTCGTGGTATTGTCTGTGAGGGGATGAAAAGCAACTCACAAAGGTTATACCAATGATTTAGAAATAACCTTTCTGTTTCATTTAATAGCGATCGTCAGACTTTTAACTAGGCACAATAACTAAAATATGTCAGAGTTGTGTAAAATACTGTTGAATTATATCCTAATCAGCAGGACTGGCAAATGCCTCAAACTTGATAAAATAAAATCTGTGGTCTGATTTCTATCATCCAGTAGCTTAAGAAGCAGCAATAATGACATTTTCCTTGGAAGCATGACTAATAGGACTTTGTATTGGTGAATGACACTTACTGATATATGGACTTAATAGAAAACATGGGAATGAGCTCTAAAAGTTAGAGGGCTTTTTCTTTAGTGCTCATGGAACAAAATGCCATAAATCTTGAGCCTTGGAACACAGAGGAGGAGGTTAGTGCTTAAATACCCGTCAGCTGCATCATTTCAAACTTGGAAGCTCATTGTGTGCACACTGAATTGTGCCTGGGTTTGCTAATGCTCATTTGAGAACGTTGCCGACAGCTTGTGGTGCTTGTGCTGAGACTTTCATCAGAAACGCTGAGCTGGGTCGTTGGTCAGGTAAATGGAATCTGGGGCCGTTTGTGCTCTGGTTTTTGCCTGCTGCTATTACAAGCCAGCTGGCACGACTGACATTAAGTCCACATCTGCTTCCCCCCTTCTGCCACCAGCTGGAAAATGCATGGCCTACTATAATCCTGAATGCAGGGTCTAAACAGGATATCCTTTCAAACTTAAGAGGAGGAGCACCGACCTCATCCTGTCTCCAAGCTGGGTACTGTTGATGCACCTTTTCTGTGCTCCTCTGGGTTACTTAATCCTGATCCATTTTCAAAGTTCGAGCTGGCCACTGGGACACACAGCATTACAAAGGCCTTTCAGATGAAATCAGCCATGCAGCAAATTGTCATCTTTGATGCAGACGATTACCCAGGACTCTTACAAGGATCTTTCAAAGCATTTTCATATTCTTCATTTCGTTCTTTCCAATTAAAACTAAATAAGGGACTGAAAAAGATAAGCTTGGTTGAAATAGCTTTTCTTTTTTGAAAAGTCAAGCCGTGCTCCTTCCTTTCCTTGTGCATTTCTTTTCCTTCCTGTTTCCTGCTGCTCAATGGAGGCAGTTGCTTTGAGGAGAGGTGTGTTTCATTGCCTGCAGCCCCAAGCACACTGGCTTTTGACTATGTCATTGGGGTGGGGGGTAGTGGAATGGCAAATTTATGATTCTAAACCAAACAAGTTCACATAAACTGTCAAGGATTTAAGGAATGCAGCTTCATTAAGTGGTTAGTAAACTCTATGACTTTTAAACGAAACACAGAAAGCAGTGGTATGCAATTGTGCAAGGGAGATTTGAAGTGGGAGATTAACATAATCGTATGTGGCTTTCTGGTTTGTCACTCTGACAGAAAGCAGGGCTTTGCGCTATGTGTTCTTAACACTGGATTTTCCCAGAGTAAATCTTAAACTTATAAATCTGATGGTGGTGTAGTGTACGGGGGTTTGTTTTGTTTTTTCTTTAATTTCAGTAGAATCAGGGCTCTTGTCTCTAACATCCAGAAGTAAGTGTCAGGATGACTTGTTACTAGAGATGAGTTCATAGTGGCTGCTAACATATTCTCCCAGTGTTCTTCCTTTGCTTGTCAGCGACTTTAAATAGAGAACCTTTGACACCTTCAGCACTGTCTTTGCCTGCAAAGCAAGTAAGGGAGGCAGGCAGGGTGACAGCTGAGCCCTCCACCATCCTGCCCAGCGTTCTGCACACTTCTCTTCCAGGCCTGCTGGATGAATATAGAACGCAAGTGTCAAGGATGACACCTTCTTTATAATCTCTGCAAAGCCAGCCTTTTCAGGGAAGAATTTGTTGACAGTTCAGAGATTCAAAGTCAATTTCAGTTTAAGCTCATATAGAAATAGGATTTTTTTCCTCCACCTCGTGTGATAATTGAAGACTAAACAGGCAGTGCGCTAGTCCATAACAAAGCTTCATAAATAAATACTGTCTTGAGACATGAAGTATTTGTTAGGTGAAAAGCTCTTATTAATGCCATTTGTTTTGTTATCTCTTGGAAAGGTTTTCTGGAGGTTTAATTTGCTACTGATAGCACCCGTACATTGGTATATATTGTGGATGCTGTAGATTATGTTTTTAAAGCAGAGTCATCTTTGAAAATCCTTTTTTAAAAACAGGAATAGGAATGTTGACTTAGAGGAAAATGAATGCAATTTAATATACCTTTGTATCTGGGATGACAGAGGTGGTTAAGTCATATTTTCTTAAGGTACTTAAGTTGGCAGCTGTGGGACAGCTGATCCTTTTCTAAAACGCAAAGCTTCAACTTACAACTGCATTTCAGTTTGCCGGAGCAATGATCTGTATTTGTTGTGTGTTGGCAGGCTGATGCCTCCTGTTCAGATGTTAACATGTCCTACTATTGTGCAAAGAAAGTAGCAAAGAAGTAGTTATTAAAGACATAATTATGCAGCCCTTCAGTGAAAATGGCAAAATGGGATTAAACCAGTGTATAATTTCTGGAATAGAATACACTGGCACAGAAATAGTTGGTAAACACCTGTGTTTTCCTGAATGTAGTAGGAAAATAGTAGGTAAAAGGCTTTCAGAGGCCTTATTTAGGCTTTTAAATTGTTACTTCAGGAAAAAACTAAGAGAAACATAAGTTTTGTAGAAAGAATAAGAGAGAAGGAAATATTAGAAACACAGCAACAATGAGATATAGAAATAGTATTTCCCTCACTTTGAATCTGTCCATGACTTCTGGAGAAAAAAAAATAAAAAATTAGGAGGAACTGAAGATATATTCAAAATACTGCATTCTTAGTGATTTGGGCAAGAAATGTTTTCTGCTTGGTTCAGCTCCTATCACAGCAGTCCAGCTTCAGCCTTTCATCAGCTGAGTGCCATGCCCAGTTTAGTGTCAGATATCTCCAAAGATGGAGAGTCAGCATTCTCTCTCAGCAGCCTGTTCCAATGCTTAACCACTCTCCTGGTGAAAAGTATTCGTCCTTGGTAAAATAGGAATAAGAGACACTGAATAATTGCTGGTACAAAAAATGTAAATGATCAGCATCAGAAATTATCTTTCTCATGAATCAAGAACATGTGGATGTACAATAAGATTTTAATGCAAAAAATTGACATTTTAAAGGACCTTTGTGATATGTTGTTACCCTCAGGGACTGCTGCCCTCACAAGACCCCACAAGTATTGGAAGTAACATGCCTGAGCCTGTATTTGAGACTCATGACATTCATGACATGCTAAGTGTTAAGGAAGAACTTATCTATAAAGTGGGGTTTTTTTTCCATTGTGCTTCCAAGCATCTTACTCTAAATTGTCTTGGACTAGCAACTATTTAGGATATTGAGCTGATTGGCTGATGTGGTAATAGTGTCTTACATGATCCACTGAGGTAGAAAAGTTGATTATTTTCTATGGAACTGAGGAAGAAACAGTTGACAGAAATCTTCCTTTCTACTATTTCATGCTACACCAGAAAATGCCACCTGTTTTATATTAAATACCTGAAATTAGCGTTGTATTAGTGCTGATATTTTTCATTTTCATCCCAAAGTACATACATCAAGCAAAACCTCAGGCATTTATAGTTCAGCCAGTCATAAAAGGAGGAAGGTCATGTTACTTTTGGAGGGGGAGAAAGGGTTATTTTTAATTCCACTCATGTTTGGTTGATTCCTTAGGATTTAATGTAAAAGTGTAAGAGTTTGGTCACCCAAGAGTTAAATGATACCCAGGAAGTCCCTGTATCCCAGTAATTTGACACTGAGCAGTAGTGGCTCCCAAGGGTGGGATACCAGAACTGGGTGACCATATACAGTTCTTCCCAGGTCTGTCTTCCAGACCTTCAGTGATTGGTAGCTCGGGGTTTTTTTGAGACAGTGCCTTTGTGCTCAAGTACAAAATACAATGTGTGTGCTTATTCTCTTCTGGGCCATTTGTCCTGTTACTGATAATTATAAAATACTATAAAATTCGAAGTATTCCATATACAAAAATGTCTTTTAGAGATTGTGTAGATGACTTTTGCATCAAGGAGCTGCTTTTGCATTTCAAGTGTGCAGATCTGATTGCAGTGCACCACAATAGATCTGACTCATTATGTCAGCATTTTATGGCACTGAGGTAAGCATGTTTACAAAGTTGCAGTAAACTTTCTTGATGTGCAGTAACATTTCAGTAGTTAATGTAGTGTTCCACTGTGTATTAAATTTTACCACTTCTGCGCAAACTTACAATAAGCAGAAGTGCAAGAAAGGGCTGTAGATGTTTATAAAATAGACTCTGCTGGAATGAATTCAAGAACTAGTTTTACAGTATATGTTTGGTCTAGATGATGATATGGTTAACAGTAAATTTTGAAATGTTTGCTTTTGCAGAAGATAAATTCTTAGTTTCTACAAATGTTAACACTTTTTCAGGACTTTGTTGCTATCAGTCTTGTAGCTCCTAGTCCAAAAAGAAAAAAGAAGATAGTATTGTTTCATGAAACTACTTTGTGAACTTGGCTAATTTCAATAAATATAACAGCATACTACTAATGTGGCTGTTTTAAGCATTTGTGTTTTATGTTGAAAGTATGTTGGAAATACTGAATTGGTAGAGAAATTCTCTATTATAAACAATTAGTTCTGTCAGTGTTAACTGACTATTAACTTCATAGATTTAGCTTTGTCAAGGACATCTCCTTATTTAGTCCTAATGTTTATTGTGCTTGCAATACAAAAAATCCCTGCAGTTTGCAAGCTGCTTAAAATTTTAAGAGGAACTATTTTCTCATTTTAAAAATAGGATAGTACCTGGTCCATGCTGGTGTTTCCAGGGGTTTTGATGTCATGTGGTGTTTCCCCTATTGTATAAATATGAAATATATATTTGCTAAAACCATGTGCTAGAGCTCCCAGATACTGGTATTGGGTTTAGTTTGTAGGTGGATGAATGCTGGATAGATGAATCACTGAAAATGTATGTGGTTTCCTTTTTCATGCTATGCTGTTAAAAGTAGTGCTTGGTAAAAAGATGTCTAATCAGTGACAAATTTTATAGATTAGCTTTAAAAGATCTGAAAAAGAAGGTTAAATAACAAAAATGCATCTAGAGTCATGTCTTTATCAGCAATTTTGAGTATCACAATAATAAAAGTAGTATATTTTTGTACCAATTGAAAGTGCCTCTAGCATATTCAACACCAGGTGTGTTTAGTATGCAAGCTGAACTGCTATTACACCTTTCAACAGCAGCATACCACAAATAAATCTCAAATATTTCACAATGTTTTTATAGATGCTATCGTTGTCTTTAACACATATTGCTAAAATCCTGAAATTCGGACCACAACATGCTGGCACAAGCAGGAGTTTCAGATGTAGTGTGACAATTAAAGTATTTCTTTTCTCTGATGTTACTGAGCAGGTAATGATACCAACAATATTATAATCTGAAACCATTAGGAGTCCTAGTATCATCTGTAGAGCTCCAAATACTGTGCCAGTTCTATTTCCCTTTTATAACTCTGAAGGAAGAAAACTGCTTGTATAAGTTAAAGAAAATACTGAAGAATCAGTGCCATTTTAATTGTTGGGGTTTTTTTCAAGATTTAATTTAGGCTATATATTTGGAAGAAATAGTGAAATGGCAGTGATAATTGTTATATACTGTGTGCAGCACTGAGTGTGAGCAGTGCTGTTATCATTTGAAGAAGAACATCTCAAGAGCCAGATATCTTTGAAGTCAAGTCTGGGTTTATTTTAAACATCATCTGTCTGGCTTTCTAAGTAAATACAGGCCTAGTCATTTGCTTCTTTTAGTGCCTGAGAAATGAGAACAAAAATGTCAGGCTGGTCCAGGTCTGAGATTTTCTGTGCTAGGAGTTTATTTATATGGTGGCTGGAACAAAAAAAAAACCCAAACAAAAATAACCCAAACCAACCAACCAAACAAAAAACCAAAAAAAACCCAACCAAACAAAACTAACAGAAAAACCCCAAAAATCTCAACACAAAAAACACCACCAACTCCCCGCCCCCCAAACAAACAAACAAAAAAACCCCAACCCAACTCACCACCCCACATCTCTTGCCTGTAATTACTTCTGAGCAAGCCCTGCTTTGTACATCCTTTGAATCTGAAAAAATCTCAGCTCCCAGCTTGGCCCTAAAATAATGAGCAGTGTACATCACAATTGATATAGTTATTTCAACTGCAGTTACCATGAAGACAACTCAAGCTCTGACTACTGGCAGCTACAGGATGCCAGGCATCTCCAGGGCTCCAGGTAGCTCTGGGCAAGCCCTGGAAGCAGCTGCTGCAGGGACTTTCTGTCAGACTGCTGTCCCAGCAATGATTCACCTGAGTCTTATTGCATCTGCTCCAGAGATGGTTTGTTCAGGTGCTGCTGCTGCAGTGCAAAGTCTTGCTCTTCATTTTCCACCCAGAAGATACAGCATGTGTAAATGAAATTTTCCTGCTGCAGGGCAGAATATCAGCTGATAGAAGAGACAGAGGTATGTGAAGCCAACAGTGACATATTAATATTTATTACCCAGAGCCTTGGTTCAGGCTAAGTCCCTGTGCCATAGCCCTGTCTTTGTATCAAACTTTCAAAATGTGCTTGTTATTTTTTGCTCTCTACTTTTTATGGTAGTGTAGATTCATAGAATAACAAAATGTTATGAGTTGGAACTTAAAGACCATCTAACCCCTGCTGGGTGGAGATATCTTCCACTAGATCAGGTTGCTCAAATCCCATCCAACCTGGTATTGAACACTTCAAGGACACTTAAATTAGTTGTGTACCTTGTAAAGGTGTCCTGTTGGCATTATTAATTTGGTTACAGAATTAAACGTTATTTTTTAGCTACAAGGAGACTTTGGTAGCACTGTGAAACCCAGAATGAGACAGGAGACTCTAAAGTGTAACCTACTGCCATCAGCACTGGGGTGCTACAGCTTAGTGAGGAGAATTGCTTTTTGGTGTTGTAGGCATCCTCTGAGCAGAGAATGACAGCTTCACACTTGTCTGGTTTTAGGAATATTTTGTTTAGACTTGTCTCACAGATCCTACAGTGTTGGCTGTGGTCTTCTGCTGGAAATTGTTTGTGACTTCTCTACCTCCTGTAAGTGTAAATATGTGAATGAGGCTAAAGATAAAGAGACATCACCTATTGCTTAATTTATCCTGCAGAGGTTATTTTCCAGGAGGTGTATATCAACAAATATCTCTAGTAACTGATAGAAAAAGTACTGAATGATGTATTAAGAATTCTAGGTAATGAGATCTGTAGGGAAAATTCAATCTTTGGAATTTTCCAGGTGAACTGCAACTAGTTTGATTAACTTTTTCTCTGTCTGTGTTAACTTTTGCTGATTTTATACAGTGTAATTGCATGACTGCAAGACTTAAGTTCTTGGAGTGATACTACTGCAATTCTAACTAGCTTGTGTATTATATTTCTGTCCTAATTTCACTGCTGTTGCATGTGCTTAGTGAGCATTTTTAGTGATTTTCATGTTGTAGCTCATATTTACCTAAGGCAGGCCTATTAAGCAAAGCATTTTGGTTGTAAAATGGAGCCGTGATGCCTCTTAGTATTACTGAGGTTTGTTTTTTTTTTTCATTTTCTGGCGAAAAGTCTTGAAGCAAATTTCTCTTGCAACTTTTTCTTTTTATTCTCTTTTTCTTTAGCCATCTCTTGAGTGCCAGTAAAATGGGTGGGTTTTTATGTTTCATTAGCATTTCTCATAAGGTCTGCCTTTAGACCAATACCCATTTTCTAAATTGTACTTCTGTAGGGTTGTGAAAAATCATGGTAACCAGATGCAGTATTTGTCTCTGGCCTGGAAAAGTGTTAGATCTAACAAAAGAAGCTAATAAAAATGTTCAAATTGACCCTTCTCATCATTTGGACTTCTTGGAGCTCAATCAATCACTCATTATTATCAGAGTTATTCACACAGAGGCAGAAGTGCTAGTGTTTCTCATAATCAGCCCTTGAGCCAGACATAATTTGCAATTTGAAGTATTGTATTTGGAAACAATAATGCATTAAAATGAACAGAGCAGGAATTAGAAGTATAGTTGTGGAGAGAACACATTGCTGAGTAGCCATGTTTTAAATACTGTCTCTAAGGATCCTTAGTGGACACCAGTGATTAGAGGCATACAATGTAGTATTGTTTGTACCTAAATGGGTCCACAATTTTTAAACTCCTCTGTGGAGCGTGACAAATGCAGCAGCAGAGGTTGCCCACCTTGCTGTGTGGCTGCAGGGCAGCTGTGGCAGGTGGGGACTGCTGGGGAAGATGCTGTCCCCTGCTTGGCACAGTGTGAGCCAGAGAGGGGGAGCTGAACATGGCACCTCCTGGGATGTAGGATTTTACTTCTTCACAGAAAAATACCTTATGTTATAGGAGAATGACTACATTGTACTTTAGATTGTCAGGAATTTGTTAATAGTGGCTGCAGTCGATGCTGAGAATTTGGGAATATTTCGTTATCCCTATGCATGCTGTTATGTATTGCTAAGTAGAGAGCTGTATGTGTGCTTTTATGTATGGAGTCTGTGAGTTAGCATACTGCAGGCCTCACTCAGGCTTTTTCAGGAGCCTGCTCTTTACTCTGCAAGTGAGGCTTTATTTCGTTTTTTGCAATTTGTATTTACAGTCTTTCACTTCCTGTTTAGTATCTTACTGCTCAGTACTGCATTTTATAACAGGGCACTGCAGTCTGGAAGGGCACATTCTGTGTGAGAGGGGTGACAGTAGAATTTCTAAGTACATTAAATCACAGTGTAAAAGGATATGTTGTAGATTGAGATTATATTGTTATAAAATATATAATTAGAATATATATTTTTAATAAAAAGGCTGAATTAGCTTGGCTGGGTCACATGTATGAGCTACTTTCTTCAATGACAAGTAGCACACAGTGTATCAAACTTAAGCTTGGGGCAAGCAACTGTGGTCCATAACTACTCTCTTTTTTGAATATATACACAGCATTAAAGAGCTTTGGTCACAAACTTTAAAATGCTTAGACTGTTATGAAATATCCATTAAAATGTCATGTACTACTTCTGTGGTTGCTCCCATCATTGATGACTATTAACAAAATTGTACCTAAGCAGAAGATTCTTTTGATATTCCTGGCTCCTTCAAGGATGCCACAATCCCCAGTTTAACATGTTTTGTCCGACCACCATGAATATGAATTATTTATGGTGACTTTTACTATGTTGTGATATTCCTTAGTGAATAGATTTGGACATCTCTGCAGTCTTGCTGCTGTCTTTCCAATGCATCATTGTAAAAATTTTCATACTTTCTCTGAACTTCTCAGCTTGCTTTTCAACTACAGTAGCTTGAAGTAGTTCTTAGGGCTTTTTTCTGATTTCTTGTACTTGATCTATTTGTTTATTTATTTATTAGAGCTATCCATGGCTCCAGCTAGCTTCAGGCAATCATGAGTATCAATGCAAGAAGATTATTTTCTGTTTAGAAATTTGGACCCAGATGGTCTTTCCATAAAAGAAATCTGTTTTTAAAAGTTCCACCATTTTATGCTGGAAGTAAATATTACGAATGCTTAAGTTGTGAAAAGAGAGCAACTTGGTGTGAATAATAGTCTGCCTGTTGTGTCATGCCTTTCAGGAAATGTTATCAAAACTGTTTATGAAAATAATTGAATGAAACCTCATGACATGTCTCTAGTTTGGCATCATACCCATTTTCTTCGAAGTTGGGATAATGGCTCACAAAGGCAGATTACGTTTCACTGGCTGGAAGCAGTTATGGATCACATGTTGTTTCCTCTTCTTTCCAGGAAGTTGTTGTGGGAATCTCCAGTGCTGCTGTACATGAAGTGTTGCCATATATGCTCTGTCCTGTCTGTTCTTTTTGAGTAAACTCAGTTTGGTGAGATGTACTAGAACCCCCTTGTAGGGGGTTGAAAAGAGATTTTTTTAATGTTTGGAAATTGATACAGAGTCTGCTGGGAGAAAATGTGTGAATAGAACACAGAAGACCTTCACATGCTTTACAGTATTCAGCCCCAAGGTGGGCCCTTCCAAGGGCTGATATTTTGCAGTAATAGCCACTTTGGTTCTAGTGCTTTAAATTTCTGTGTTTGTGGCTAAGCATGTGAGTTTCTTTATTGCTTGAAGGCAAACATCACTGGCCTGAAGAGATACAGATGTACCTTTTTAGAGTATTCTTCATTTTCATGAGTAACCTATGACCTTTTGTAACGTGCCTTTCTTGGTTTGTGACAGCAGACTTCTCCAAGAATCCTCCTGGCAGGGGTCCTCTACTGAATGTTGCACCAGGAGGAATGCTGCTTTATCAGTTTTAACATAGGCAAGGAAATCCATGGAAAATGAAGTTATCAATGTATGTTTTAATTATGCCTGCAAGCTCCTGCATCAAGGTGCCTGCACATCAGTGCTTTTGTGTCATCTCAGGACAGTGCTGCTGCTGAGTCATTCCAGCAGTCATTCCACTCCCTCTGAACAAGTAGAATTTGATCTACTAATTAGATTAGTAACATGTGATAACAGGCTATTTCTAGAAATCCACTGCCAATAGGTAAATGTTTGCACTTAAAAACATGCTCTTAGAAATAGCCCTTGCACAATTTTGCTTGGAATGGAAGACTTCTAAACCTTCAGGTCATCACCAAAGAGGGCGGCTTTTGTTTGTGTGCTATGTTAAATCCTTGTTTTTGTTTTTTGTTTTTTTTTTTTTTTTTTGAGCAACAGAATGATTTTGTGTGTCCCAATAATGTGTTGCAATATAAATCTTATGATTTTGCTGATACAGCAGGGGGAAAAAGAAATCATTGCAAAATCATTCAAGCAATGTTTAGGTTATGTGTGTCTCTGTGTGTTTGCTACTAGAGGTAAAAGAGCATGCCTTGAAGCTAGAAAACTGACAAAATAGCTCAAGACACTTACCAATTGTTAATTTTTAATGATGGTCTTTTTCCTATTAAGGAACATAATGCTACTGAACTTCTGTCTCAATCAATTTTTGTGTTTTTTTCATTAATCAACTAATGCATGTTTCTTCTGTAGCTCTTTATTCTAATGAAATATGTGGATGATTTGGCAGACGACAATGATCTCATCAGTAACGCACCAGAGTAAAATCCATTTAGCAGATTACGTGTACATTATTTTTGTTGTATCTAGGATGCTGATATATAATATTTTAAACTGAATCTATTTTTGAGATAGCTTGTAAATGTGGATATTCTGTTGTTACTCATGCATCCTTCTTGCTTCACTTGTCCTATTTATGCAAAATAATTTACATGTTCTTTATGTCTACATGTGAACTTTATGTACATTTCACTTTTTTTAAAATATATATGGCAGCATGCTGTAGCTTGAGCCTGCTCTTTAAATGTTCCGCTATGCTGTCTTCTCTGTTGAGCCTCATACTGTTCAGTTGCTCTGATTCACTGGCCCAAAGCCACAGAAGGTACTTGTTAGTCAGTGCCTCTCTGTTCAGTGTGACAGACTTTGGATTAGGTCACCTCCTGGTTGCTGACAGTCATTCAAGCAAGTAAGCTTGAAAGTGAGCCAGCTGACAGAGAGGTTTGGGTATTCATTTTACTTTGATTAGATTATCCAAAGTTCATGAGATTTCCTATTTGAGGGTCAAGCTTACAGCATACAGGTCTGTGTTCTCATCTTTTTATTAATAATAATGTCACAAACCGGTTTCACGGGGTCTGAGGATGGTCCTTTCCTCTGCTGTGACTTGGCTGTAACGTACTAGAGATCACACATTTAAAAGATGGTCCCCTTACAATTTTTAATTTTTTCACTTACTCTGATTCCTGTTGTTGGCTGAATTTGAGGATTAAGTCTGTGGATCTGTGAATATGACTTTGAGCATTTACACTTATCTTGAAACTTTCTCCAATCCTTAATGTAAAAGGAGAATTAAGAAGATATAAATTAAGTAGAAGTCTGGAGTATCTTGGCAATTAGAGTGAATAAGATTTCAGCTGCTCTCTTTCATCAATTTCTCACACTCTTGGACAGATGGGGTATTTTTAATTTACAACCTGTATTTCAATTAGTCATAGAAGTTTTTTCTTTGCTTGTGCAGCTACAGAATAAAATTAAACTACTTTTTAGCTATACTTTTCATAACAGGGTTTAAATGAGAGAGCTACTGAATAAACAAGCTCTTACATGAAGTAAACATTGTTAGTATTATGAAGAGATTGTTCCATAACCATACAGTTTGTGTTCTCAAAGAAGTATTAACCTATATCTGTGAAAGGATATTTATGAACAGAATGGTAATTTTTTTATTACTTGGCATTTGGAGGAAAATGTGCACTTTTCTTTTTTTCTTTTATTTTCTACTCTGAGTAATAATAATAATAATAATAATAATAATAATAATAATCTGTGCTCTGCTTCTAAGAATTGAGATAGAGGGAAATGGTGCCCACAGGTCAGTGTTGTGCTTCTGTAGCTGCAGGTGCTTCAGAGTAGCTGGTATAGCTCAAGCTTTAGCAACAGAACTGTTTTCTTCATGAATATGGTAACTTGGGGAGGCAGTAGTGTGTGTAATTTGATTGCACGTCATGTAGTAGCTTGTGTCTGTGCATTGTATCTTGTGCAGTGGTTTAGGCTGGGCTTTTATAGCTCACAGTCAAATTGTTGGCACCAAACATTGCAAAAGAAAAGAGCTTCGGATTAGATTCTCAAGACTGTGTGAACACCAGTGCCACAGATGCTCCTTTTCTATGTGTTTTTGGGTTTTAATCCCAAAATTAGTAGTTTCTACCTTTGCTTTTAAGCACTGTCCTCCTTTCCACTAATGCAAGGAGGATTGCTGTGCACAGATGCTGATCGATGGAGTTTTCATGTCTGTATCAGAAGAAAAGTTGTCATTTCATTTGCATTTGTAAGAGCTGCACCAAGTATCCCAGCAGCCAGCCCCCAGCAGTGAGAATGAGACCATCTCAGGTTCAGACAAGCGCCTGAAAATCACCAAGTGCTTGAGGCACTCTCTAACCAGCTGCACACAGCAGAGAACTGCTCCTGTGTCTGGGGAGGGAGCAGCGAGGGCTGGGATCACAGCACTTGTGTCCTCAAGGCCTTGCAAAAATCTACAGTCTCTCTGACACAGCACAAATGGATGGTGATTTCTGCTTTACAAGGGAGATATCTTTGATTGCACTTCACAAGTTTCAGTCTTAGGCTGTTCTCAGTAAATGAGCAGTCGCTTCAGTGGGAGAACTTATTATGTGGCTGTGCCAGGTCTTTCAGTATATGGATTATGGAAAAAATAGCATGGGAAGCAGTAAGGTTCCAAATTTGCCCTGGGGCATGTATGTGACATATATCCTAATTCCATCACTCCTTCCTTTTGAGTACCTGAGTAGTAGAGGGGTAAGATTCACAGTGATTCAAGTCAGGTGGCTTCCAGGGAAGGTGTCAAACACAATGTTCATGGGGCAAGTCGGGGACTAGATGAGCTGCACTTGTAAGAAGGTGAAGCTTTCACATAGCTTTCATCATTTGCATTGAGCCAATGCATTCACTTCAGGGCGTTGTAGATACCAGGACTAATTCTGGGGATCTCATCCAGACTTTTGACTCACAGAACTAAACAAGGGCCACCAAACAGCAGCAGAAAGGGCTTTATCTCTGGCTGTGGAGACAGTGCACAGTAACTGTGGGATGTGTATTTAGTGTTTTTGAAGGTATATTGCATAGACTGCTTGAATTTCAGTGGTGTGACTAGTCTTATTTCTAAGTTTCCTGTTTTGGTTAATATTTGAATAGGAATAGGAAACAGGAATAGGAAACATCATTTAAATGAGTAGGAAACATCTACCTGAAGAAATTAGGACAGGTGATTTTCAATAGCTTGACACCAGTGTAGTAGTCACACCACAGTACAGCTGACAGAGTTTTAACAGCTGGCTTTAATGGTGTGCTTTAGCATTGCTGGATGTTGCATTTCTGTAGTTAAACTTAGCTTGAATATGACTGTTAAATAAATAATTTATAAATGTCTGCTATAAATTTGGTGGAGAGGATGCTGATTTGGTCTGTGGGTTTCATTATGACTGTAAATCATACTTCATGAAGCAAACGCTTTTAATAGAAGTAAATAACAAACACATTTATTGCTAGCAAGAGTAATCTTACCAAAGACTGTAGAATGATGTTTGTAGTGGGGAGTGTTGACTGCCCCATCAGAAATAAAGGAGGTGTTGTGGGGGTGTACAAATGTATCTCCATCACAATTTCTTTCAGCACCTTCCTCAAGTGCTTGGTGGCTCTCTCAGCATCTTCTTGAGATGCTATCTTAGCATCTTCTCAAAGCTTTGTGATTGTTAAGCCACAGTTAATGCAACGGTGCATTGTGCTAGAAACAGGAAGCCACAATCAGGGAGGGGGGATGATGGTGCTTGTTTTTCTGAGTTGTTTTACACTATCCCAGTGTAGGGACAGTGCAGTTAATGTTGCTGAACTTGTTACAGGCAGTGGTGATTATGGCAGATAGATCACTTCTGCGGGTGACAAAGTCCAGAGAAGGCACCTGTGCAAGACCACCATGGTTCATACTCTGCCAGGCTGTCCACTGCTGGGATGACCACTGAGCTTGTCAGAGATGGGCACTGGGAAGTCTCCAGTCAGAGTGGGAACAATATGACCACCCTCTGAACTGCCTGGGAAAGAACCAGAGCTGTCTTCCAGAGAATTTTAGCAGGATGGTCCTCGGGGGCAGAAGGAACATTGATTCCTGGATGACTGGAAGAAAACCCTGAAAGAGAAGAAGGGTTGTTGCCACAACTTGCTCATGACTCTAAGCAAACTGAGCCCTGGTGCTGCTCCAAGTGCTCCATGTGTGGTGCCCAGCTCTGCCTCTGTGGGAATGCACATGAACTCTGTGTGCTCTGGACTTGTGTGGTTGGATCTACAAATTCAAACCTGAACTCTGCTAGGTTTGCATTACATGTTAACATTAGAAATTCTCTCCTCACAATCATGCAGCCTGACCAGACATTTACTAGATTGCTTACAAGGATTGTTAGAAATTTCCTGTGTACTTTATTTTTTTAATAAGGTATTGATTTCACTATATATCTGTTCATACTTGCAATGACTTGATTTATGGTGGCAGAAATTCTGTTTTGCTGCCAAAACCTAATGGGCAATAACTAATTCAATTTTTTTCTTTCTCCCCCTCCATTTTTTTTAAACGATTTTTTTTTCAAAAATAAACTGGTTACTCCAGAATTTGATTCCTTTGCTTTGCCTGACATTTTAAATGGGTTAAGGAAGGACAGGAGACTGAAGCAAATGTGAGCATCCCAGAGATGCTGTGCTAGAGTGCCACATATGTTGCTTGTCTCCTCACAGCTCTGCATGTTCTGTCAGTCAGACCCATGCTGCCACCTCAGGCACTCTCTGTGTATCAGGGTGGAGTGGCTCACTTCCACTGTTTTTCTGCCAAAACTCCTCTCTGGAATAGAGGCTTTAGGACTATTTTAAATTAAACAATCTCTTTTGTCTGGTGTGCAACATCCAGAACGTGATTTGAAACTCTCATGTGTAATATATGTAAATGCTTTGTATAATGGTTTTGATTACTCTCTAATAAATATGTGGATGTTTTAAAAGATACATGTTGGTGTTTTGAATTTAAGTATGTCAGTTTTACATACAACATTATAGAATCAGAGATTTTAATTTTACACCCTATTTTGCATTTCTTAACCCCATCATGTCCTCTGCCTATCCCCTTTCAGGTGATTATTAACAAACAGTTTTAGTTTTCAGATGCCTGAATTACTTTGGAAATGAGCAATCCATGTGGAGAATGGGCACATCCTTTAAATTTTATGTACATGCTCCTATGCTGTATTTTTGTTTTTTTGGTTTTAAAGAGCTGCCCTAAGAGCCAGAGACACAATTACACAATATAAATAATATTTCTTGATTGAATGGCCAGAAATTAATCATTCTGCAGGGTGGCTGCATGGCGTGTCTTCAACCCACACAATGGCGTTGTTCTAGAATCAAGAGGAATAAATGGGAAAAAATTATAAATGCCTGGTGTGCTCTAAATATTTTAAAGAAGGAAGCTTTAAGAACTCTGTGGTTTATTTCACTGTCCATGAGTATTTGTGGTGTCCATTGCTAGACATGTTTGATTGCAAGTCTCAGTGCTTTAATTTCACTTTTCATGTGAACCTGAGTGTGAAGTGCCACAGTGTCAGTCAGCTCTCAGATAAACATTCGGTATAACAAAAGTAAAATTCTTGCTGCTTTTGGTTTGATAAATGATGCCACATTTAATTGGTATATATACTGTTTAACGGATATGTGTTAGCCCTTCTGCCTTAAATAGAAATTTTAATCTAAAGTTTAGATCTATTTAAAGGTTATATTAAACTGTTTGTTTGGTTCACTCTATATGAAAGTCACTCCTTCCAGAATAGGTCACAAATGTCTTGAGAAATATGAATAATTTTGTCCTAATAATAACTGAGTATCTCAAATGCCAAATTCTTCACTCCCTTAAAGTTTAAAGAAAACAGTGGAATGTGCAAATATGGGAGAAACCTAATATATTTGAAATGCAGCCTGTAGAGGGGAGGAGATGTGAAGAGGGCAAACTCTGGGTTGGCAGCACCCATCTCTGTCTAGGGCAGCTCAGACAGCTCCATCCCTCCACTCATCCTCCCACACTGGAACACCACTGGGGAAAGAGTCATGAGTAATAAAGTTTAAATAAGAACCCCTGGTGCTGAAAAAGAATACACTGACAATTTTGAATGGCATCTTCTGTGTGGTGAAATGCCCTTGCAGAGTGTGGGGGGCGGTGCTGCCCTGGGAGCTGTTGAACCTGCAGCTCCCTCTCTCCTCACATTCACCTTGGGAAGCCTTAATGCAAAGCTGAGCTGAGTGCTTGGGCAGAGATAGTGTTCTAAAACATTGCTTGGCTGTTTAAGAATAGCTGCCCAAAAACCCTGACATAAAAGGGAAATGTGGTCCAAATATTATTTTTTTGTTTGTTCTGTTCTTCAGTGAGGAATTCTATAAACTCTTAAGAGGAGTGAAATGAAAATAAAAAAACTTGTGTAAAAAAAACCCCAACAGCCTGAAAATACTAAAGCAGCCTGACAATACTAAAAATTGAGATTCTGAAGTCTTTGCTCTTTCCCTTCCTGGTTTCCCAGCAGTCCCTCTTGGAGAACTCTGTCATGGAAGAAGGAAAATACAGTTTTGTTCATGTCGCAAGTTAGATTCTTTTTTTGTGTGTTATTAACAGGTTTGGCAAACATCGCAAAGATGACAAGAGTGAGAAAACTGGTAAAATAAAAGTGCAGGAAGCTCTTACTTCAGAAGAGGAGAGAATACGAATGAAGCAAGAACAGGAGAGGTAGACTTCAGTATTTGCTTAAACCTTGATAGAGAGAGTTTGTTTTTTAAATTAAATAACAAGTTCAATTTTCACTGATGAAATTTTCCACATGTTGATATGTTTATATACTTTAAATAACAAGACAAAGCTGGATTTATTTTGGACATTAGCATGAACAGCTCCTTTGGCTGTTTTAAGCATCTTTTATAGACACAGAGCTCCTTTCTTACTGAGGTGACTGAAGTAATAAAATGTAATGCTTGCTCTATATATTCTATAACTGATTTTATTGACATTTTCAGAAAACAAATATTTATATAGAATGAAGTATGTTTTGTATTTTTCTTCAGAATTTTGCATATATAGATTTTTCACTGATAAATTTAGGAGAAACTTAAAAATTATACTTACCAGTATATTTGTCACTGGAGTTCAGTCTATTTATATGTCATGCAGTCTGTTTATGGAATGATATGTATATTAAACTGCTAATTGAAAAATGAGTGGTGAGTACCTCTATTTTTCCTTGTCAGCTTCCCTTAACATAAAAAAACTATATAATATGTATGTTATATGCTCTTCTCAATATTTCCAGTCCGCTTTTCATCCTGTCTCTTGTAGTCCTAGATATTTGGGCCTAGACTCTGGTGTCTCAGATAAATTTAGTCAAAATTTTGAAAAGCTTAGATTATCAGTTAACTTATACTGGGAGATGTGAGTGGAGAGACAACCTCTTTGAGTAGACATCACTTCAGTAAGGAGACAAACTTCACAAAATTTGATTGCTGAATGATAAATAGATTCAGACACATTTAGCAGTGAAAGTGAACTGTGCACTAGAATTATTTATCTAAAAATCATGCTATAGCTCAGCCATGAATTTAGGATTGATACAGAAACTCTGGAGGGAAATTTTCTTGTCCTTGTAGAGGAGATATAATTAATTAGTCATAATTATCTCTTTAACTGTCATCTCTATGCAACTTGGTCTTCTGCAAATAAGAATAAAAGTTCATGAATGGTGGCTTCATCATTAACAGCTTAATGGAATAGAGAGCCACTGTAACTCTTCTGTAGACTCCTCAGTTATACCTAAAATAGTTTGCTTTCAGTTCTTTTAGGGTTGAGTGATTTACAGTAAGGGCAGGCTGGGGGTGTGTGTTTATTGGTTTAACTTGTTAAACTCCAGAAACTTTATCATTTGTGACCATCTGTTTAGATTACATTGTGGGAATTTTTTTACTCTTTAGCAGATATACGATCATAAATTGATGTAAAAATTTATTCTTGTCTTTGTCCATCCATTCTGATTATAGAAACTGGCTGGATTACAGTGCCTGGATGTTTTTTGCTAGTCTGATTGGTTTTTATTTTCTCTTTTTTAACAAAAGTGAGGCAGGGTCATTAAAGTTCCTGTTTTTAAAAGTAAAGTGCTTGGAGATTAAATGGTAAAGAGGAAGGCTGGAATTCAACGATATAAGTGATGAGGATGTTTGTGCTGCCAACTTCCCTTCTCATGGATAGAGCAGCCACAGAGCTCATGGCAGGGGTGCAGAGCCATGGAAAGCTGCCTCGGGTGCTGTGCCCAGCTCAGGGCAGGGGATGGTTGGCCAGACAAGCACCACACTGTGCTCTGGCTTCACACACTGCTGAGCCTCAGCTGGCCCTGAGGGTTTCTTTGTAACATTAGGTCCCCAGAAAACCAGCCGTATACATTTATAAAAAGAAGAAAGACTTGACGCTTGAGTTAGTAACGTTTTCTCTCTCTTCATTCTCTCTGTCTCTCTGTGTCTCTCTGTCTCTCTCAGTAAGAATGGTCAGAGTATAGACTGTCCATGTGATGATGTAAGAGAGGTTGCAATAGTCACGCTGGGTACCAAGGTAGAATTATGAAATTATTTGTATAGCCCCCAATGCATGGAGCAAATGCTAATCCCTGTCCATCAAGTTATGCTAACCAATTTGAATCTTTCCTGAAATCTCACTCCTCGTATGTCATAAAAAAAAATTTATGTGTTCACTGAAACTGCAGAAAATGCATGTGCCAGAACTTCATAACAGCTTGATGTTACAGTAACACGGGTCCTTCTCCTCCCATTATCCTCTTTCCCTGTGTATTTGCTTTCCTTTGTGTTATGTCTCTAAGAGAATGCAACTTCTTTGGGGTAGTCGCATGTACAACTAATAAAAGATAATAAAATAGCAACTGAATGTGTGAGGTGCTTCCTTATGTTTCTAAAAAAATCAGACGTTGATTTGGTCCATAGAGACTAAATATTTTTGCAGTTAGATTGCAGAGTTTTCTTTTGATCCTGTAAAATAATGATGTTAGATACATGCTGTTAATGAAGAGTACTCTTGCAAATTAACTGAACAATCCCTCAAAATGCTTACTAGGAGACAGAGTAAAATATTACTGTCAGTGTTGGCTCATAATGGCTGCTATTTTAACTTTGTTTTCTGTGTGTTTTTTTCTCAATTTTTTTAACAGTGCAATTCACTTGTTCTATTTTATTTGGTATTTGATACTATATACCTCTAAAATGATGCAATGCTTTGGGGAAATAGGTTGGATTTAATGAATTTACTATGTATGAGAGACTAGGAGCAAAAATCCTTAGGGGGGGTCAGAGAACAAGTGAACAGCCCATTAAAAAATCAATCATGCCCACCATTTTATGGAATTATTAATTTTAATAGTATTGTGCTTACAGTAGTATTTTCTTTAAAACCTAGCATTCAGATGGATTATGAGACAAATAAGAAAATGATTGCTCTTCAATTTACCATGATTAAATTAATAAAATGGCATTTCATAAATATATTATTAATTATAATTTCTTGATTCTGTGATTCTTTGATTAAGGAGTGTATCTCTTAAGCTGTGTATCTCTTAATCTACATCCTATATATGTTGGATATACATGTATATGGTGTGTGTTTACTGACAATCTTAAAGTAATTTTGAACAAGAAAGGAAGTTATCTAGTTGAAAATACAGCCAGCTTTCAATGACAAGGAATACCAGGACAATTAGGGTTGTACTTGATAAGACCACCCACTAGTCTTACCAAAAATTCTGTAAACTACTTGCTCTTTGTAAATCCTCCAAATGTTGGAATAACAGTTCATCCAAGGCCATAGAACATTGTCCCATGTCACTATGCTTTAACCCTGGTTTACTGCACAAAAACAAGTCTGCTTGCATTATCCTTGAGTATCTGCCAAGCACTGATCTTAAAATCTGGCTGGGCTCTGCTGTGCTGTTAGAAAGGGTTCTCCCCAGCAGTGGCACCAGTTGAGAATTTGAAGCAAGATTAGGCAATAGTCTTTCTGACTGTGGCCTTGAGTCTACTAAGGAACCATCTATACTGCAAGTCTTGAGAAAGCTGAATAAACCAAATTCAGTTAGCTGTGGTCCTGTGCCCGATCAAGCTGTTTTACATATGTGCTTATTTGGAGCCCCTCTTTGCTGTGTGGTCATCTTGTCTATCTATCACTTGAGTGCTCAAACTGGGTACCACTGTGAATATTGCTAAAGTGGCTACATTCACAGGGATAGGCTAAGAAACCAGCCCTGGGTCCTTTGTGGTTTTGTTACAGAAGGTCTTTTATCAGATCCAGAGTCTCCTGATGTACCTGTGGTTTGCATATCTTCCTAAGATCTCTTGGATTTTGCAGACTGGAGATGTGTGAGTATCCTGAGTTTTTAGAGATGATTCCAACTGCTTGTAGTTTTACACAAGCATTGCAATGTTGGATAGACTTAAAAGGAGATTTTGAAACTTTTGTAAGAGGAATCAGTTCATATGTGTGGTCACCTTGTGCTCTGCTGCTGCATCTAAACCTCTGGAACCCCACAGACTTTTCCAATCTAGAGATGCTCTACATCTGGTCTTCAAAGGCCTCCCAGAGTAGGTTTGTTCAATATTTAGCCAATGTGCCCATTGATATCCTACAACCTGATTGCCCTGAAATGTTTTCTGAATTCTTCAAGGCCCTTTAGTAGTCTCTTTCTTAGGAGATCTGAATATAGAATTGTTCAAAAAACCTACTGCTTTTGTCTTCTGTTTGTTATTGGTAGCCCTCGTTGGACAGAGACATCCCTCCGAACAGCAGGTCCTGATACCTTTGTTTCTCCCTCTTCCACGCCCTTGCATTTTGTCTTTCAATTTCTTTTTTTGTGGTTGTTTTTTTTTTCTTTCCATTTCAACTTTGTGTTCATTACAAAATAAATTGTCAGCAAATCCAAAACCTTTCCAAAACCTTTGCCATGGTCTTCCTTTCTTTAGCACAGACATGTGCAGTTCTTGGCACACATGGCAAGGCTGTATTTGCCAGTGATCTTCAGCCTTGGACTGACTTCCTCTAGCAAAGAAAGTTCTCCCTGACCTGAACAACTTTACTCTTTGTATCCGAGTAGTAGGTAACAGAGGAATGAACTAAACGTACCTCTTTGTGAAGTTTTTAAGAAATTCATCTGAATCCAGCATGCTTCACTGCTGGATAATGCTTAAAAGATGAAAGTTGCAATTCTCATGTAATCTCATGATTCAGAGTTGGTGATCCATCTATGGGCAAACAGTGTTTATGCAGTAATCCGCCTCTAGAGGCACTTCCTCCTCCTACAAGCAAAGTCTAGAGGATATTTTCTGTTTGGTTAATACACTGATTTAAGAGCTTTGCTTATGTTCTATAAATCTCTGTGTTACCATAAACGTGTTTTAATCTTAGTATTGTATTCTTGCTCAACTTCCACTGAAATGGATGCAAAATCAAGTGCTTAAACACCTGTCTTGGGAGGATCAGCCTTGAGGAGATAAGGAGAAACCTTTTGGGAGAGAATTAAAGTGTTGTGCTGGTGGAAGCGCTGTGGCAGAAGCTTCGGAGATGCTGGGAGGGCGATAGAGCGGTCAGACGGGGCCTGTAGAGCCGGGGTCTGGCGCTGCTCGGTCACAGCGGCTCTAAACTCCCGTCCTGTGCTGTGCTGTGCTGGGCTGGGCTGTGCTGTGCTGTCTGAGGACAGTTTTAACACGGCAGAGCGGTGCCGCGCTGGGTGCGTGCGTGTGAATAGTTCCCGTCTGCACCAGAAACCTCCCGCTGCGCTCATTTCCCCCCTTTCTGTTTTGGAAAACATGACCTTTTGTTCCTCCGGGTTACAAAGGGAGCTACATCTACACGGCTCTGCCGTCGCCGTGCCGGATCCCGGCCGGGCGGTGCCTGGGGAGCGGCGGGGCCGGGAGGGGGAGCTGCGGGCTCGGCGCTCCTCCGGGACCGCTCGGTGTCAGCCGGGGACAGCCCTGCTGGGCGGCCGGGGGTGGCTTTGGGCAGTCGGGGGTGGCTTTGGGCGGCCGGGGGTGGCTTTAGGCGGCCGGGGGTGGCTTTGGGCGGCCGGGGGTGTTTTTGAGTGGCCGGGGGTGTTTTTGGGCAGTCGGGGGTGGCTTTGGGCGGCCGGGGGTGGCTTTGGGCGGCCGGGGATGGCTTTAGGCAGTCGGGGGTGGCTTTGGGCGGCCAGGGGTGGCTTTAGGCGGCCGGGGATGGCTTTAGGCAGTCGGAGGTGGCTTTGGGCGGCCAGGGGTGGCTTTAGGCAGTCGGGGGTGTTTTTGGGCGGCCGCGGAGGGGCGATGCTGCCGGCGCTCGGGGGGCGGTGTGGCGGAGGCGGGTCGGGCGTCTGTCCTGCACTGGCAGATTTGCTGTTACTTTTGGAGCTCTGTCAATAGGCTGACAGCACTTTTTTTGTGCGGATGTAAACAAGGCTGCGAGTAGAGTGGGTGTCGTTCACGCGTTATTTGCCCTAAATTTAGAGGGAAACATTCTGCCTGCTCATTAATAGTTAAAATAAAACTGATTTTTCCCCCCCGCCCCCCTCCCGCCCCGAAGGATTCGGTTATTCCATAAAATGCTTCCTGTATTATATTTTCCTAAGGGTATATGGGTCTTTATCTCTAACGTGTAATAAACTTCTCTTCATCCTTCTCTAGCACTATTAAAGCCACAAGCCCTTTGTTGTAAAAGTATACTAATGAATAGAAATGTTACAACAAGAACAGAAGTCTTGTGTTTTCCCTTCATCATGCATCATCCATTTTAATTAGACGGGAGGGTGGTGAGTACTGTGACAAGAGTCTGGAATTAAAATCATTAATTGATGTCAAGCTGACGAGAGACTGCTAACATGAATTTACTGACAGCAGGAAAGAAATTAACCTTATTACTTTATTTAGTACATTGGGACTATTTATTATATTTTCCTACATAAGTTCAATGTGTTCTGTTACTGATGATAGAGAAAGACAAATAATTAATAAAACCTACATAAAGTTTTATTGCCTCCTATCAATGACATTGGGGTGAAAACCACATCAATAATTTACAAAAAACAAACCCACCACATCCTTCTAATCAATGTAACTCATCAAAACTGATGCAGCAATATTTTTGATATTTTAGATGAGTATAACAGGCCATGCTCTCTAGCCAAGTAGGATTGCAAAACTGATTTGATTTAAAACTATGCCTTAGTTTCTTAATGTCAGTGTTGCAAAAAATGAAACATATTTTCTGCAGCAATGACATTGATTGGAATAACTGTCTGGTTTGATCATCATTGGAAGGTCAGCATAACAAAGATGAGTTTTAATGTTAAGCATCTTTATTCTTTAGATGAAAGAGTACAGCAGTGTCTTACAGAATGACAGCAGCATCCTATAGATAATTTGTGACCCAAAGGTCATAATAAAAGAATAGAGGGAAGGTCATCCTGTAGTAAAGGCCATCTGGAACTGTTAAAGTATCAGATGGAGTAGGGGGCTGAACAGCAGGACACTCTTGGTGTCTTTCCAGATTTCCCAGAGAGACCATAATATTTTTATTGGAAAACCCCAACTTTGTTCCTCCTTAAGCAAAATATTTTCATTAAGTGGTTTCATCTTACTTTCCTTAAGTTTCATCTACTTAAGGAAAAAAGGCAACATACTGTGATAAGGAAAGGATTTTTGTTTCTTATATTGTCTAAGAATTGTCTGTGTTTTTGACATAACTCAAAGGTTCAGCCTTACTTTTGTTGCTGCTGTATTTTGATGCCACTTAACAGCTTTCAGGAAAACTGTTAGCTCTTAAACCATTATTACTGCAAACATTCAGCATATAAGTAATTTGTAAATTTTTCTGTTAAAACTTTCACCTTCTTCCCATCCCATAACAGCTCCTCAGTGATCAGAAAATCAGAGCAATATGTTTCTCATTCTCACTTATTTTGTGATGGGGTCTGCTTGTCTCCGTTTCATTGAGATTTGTAGCATTTTTTTTGGCAGTGTTTTTATACATAATGGATAAGCGTGCAGGATATGAAAAAAAAAAAATCAATGGCAATAATTTTTGGAAGAGAACATAGAAGTGAAGCATGTGAATATTGAGCTTCAGAAAAACTTTTCAGGCCAGTTCCACTTCATAAAAATGCTGACTTTGGGACCTATGTAAATTGAAGGAGAATAATAGTTACTTTGTAGAATAATAGTTACTGGAGTAGATTTTCAAACAAAACACCACACATTTTTTAGCTACATATTGTAATTACAGAGATTTTAAGACATCATGCTAAAAGCATATTTTCTCCATTATTTTTCTATAGTGGTTCAACACATTGCACTTGGCAAGGTCTAGCCAAGTCCCTTGCAATATATTGAAAAAAACATAATTTAGGTGGTCTTTACAATATTCTGTGTTGCAAATTAGTTTAAGGTGTCTTGTAGATAAATAAATAAATAAATAGATTCAGTGTTCTCTTAGACATATCAATTCAAAGTAAGAGCACTAAAATGTTTCATTTTAGAATGCCAGTAACTTTAGGCTAAGGCAGCAGCATATCCTCTGATGTCATATGAACTCTCCTTTAGTGACAGAGTTTCTGTGGCAAAGACTTATTTGAGAATTAAAATAGCTCTACCATAGTTACTAACTTAATGAACTTATTCTTGCTGAATTGAACAGAACTCAAAACTGTCAGGTTTTCCACACTGCAATACGGGACTCTGACAGTAAAACAAAGCATGGATCCCACTCAGTTTTCTAATTCTTAAATGTAGCAGCAAGTATTTGACTAGCCAGAAAGATACCTAATGATACATTCCTATCAGGCACATTGATCCTCCCTCCAGACCGCAGCTGCATCCTTTATTTTGTAACCAGTAACTAAACAAGCCTTTTAGGAATTATGAGACACCTGGCTCTGTTTCTGGCCATGCTAGAGGTTTGTGCTCTCAGTACTGTGACCCAGTCAGGTTTTAGAAGTGAATCCTCAGGGGTATTGTAGGTGTGAATTTGAGGGTCCTGAGTTAAGATATTGACTAATAAGCTATATTCATTTTTTTCTTCTTTTCTTTTCTTTCCTCTTCAGTGTATGAGATTCATATAATCCTTTGCTTTGTTGTGAGGTTTTTCATTGCTTTTTTTTGTCACTTCATACTGTTTCATTTTCCAACATCCAGATTAGGCTCTTTTATACGTAGTACTCTGGAAACAGAGAATGATGGACCTGAAATAGAGCTAGCAGCAGAATTCTGTGCCCATTGCCCACTTTTGTAACTAGACTTCAACTAGAGTAGCATGGCTGGTGGATAGATAAGCTCAGCTCAGCCAGCTGATAACAACAATATCATAACTCTACCTCCAGTTGGTGCCTGCAGTATCTGGGAATGACTGATTTGATTCATGGTATGATATATGGTGCCATTTGAAATGTGGTATGCCTGTGTCATTTGTTTCTTGCACACATGGGAGCAGCTGCTCCTTGCACATCTAACTGCAGCATTCAAATGTTACCCAACAGTGCTGCTTCCTGAAATTGTTCTCCAGTTGGGGAAAAAATGTATGGGAAGAAATAGTCCATGCAAATCTGCATGAAGGAGGAAACCAGAGCTCTTAAATCAAGGGGGGATGAAAGCAGGAGCTTGTGTTTCAGCAATGTCATGTTTCAGCAATAGTTGAATATCATGATCTCTTCCTTTCTACTTCAGTCCAGCAGAAGAGCTAAATAGGAGATTTGAGCTAAGATAATCTAATGATCAAGGACCTGTTGTCATGGGTGTAAATATCAGGGTTTCTGGCCAGTTTTGTTATGGAAAAGAAAAACTAATTTCCATTTTACTTTCAGCCAGCAATGATGTTCTTTGATGCAACATGGTTCCCAGCAGGGTAACAGTCTTGGTTGCTCATTTGAGTGATCGTCCACTGCTGGGGTCACTGATCCTTGGATCAGACATGAAAATAAGGACAGAAAATTTCAGTCAAGGCAGTGTTTGTTTTGGAGACCTATGCTGCCTGTGTACCTGCAACATTCTCTGGTTGAAACATATTCTTTAAAAAAAGCACAGCAGACTAACCCTCCACCCTAAAACGTAGCAGACTGTTAACTGCAAAGTAGGCTGGAATTCCATTAAAGTGTAAGAAAGACAATTTGCAGGGTTTTTAACTCAAAGGTAAGCAAGGATTTTCACTTGTTTACTGCAACATCCAAGAAAGCGGGTTTGAGATGCTCTGCTGGGGGGACGTGTCTTCACTTTGGAAAGACAAAGGATGAATCAAGAAGGTCAGGTGATAAGGAAGGATGGGGGTGAAATATATGAGAGATTCCACAAGGTTAGAGGAAATAATTTTCATGTCTCCTTTAGTTTCATCAATGTCACTTGATTTCAAATTGGTGTTTGCACTTCACCTGCTCATATGCATAATATTTACTTTCTCTCCTGCATTTTTTCATTTCTTTACATCTTCATTTGTATTTTGCTGCCTTCTTTAATAGCCTTCTTTAATACAACTCCTTATAAAAATGAGCATAATGTTCTCTCCTTAATATATTAGGGCACTTAAAGTAATCACCTTATCACCTTTATCCTTCACCTTTTTTTTTCTTTTTTAACTGCAGCCCTCCTGGGTTGTAGCTCATTAAACGTTTTTGAAATTCTCATGCATCTCTTCTGATTTGAGGAGGGGGGATCTTCAGAGAGACAGTAAGTACTATCACATATTCTAATTGGCAGATAGGCTGTGATTGTTGAAGGAGAAAGAAAATTAAGACTGTCTGATTATGTAGATACATTTCTTTAATTTTGAGATGATGGGCAGCCTTTTTAAATAAAAAAATGTAGTCCTTGTTATATTTCTCACTGTTGTAGAACCAATACATAGGAAATAAATGTCTGTAAAATTTCTATGTCAGTGCAGAATTACAGATCTTTAAGAGAGATCATGTCACTTTTTCAAAGTAGGATCTGCAGGGTAGGCCATTCCGCAAGATGTGTATTTCATCCTGTTTTTTTGTTTTCGGGTTTCTTTTTTTTAGTTTACAATAAACAGCTTCCTATCTCAGTTTTTTCCATTGCCTTTTGTTTAGGAAGTGTTCCTGCTCACAGTATCTTAACTCAACTATTCCTGCTTCAGTTAAATACCTAACACATTATTCTTTTTCTCCGGTGTTTGCAGACTGCTCTTATGTCCCCACTCTGTCTTTTTTTTCCCCAAACAGCTTGATGTTGCTGACTCATATGTGTTACCCAGTAGAACTTTCAGATCCATTCCTGAAAAAGCAACTCACAGATTTTTTCTCTACTTTTAATTAATTGTTTAATTATTTGAACTCTATAAATTACCTTCTAGTTGCTGTTATTTAAGTTAATTCTATTTTTGAAGTCTACTCTGTATTTCAAAAACATTTGAAATGTTAATCCTTTCCTCCAAATTTCCTTCATTTGCATTTTCTGAAGATTCAGTAGTGTCCTAATTAACAATGAAAACCCCTGATTTTTCAGTGATCCACGTAGAAAATATCTCAATCTGTTATTCTGGTGACTGTGAAGCTATTCTTTAGATACTCTGTAGGAGCAGCCTTATTTAGCCTATTGCATCCATCCCATATCTGTTTTTCTTAGCCTGAGACTGTTTCTGCTCTGTTCACAAGGCCATTTCCCGTGTTTTAGAGGGGAATTTGACTGACTTTACCACATCTGTTCTTGATAACTCTATGGTGGCTACTGCTTGTCCCATTATCTCCTCTGTGCTTACCAGTAGTTTACTTATGAAGGGATTGAAGTTAAACTCATGAGTCTTTAATTCTGCTCCTTCTCTGAGGTATGTTTGACTTTTCCTAGTTTTTTAGTATTTTAGCTGTCCTCAAGAAGTTCTCTGAGTTGCTGAAAAAGTCTGAGGCTGCCTCAGACGGTTGTGTGTGCCAGATGAACTTCAACTACTTTAAATGGGTTTTAGATACTTTTTTTGCTGGTGTATTGAAGATATTTTTGTTATTGGTGATAGTCAATTATGCTGGTCATCTGCTTGCAGTCAACCATTTCAGTGAAGACAGATGCAAAGGGAAAAACCATTAAGGCTTAGGTCTCCTCAGCATCATCTGTCAATATCCTTCCCTCACTGCCACGCAGGGGAGCAACCTTTTCTTTGCTCTTCCTTTTACTGCTAATGCAATTACGCAATGATTTATTGTCATCTTTAAAGCTCCCTGCTACTTTTATTTCACATTATGCCTTGGCCTTTCTGATTTTGTCTCTGTATGCTTGTGCAAACTGACCACATTTTGCATGTGTTTCCTCATGTGTCTGAGGTCAGAGGATGGTCATATTTCAGTCAATTTGCCACACATGTATATCTATAGCTGATAAGGCAGAAGTGTTAATATTTTTCTTTTAATGACTTGAAAAATGTGCGTCTCTAGCCTTTCAATTTAAAAATTATATTTACATGGCCCTGTTCTCTGACTTTTTTCAAAAATGTGCTTAAGTTTTGAATGAAATGGGGGGAAATGAGGAAGAGGAGATGTCTTTCTTATTTACAAGATGTGGCTGTTGGTGGCCAGAATTATCCATTGTGCACAGCGATCTTTTGGAATGATTTTCCCAGGAAAGCAGATGGCTTTGCTGAGAGGTGGTTATAACTGTGATAACTGACTAGCTCTAATCATGGTAAGAAAAGCTAAGTGTCATATGCCGGTTCAGAGTGAAATCACAGTAATGCCTATAATCAAGGTACCCTCATTAGAAGGGTAGTTGTCAGAAAAATTCTGCTTGGCTCCAGACAAAGGTCAAAGAAAAATACAGGAGAGGACAAACTCCCATATTGACTTGATTGCCAAAAATTAGAAAAAGGGCCATTAAAGCCCTGAAGGCAGTTCAGGAGGTTGGAGGAGGAACAGTGAGACCTGGTGTGCTGTGCCTGCGAGGTATTTTTCACTAGCGAAGAAGGAGGGGACAAATTTGACAAGATCTGGCTGCTGGCCAATGCACTTTCTGACCTCTTTATTAGAAACGATATCTGGCAAAAATTGGACTGAATGTGTTCATCCCGCTGGACTAACTTGAACAAGCTGACTGGCTTTATAAACGTGTTGTTGTTTTTCTCTGTTTCCAATCCATCATCCCAGCTCATGCCAGTCTGATGGTAGAAGAACTGAGAACTGGCAGCTGTGAATGGCTTGTCATTAAGCTTCTGTCCTTACACAATGCTGTTTCAATCTTTAATAAACATTGTCAGCCATCTCACATATGTGGAACTGCAAGCGTTCAATACTGATTTTGCAAATGAGTGGGTCTCGGTGGAAAAGACGAGGGTGTGGATTATCACTTGGGCAGTCGCTGAATCCTGGCAGCAGCAGGAGGATTAATTGAATTGACCAAGCAATTGCACACCAGAAACAGCAGCCAACTTTTTTTCTGCTCTTAGGGGAGGGCATTGCTGCCATTGCAATGGCAAATGTAATGCCCTAGCCATGAGTATCCTTTCCATACTGTGTTCATCAATTAAGATAAGTAGTGATATTCTTGCAATGACCTAAATCACTAATGTGAAAAAATCCAAACAAAGGAGACTGAAGGTCCCAGGGGATTTGGGATATATTTATATTTTACTCCTAACTTTAGATGAAATTAGTGTTGATTTCTTTTGACCGCTTTGCTTATTCACTTTTAGCAACAACAGCTCATCCATCTCCACAGATTTGACTTTTCTGTTGCTGGAAAAAGTTGAAGTTTAGTTCTGCTGTAAACATTTAGCTTAGGGTAGAATTGAATCTGAAATGAATATGATTACTTAGTACCCACAAATGAGTTACAAGGCTAAATGCCCTTTGTGGTTAAGGAAGGGCTACTCAACACAGTTGGTAGAGCCTGGAGAAGGGTGTGGCTTCACCTTAAAATGTCCATGTTACAGATGTTCAAGTGAACTGTGTGCTGGACCATGCAGCAGCTACCTGATATGACTGAATCTTGACCAGCTCTCCTGGGAGGTCAAAACATACTTTGACACCTAAATTTAGGTGTCTAAAATGGTAGTTGCCCTCATCTGAAAGCTGAATATCACTCCCAGTTTTTAAGAAGGGAACGAGGTAGCTGCTGTTTGCTGGGGACAGATGTGCAAAAGCTTTTACCTTCTTTTTGTGACCACCATTTCATGTGCATGGGAATTGCTGTACAATGGGTATGTCTATCATTACTGGATTAGCTTGCAATGAAAAGCTCTTCTAACAATTATAGGAAGTTCTGTAGCTAACAATATTGTCATTTGAAGCAGTTATCATTAGCTTTTGAATTGAATGGCACGCAAATGCATGAGGATAGTTTATACTGAACATTATAATTTGAGTCTCAAAAGTATGACAGTGCGTTGTTGACATTTTCAGTATTAACACTTCAGCAGGAAGGGTTTAGAAACTTCTTAGGATAGCTTTTGTATTTTTAAAAGTTCAGTTCAAACACTGAAACATTGATTAGCAGTTTTTGCAAAAATTCTTTGACAATGAAAAGTGTTATGTGAATGTTAAGCATTAGCATTGTTATTATTATCATCAAACCCCCACAAAATCCTTAGAAAGGCCATAAATCCTCAAAATTAGCTGATCTGAAATCTCAGACATACACATTTTTATTGTGCCGTGTCATGAAGGAATACAATTCAGTGAAGACAGCTTAATAGACTTACCCACATTATGAAACCAAAGCACTGTGGTCAAACACTTCTCCAGATACTGGATTTCATTAGTAGGGGTGTTGCTGATTAAGGCTGAAGCACAGAGCGAGTTCTAGGTTCTCATCTGTGCTGCACAATGTGTTTACATGACCATTTTAATCTTCCCCACAACAGTCTGCACTGGCATTTCCCGTATAGATACTTGATGTGGTTTGTGCTAACAAATGATTTAGGGCATATCAAGCATATACACACACGAGCACACAGAGGGGCCAACATAAAATATGGCATCATATTAAGTTCAGGTTCTTATATAAACATAAATTCAGAGTTAAAAGCTATTAAAATTCAGAAGGGATAGTGCAGTATTCAGCTGAGAGCTCTTATTCTTTTCAAGAATATTCCTACATATTTTTCCCTATTTGGTTCCTTCAAGTTAAAGACATAATGATTAAATGTGGTAGGCCCTTGAAAAGGCAAACCAAATATATTTCAAGCAATATTCAAAAATATGTTAAGCAATCAAAATACCTATACTTTTGTCATGTGAAAGTGGTAGCATTTTCACACTGGCTTAAATGTAAAGCACAAGAAAGTAATTAAAAGAAAAAAAATCTGAACATTTTGGGTTTTGGTATAGTTGGACATCCTATATCTTTAATTTTAGTGTTATCCTTTGTTAAATATTATTGCAAACAATTACTGGGTACTTCGTTTATAATTAACAGGAAGATTAATGTGTTTAGACTCTGATTTTTAATACTATGTATGTGTATTAATACATTGTATTAGCAATTGTAGAAAATACTCTAAAAATTTTCCTAGTGGATGTGAACATAATTACGTGCATAACACTTTAACAATCAGTTCTTTCCCACTTGAATGGGAATAAGTATCCCTCACGGAGCCATGTGTGGGAAAACCTGAATGCTCTGGCTGCAAATGGCTCAGCATCCAAACTACTGAAGAGCCAATAGCAGATGCAGGAGAAAAGGTGGTTGACATGAAATAGTAACACTCACGTCTGCACCTGTGGGGAGCGATGTGATCTTCATGGCCAAAAGTCACAGAAGTTCACTGCCTTCTCCCATAGCAGTTTGTGTAACAAAGGCAGATATCACCTTTAACCACTAGGTAATTCTGTTTTATAAGCACTTCAGGTAACAATGTTTTCTTCTGATTGAATTACTCTATGCCATATTATTGTTATACTGTCTGATTTCATGCACTGAAATTTTGGTTATCTAAAACACATGGATGTTTTTCCTTCAAATTGGTGTCAGATAGTGTTCCTGTATGTGATGA
This sequence comes from Zosterops lateralis, assembly GCF_965231275.1. Classification (NCBI taxonomy): domain Eukaryota; kingdom Metazoa; phylum Chordata; class Aves; order Passeriformes; family Zosteropidae; genus Zosterops; species Zosterops lateralis. The sequence continues at coordinate 14,912,542 of NC_139762.1, forward strand.
TAAATTGTCCATTTAAAGGAGAACTAAAGCTACCAGTGTCTAAGAAATTTCTGATTTCCTTTGCTTCTCCCATTAAAAGGACAAATATCAGTAGATAAATACATTTCTTCACACAGTAATTAATACTGGACTACAAATTGGGAGGTAAATCACAGTGAGAGGAATCAACATGCACAAGTGATTCTCAGACCTGCTTTTCCTCCTACATAGATACCTTCCAAGTGATTAAGGCTGTAACACTTCCGAATTAATAGCTTTGGGGTATAGGAGAATGTAAAATTTTTATTTTAAAATACACCTGCTTAAACCCTAAGTTTTAAATGAGTTTTGGATTTAGATTTGAGTATCTCTCCACTGTAAATTAAACAAAAAACCAATTCCAGTCTATTGTTGCTGAAATTGTAGAGGAGAATTCTCTCAGCCAACTAGTATTATAGTTTTTACTTCCATTTTCCCCTACTAAAATAAAAAGCAACCAGTAAAGAAAATAATTTTGTATTTGCAAAATTGAAAAGTTATGTTAGTTAATTTTTTTTCTTTTCACTGTGACTGAACATGGGGCTTGTAAATAGATCATTGAACCATCAATGTAGATGGCTGTTGAAGGTAATTCAGTCAATCAGTTGTATCCCAAATCACTATCTATGGTCAACGCTTCCAGGATTTGTGGGGAAAAACATGTCTATGTATCCGTGCCATCCTTGTATTCCCTTGTTTTTATGGTGATCTTTTTAGAGTAAAGGAAGGGTTTGCTTGAGACTCAGTCTGAGGAAGAGACATTTCTGATATTCACATACCAGCTCAGGGCTGGATTCACATTGCATGAACACAGATGACTTGTGTCATTTGGGCTGTCACAGGCTCTGAGACTTCAGCATGACCCGGGGGAGTCCTTGCCCAGTCCATCAGGATTACCTGGGAATGTCAGGTGGCCAGAGCTGCTCATGTTTGCGCAGCTCACTCAAGGCTGGGTAACCAAGCTCTCAAGGAAGACCTAAGCAACAGCATCAAAAGTGCCTCTAGAGTGACTCCTTTCATTCTCTGACACATGGATAGTTCCTAACTCTGGAGTCTGCTGCCAGCAGCTCCTGGCCACCATAAGGGGAGCCTGCACAAGTGGCTGGCACTGAGATCTCACATCTTTATCTGCAGTCTGAATCCCACCCTTTGTGTATTCCCTTTTGTTTTTGCAAATCTAATCTTGAAGGGGCCATTTTAAAATTTCCAAGAATGTCAAAGTTATCTAACTTTAAGGCTTTTCTGTTTTCAGAAGAGTCAAGGCTTGCTTTTGAAAGAGACAGAGGGTTTGAATAGGCTGCTCTTGTTAAAAGTTGGTGGACAAGATGTCTTTGGAAATGGCACACAGCAGAGATGCACAGAGCTGTAGTCTGCATGGATGGATGCTGTCACACTGTAGTCATGGCTGTATTAGATGAAAAAGGAGCACATTTTACTAATGGAAGGGAGGAGACAGCTTCATTTCACGATGATGACAGAGCATTAAATTGGTCTGGGGCGACAGTGTAAAGGGGGGGTGTGGTCAGTTTGCTGTGCATGTGTGTGCAATACATCAACTTCTATAAAATACCAAAGAGACTTTGAAGCCCAGATCAAATTTTTGTAATAGCTTTATGTGCTATTGAAAATATGACCTATGCTTGTCAGATTCCTAAATGTCATCTGTTTCTATCTGTCATTTTTTATCATATAGCTAAATTAGTGCACATAGATATAAACCCTGTCCAGCATCACCTTTAATTTGTAACTTTAACACAAAGCACATGTTTTTACTTTCTGAGAAGATGCAGCCTGCTTTGAGAGATGCCAGATTCAGTTTATATTTTTTAAAAAGCATGCACACCTCCAAGGAATCATACAAGAATCTGCTTCTGCTGTTTACTGCATGCATGCAGACATAAATATATCTTTGTATCCTATCCCTATACATGTTAAATTCTGAAAAAAATATGATTTTTGTAGTCTTAAGCTAAGAAAGTACATTAAAATTCTTCTCTAAATACATTCATTAGAACCATTACATCTGATAAGTTTTGATGGAGTACAATACAATATGAACACTGTCAGGCCAGGTAATAGCACAGACATCCTAAGAAGCATGACACGATAGATTAACTCTGTTTACCAGGATCTATGACTAGTCATTATTTAGCTAATAATGAAACAGAAGACAGAAGATAATCAGACATACTCCTTAAAGACCAATGTTGATTGTTCCAATTTAATTGAAACAATTTCATTGTTTCCATCTAGGCTTCAATGTCCGAGGTAAACTTGAGACCTCATGGCAAACTGAAACTGGAGACCTTCACTGGTTTCCATTAAGACAGGCTACCTAAAGTGTCTGCTGACTGCTGCTTTCAAATGCCGCAGGAGGGAGGAACATCCATTGGTTTCAGCCTTCTCTTAATTTTCCAGGATCCAAGCGAAAACTCGAGAATTTCGGGAGCGACAAGCTCGGGAGCGTGACTATGCCGAGATCCAGGAGTTTAACCGGACGTTTGGCTGCGACGCGGATCCGATGTACGCCGGGATCGCCGCCTACGACTCTCCGAACAGTGGCACGATGCCCCTGAGCGCCCGGCCACAGAGCCCCAGGGAGGGACAGACAGTGGAGGCCTTGTACGCCCAAGTGAAGAAACCACGGAACTCAAAGTCTTCACCTGTAGACAGGTAGGCGCCACGCATCGATCGATGCACCCTCTCAAAATCTGCCCTTGTGCTGCTTTTGTCATGGGAGCTGGTTGTATCAATTGGAAAGGCAGAGCTGCATTTTTATTAATGGCTTTTTAAAGCCTTTATGTAGAGCAAACAGTATTGAGCTCACTGAAATGAACCTGTTACAGAATGGGATAGGAAGGTTGCTTTCTGCAGAGCGACTGCATTACTTCTCTTTCTTCAGATGGTTTGGAATTTCTGGAATTACTGTTGAGTATCATTAAAATGAAATTCAAATTTTTAACATAATCAGGTTTATTTGTCAAAGCTGTAGCAGATATGTTTGTAGAGTACAAGATTGCCAATCTATTTACAGCTGTTACAAAATCTCTGAAAGGTTACTCTCGTTACAGCAAAAATGGATTAAAGCTTACATGGATTCTAGTCCTACTGTAGTCCTGAACTTCAGTCTAACAGGTTGAGCTTTTTGATTAAGTATAGACCAAGTGATCAAATTCTAAGCTTCACTCATGAGTTACTTCCTGGGTTGTAGCTTATGATTTGTACGCTTCCTGCAGTTACATTATCTGAACTGTCTTGCTTCTTTTTTATGCTGAAACTGGGCAAAATTCTGGTTTCTGTTGATGGAGTTCTGAGTTCATTTGAAAACTTGAAGCTAAAACGGGCATGTAAACTAACATAAAATAAAAATAGTAAAAGGCAAAATTCACAGGGCTTTTTTGTGCTTTAACAGTGAAAATACACCTGTTTTCTTGGCTTACTATTATCAACTTCTAGTTCTGCGTTTTCTCAGCTTTACAAAATTAACACTAAAATCCTAGTGGAAGATGTATTGTTCACTCATTTGGAAGTTATTTATTTAGTTCATAGTAAAGCTATCCATTTTGCTTTCTACCTCACTCTTTCCAGCAGAAAAATATTGAATTTTCAGTTAAATCAGCAAAGCAGTGTCCTTGTGTGCAGTGTTTGAGATCTGTATAGCTTCTACATGAACATATTCTTGCATTGTCTGCTCTAGGTGCTAGTGGAATCATTTATATTTCAGCTAAATGTCTAAACCTCTTTGAGGGCTGAGAGTACTGTATTTGACCCTCCCCTTGATCTATTTTGCAAAGTTTCTTTACACATATTGATAAATATACATCCTCTAATATAACAAATAAGAAAATCTCAGATGTGTTGTCAAATGTGTATATTTTTACTAAAAATCGGTTGCACAGCTGCCTTTTTGTTTTCTCAATCACACTGTTCTCTTGCATTGTGTAAAAGGTCTACTTTTCATAGTACGTGAAAATAATTTATATATTGTGGATGTATGTACATTACTTCAGTAAAGGAAGCAAAATAATGTTGAAAGATGACAGCTTCATCTGTGTCCTTGAAATTTTGTATTCCTTAGCCTCATATTGGCTGGCACTGGTATACCCAGGTGCCTGACATTTCAGCACTTTTGTGGCTTTGGAAATCAAGATAGCTTGGTTGGATATGTCTGCCACGTGGTGACTCTCATGGCTGTTTTTGTTAGACCAAAGGCAGCGTTTCATGCTGGAGTTGAATGGCATCAATGTCACATCAACAAAAAAAAAGTTCTTTGATACAAACCTGGCACGGCAAAATAGGAGACCTGTGTGACCCAGCTAACTCTGTGTGGTGACTGATAAAAGAGCCAGGAGAGAGTGAGTAAAGTGGAAGATAATGGAGTACCGGGGGAATCTGATCTTAATCAGGTGGGTAGGACTGAAGAGCAGGGGAGTAGTTTTGTACATTCAGGCTGCTCCTGAAGCATGGAGGGTCCTGCCTCTCACAGCTGGTTCATGCTGTGACAAAAGGAAAGACCCAGCACACACAATGGGCCTGAGCAAAGGGATAAAATGCAAGAAGAGTACTAAAAATGGGGCATGAAAAACCAACCCTGGTCCTGTGATAAAGGGAGACACATTTGACAACAAACACTTAGAAAGAAATATTTAATTCAGATGTAAAAATATTATTATTTGCTGTAAATTTTCTCTGAAATACCCGTTCAGGAGTCTGAGGCAGGAAGGTCTGGTATATAGGGTTTTCTTTCTGCTCCCTCCTGACATCTTTATCAAGAACCAAAGGTTGTGGAGATGGTGAATCCCACCTGGTTCCAGGAGACCCTCTGGGGAATGTTGCAGTAATGTGCACAATCTCAGGCTCAAAGTTACCTCTCCCAGAATCTGTGTCTGTACTTCGGGCCTAGTGCTGAGAGAGTGTCACAGAATCATATAATAAATAGTTTGGGTTGGAAGGGATCTTAAAGATCATCATATTGGGTATGGAGGAGCTGTGAGGGAGCAGCTTTCAGTTGTCCTTGAGGTGTGTGAAGGATGTCTGGGAGCTTGACCTTTGGAATATTCAGTGTGAGAGTCTGGATTGTGGCTGAGGTGCATTCCAAAAGGCTGCTTTCTCTTTTACAGGCTTTATCTTTATACTAAGAAAGCATCATCTGAGCATTGTTCTAAGAATCCATTGTGATTGTGTGGACCTGAGGTGCTTGTTAATTGTTTTGTCTCCTTGTATGTAGAATACCCTTCTCCTCTCCCCATGTGCATTGCAACCTCTTTCTTGCTATCCCTTTCCAGCAGTGAGACCTTCCTCTTTCACTTGGCATCCTCTATGATGCCCCCTTTTGACACCAAGCATCCAAGTGCCTCTGCTTGAGCTCTTCTCCATGGACCTCTCCTCTCTGCAATCTGATTTATTCTGATAATGCTACAAGAAATTTGTTAAGAAATAGTTGGTTGCAGTTCTGCATCCTTAAAATATTGTGCACATGAGCGTTCACCTGTGGTGACTGTTACTTTCAGTGTGTTTTACTTCTTCACCCTCCCATCCTTTCCTTTCTTCTGGATGTTTCAGAGGTTACCCAAACAGTTGCTTCCAGGAAAGAGAAATCACTCTCAGTGTGTTACCCTTGTGCTGAACTGCCAGGAGCTGGTAATGGCCAGGCTGTCTCAAATCTTTAGCACGTTCATATTAAAAGCAGTATTGTTTATATGGGAAATGTTATTTCTATTGAAGTTTGGTGCTTAGTGCCAAACAAAATTTGACATTTAAGTATGTCCAAAAGGTTATTTTAAAGTCTGTTACAAAGGAGCATATAACAAAATGTCCTGTAATGGTTTGCATACCATTGCTGAATACTTATGACAATTTTTTTTTGTAACTTGCAAGAGAATTACTGTGCTTGTGTGTGAGGCCTTGTCAGGGTTTGTTTTCCTTTAATATTCCCTCAACTTCTCTATTCCTTTCACCAACACATGCCACCAACTGTTGTAAGTTTAACTGTATCATGACAAATAGTGAATAGCGAAGTGGAGGACAAGTATGTAAACTGCTCATCAGTGTAGACAGATAGTACAAAATGGTAGGAAGCACATGGTTATTCCTTAAACTTTGTCCATTTCTCTAAATAGAAAGTAGATCATATAATGTCAAAAAACAGCAAAGGAGAAAGAAGATGTTAACTCACTCATTGGAGACATGCGCAGCTAGATGAGTGTAAGTGACAATGTTTTACCCGATTTCACCAACAATGGCTATTAAAAAAACCCAGCCTGTAAACAGTAAATGCTACTCAAATATATCGTTACAAGATTTGAAATTGATTTAGAATTACTTTAAGGCAGATTTGTATTGCATCAGAGTTCAATCATTAATGGATATCAGTGGGGTTTAGAGGGGAAAGTGTTGCTTGGTTGGTTAGTTTGGTTTTTCAGTGATTATGTCAGTTACAGATCTAGCACTAAAAAGTGTTTTCTGTTCTTTATCCTAGAGAACCAAAGCAGACTGTCTTCCTTCTTCCTTAACAGAGGAGTTTATTGCTCAGAAGAAAGGAAGCTCTAGCAATAACTAAATAAACAAATAAATAAATATGTTGGAAGAGATTGATGATCAGCCTAGCTCCATATACAGGAGCTGCCCTTGTGACATCAGCTCCATCCAATGTGCTGATAGCAAATAGAGACAGGCTGCTAAGATGTTTTTCACTTCTATGTTAGGCATTGATGGAGTGAAGGAGAGGTGGAATGTATAATCTATGTTTATTTTACCATTCAGGAATGAGGTGTCTCAGGAACATAGTTCTTGAGAATAAGGGTTTCAGCTTAGCTGAAAAATGTCTCTAGTATGTTTTGCATCACAGAGAAGAAAAGCGGAACGACTGATCAATACTGCTTTTCATGTAGATGACAAGGATGCCATACAGTGGGGCTTTATGGCAATCACCTGACATCCATAGCTGAGCACGATGTAGAAAGACAACTCCTAATGGCTGTCACTCTGTAATCATTTCCCACCAAGAGTGCATTGTCCTGAAATAAAATAGAAATAAAATAGGCACTGTGCTGCTGTAAATCTAAATAGCTTGCAAATAGTAGGTTAGACTCCTCCAGCTTGCTGAGGACATTTTAATGGAAACATAAATACCATAATCATATGCTTTTTGCATGCATTTTGCCATTAAAAGAAAAAAAAAATCTTCATTTTAGAATGGAGACCTTTATGAACTGGTTTATTTTCCATCAGGAGTGGAATCAAGTTATGTCAAAGGAATATCTGGGAACTGAAAATAACCCCACTTCCTTTAACTGTCATCTGCTCAGTGCAAAGAGGCAAGATTGGTTTTTTTCAGGTCGGGTCACATACTTTGCTTGCTGCTTTTCCAAAAGGAAAGGGAGAACATTTTATTAAGTTGTTAACTTCGATTCTCTCAGTAATATCTTTGTGCCTAAATTGGCATGAGAGTAATGAAACCTGGAAACTGCATAGAAACACTCTAATATAATAAAAGAATATGTAAAAAGTGAAATAAGCAGACCCTGTCTTTCTAGTGTGTATAAAATAACTCATAGCAATAGCAGAATGGGTCATGAAAGCTATGAAATACTATATTGCTGTGCTTGGATAAATATTTGTTAAAAAAGCAGGCTCTTGTGCAGCTATATTAAACTCTTTATTAGTAGTGTCAGTCACAGGAGTGTTCTTAAGTCTGTGGGATCATTTATGCGTAGGAATCTGAGCTTACTGCTAGACCCACCAGAGATATAGATAGGAGTTATTACTCAGAGTGATGCATCCTGTAAATGCTAGGATATTTCTGAGATGAAGAGATTTTTTGATGGTTCTGGAAGTTGACTTGAAGAGCACTTTCATGAAGGGAAAGGCCACAGCACTGCAAACCATCTATCCAGTGACATTTAAAACCTGCAGAGCTGTGTGGAAGGCTAACAACCTATACTGAATGAGATTGTGAGTAAGCTCTTCCCTCCTACCTCTGTTTACTTCTCTTTGCTGATCTGGAAGCGTTTTCATATCTCCTGGATACCTTGTTCTTCCCTGTTTGTCACCTTCTGCCATCAGAGCCCTGCAGATACTGTGCTACAGGGGAAGGAAGCACTCATGCAGGTAAATATGTTGAGAATACTCAGGTTGCAAGCATTTCAGAGCAGGGACCTTCTTGTTTGCAAATTCCATAAGTAATCAGTGATGTTTCAGAAATTAACAGTCTCAGGTTTTAAATCCTCACTTTCCAGTCAGTGTCACTCTTTTATGGCATTAAGAAGCTTCATTCATGTGAGAATCTGACTTCTGGAAAGACTTTCCTGGCCTAGGAGATGGCACATATGCCATTATGGAATAATCAGACTCTCCAAGGCAAACCGGCCTGGAGAGCAGTGGGTTAATGAACTATTTGCAGATCTCTAATGTGTAAAACTGAAAATAATACTTGGAAGTCATTGTGGTATTTTTCCTCCTCTGTCTGTTATAACCCAGAAAAGGATTAGTTAGAGCCTCTGTGAGACTCTTCATGGGGTTTAATTTCACTTTAGCGCTAACACATTGGGGTTTTTTGTTTCTCTACCCTTCATCCTATAAGCCAGTAATCCTTGCCCCCAGGACTGCCTAAAAATTAGCTTAGTCTCTCACAGACCCGTATATTTAGAACCCAATAGACACTATTAGCATTGGCATTTTATTATCTTAGGTTGGTTGTTTTCTTTTGTTCTTCCATCTTGATAGAATATAAGACAAGTTTTAATATAAATTCATGAGGATTTGTGTAGGCTCCCTATTGTGAAAGTATGCAATTGCACTCCCCTGTTTGGGTTACCACTTTGGTGGAATAAATGGCAGACTTACAGTGAACTCTATTCACGTCTCCCATTTTAATTACTTGAAAGTCCTGTTCTCTCTCTGAATAGATACCAGCACTGATACTGTTGTGAGAACCACATCTTTCTCCATTTACCACAGCCACAGCCTCACGGAAACCCCAGTGCTTTCTCTTCCCCTCTCCTCTGGCTAGCCTGCCCTGCAGTCTGAAGTGTGACAGCTATTTGTTTGTTTTCACAAAAGCAGCTGGAGTTAGTAGCTGTACAAATGGCTGCAGTGGGCAAATGCACAGAGAGATAAGGGATGAACTTCCCTCTCTGGGTTACAGGACCAGGAGGTGAGAAGGGGCCCACCCAAACGTGCCCTTGGTGCCCCTGTTGTGGGGGGCTGCAGAGGGTCCCTGGTGCTGGAAGTTGGGACTGTCTGCATAGCTGGGTGATTTTCAATTCTTTAAGTGCAGATGAGACATTATTTATAAAAGAGGGAGGGGTGTCAAAACCTTTCATTTTAATACAATATATTAGTAATTTAAATACATTGTAACTGAATTATGCATAGTATTTTTTGTTGGTATATTAGTACAATTTGCACACAGATATAGATTGATTGAATGTTTTGTTGGTTGGATTAAAAAAGAGAAAGATCTTTACTTTTTTTTCAAATGGTAGAAGTTAATATTTAATTAAAAAAAAAGGAAAAAGAAAACTATAATTGTATATCCTAGTATCAAAAAAACATTATACAAAAAGCTAGAAAAGGCCATGTCTCGGGCATTAAATGGTTATTGTATGGCTTGAGATTGCAGTCCAAAAACCCAGCTGTGTGTGTAACGTGCACATCTTTTTTTCCACTAATGCCATCAATGCAACTTGAAGTTCTTCATCCTGAGAAAATTATGGGGAATATTTGAGTACACAAAGCTGAAAAAGCAAAGGCTTTCCCATTCATTAAATCAAGTGCTTTGATCCTACTGGTGTAAACTGCTAAAATCTGTTCTTTGTGAGTCCTACTAACCAAAATTTGGATTGCAGACTGATGTTGTGCCTCACTTGAACACCATAATTTAATCAGTTTAATTTGTTGTTGCTGTTGAATGTGGCCTTTCTAAATAGAATACAAATTTATGATGTTTTTGTCTTTTATGTCCCTCCAGTCAACCCATCTGTTCCTCTTTGGTGAAGGATTCAGGCTTCTCCTTTCCAAGCATTTGAAGAGCTAGGGTTTTTTCATTTTAGATTTGTCTGCTTATGGGAGAGGGGTGCACAGAAAGGGCTTGGAGAGAGTCCTGTGTTTTCATGAAATCTTGACTTTTAACTTTCTAAAATTAAATATGCAAGATGAAGTTAGATCTTAAATGTAATAGATTAATTAATTTAATACATGAACAGTAAAATGTTCTTCTAATATTGGAGGGTTTGAAGGAGTTTTTCTTCTTTTTTATTTTTATGAATGATATCTCCTTTACAGATGAGACAAACTATATTTAACTACACTATTTATCCTTATGGCCAGTCTTGTTTGTTTATGTGTCTTACAAATCATCCTGCTTATGGTCAAAGTACTTTGTCACTGGAGGAAGTGGTAGAGTCTAATTGTGGGGAGGAATCCTCTGCAGTGAACTTCAGGAAGGAAAATAGCATCACTTCATATAGTTGCAGGGGGAAGTGGTTAATTCCTTTTAACATATTGTAAACTCACTGAATGAATGCGTATGAAACATACCACACTGGCAGCCCTGGAAACTGAGAAATTGCTGAAAGATCTCATTTCAGTTTGTTCTTGGTTGGAAAACTAAAAAACAGTGCTTTTCCACTCATCACTCAGAAAACAGTGTATATTCCCACAGCTTTGTACTTCGTGATATATTGTTAAAGAAGTGGTTTATAAGGTGTTTGAAGTCTTGTTGCTTAAGGCTCAAACACTGTGATGTGAAACATTGAAAGGTTTCTTGCATGACCTATTTTATATGATTAGGTATTTCTGAAGAACATCAGGCTTATTTCTAAAATCAGACTTACTTGCCATGAAATTTTTTTCATTCTTCAAAATACTAGTGGCATTTAAATAGCTTTTCAATTTGATGTGTTCATAGCACTCTTTCTTACATGATGGATATATCAAATGCTATTATGGTAAATAGATGACATATTTGTAATGGATAGGTAATTTCATCTACCCAGAGTTTAGACAGTGATATAACATATAAGACTTAATTTATGAAAGAAAAAGCAGAGGAGCAGATTTTGCTTCATTTTAATTTGTGTGTATAGTTTCGTAACAATAACGTGTGGCATGCCTGAGCTGCATTGCTTTCTGTAATGAAATGTCTTCTGTGTGCAACAATTCATTGTTGATTACAGCCTTCCCTTATTTCTAGGTTTTCATATAAAAGGAAACAGTACAAACTGGGATGAAAAGAGAATTCATAATTTCTACTCCTAATGTTTAAAAAAACCCAGCTAGAATTAGACTTCAAGGGATGTGCGAACTAATGTCTCTCAGACTTTTCATTTCCACTTGTCTTTGGGATGGGAAGAGCTCTGACCTGGCAAACAAAGAAGACAGAAAATATTAGCATCGGTCTTTATTTTCAGAGACATAGTTCATGGCTCATTAACAGTGGTAGTATATGTTACTATGCTGCCGAGAAAACAAGCAGAAGTTGCCTATTGTTGCTTTGTAATTGTGTTAGTAGATATAGTGAAAAAAAAAGAAAAAAGCAGAAAAAGAAGGTTTAGCTGTGTATTATTTTGTACATCATCTTAAACTGTGTAGTGTCTGCCAGCTTAAGACAAACTCTTTGCATATTAGCTAAAATGTCAAATTAACTCACCCATTTTTAGGATTGCTAAATGCCCATCAAGGAATGGAGGGTTATGCTGAAGCTGTTTTAATTAGTGAAGTGTGATTTAAAGGTTGCTAAAATCAAAAAGAGCTTATTCATTTTTCATCAATAATAATTTTTCTTAATATTTCATCAAAACCTGCTGATTCGGAGACCACCTTCTGGGCTTTGATTCATTAGGACTGCAGACATAATTTAATTTTTTCCCCTTTCCTCATTCTGTGATATGCTCTTTCATCTTTGAGACATTGTTAAGATGTTTCTAACATTCACAGATTGCTAATTGATCCAACTTTTTTTAAAACTGTACTTAAGACAGAGGCTTCTCTGTGGAAACAATTTTCCATGCATTTGCTCTTAGTGGTTTTTTCAATCTCTGTACCTGATAAAGTAAAAGTTTTCAAATAGACATTGAAAATGGAGGACATGTATGGTTTTATATATGGCGAATGAGGCAAAAATATTAAGAGACGTGATAGAGGGAATTTAAAAGAGTTGGCAGAGTTATTAAGATTACTACAGTTACTACATTAGGTCTTTATAGTTTGTCTAGAACTAACCTGGTATTCAAACAGTGCTTTAAGTAATGTATTTTTTGTCTAAATCTTGGGGGGGATCATAGAGAAGAGCAATTATGGGAATTTATGCAAAAGCATTTTGCAAAAGGGTGTACAATTGAAAGAAATTGCTCCTTTCACTTTAGTAGGGCTGTTCATCTAAGTTTTGTCTACATTAACATACTTTGGTAATTTCTAGTTCCCAAAAGCATTTCTGTTACTATTTTAAGATGAGCTTCATAACCTGTTTCTTCTTAAAAGATTTCCCTGTAGAGCAGTATCTGGAAAACTTTCCATTTGGGTACCTTGTTAAAACAACAAGTGGCTGGTTACTCAGCATAGTGGGTTGGAGCAGCCCAAGTGCCATGGGCTGTACCCTAATCTTTTTCTGTGAGTGCCTGGAAAACAGTCACAATCTTCATTTTCCTTTGCTCATCTCAGTTGTGAGATGTGTCATACTGGGTGGGTGCACCTGATGTCCATTCTGTGAAGGCACAGTGAATTAGAGAAGGGCCATTTTTTCTTTTCTTCCATATGGTCATTTTCCTCAATTCAGTCTAATTAGAATTTCAGAAACATCCTCTATGTCTTGCTTAGATGGCCAGAGCTAAGTTGTTTGTCCTGTGAAGCCACACTGAACAGTTCATGCAGACTGAATTTCATTAGCTTTCATTAGTTGTGCTGTTCTGCTGTAGTTAAAACTGCTGCAGCTCAAGATGTCAGAATTTAGCAGGAAAATAAGTAAAGCCAACATACCATTCAGTGTCAGAAATAATCCTTCTTTATTGGAGCTTACACTTACGCTTTTCATTATTCCTTCTCATGGCTTCTGTCTTTTGTGTTGCATGTTGTATTTGTGTGTCCATATTCAGTAGAGCACATGCTCATGTGCAGAATGAAATGCAGATACAAGAATGTGTTTTTCTGTGACAGAATTTTTATGTGCATGTGTTTAGGTCTCTCTATATGTTTTTGTATTTAGAAAATCTCTAAAAATTCCTCTGCTCCAGAGGGAGTGACCTCCAGAAGTCAGCTACTCCAACCCCCTGCTCAGAGTGCGTTTGGTCAGGTCAGGTTGCTCAGTGCTGCAGTAGTGTCCTGAATATCTCTGAGGATGGATATTTCATTCAGCTCCCTGGGTGCCTGTTCCAGTATTTGATCAGCTTCATGCTAGATAGAAAAACAAAGGCCAAAAGAAAAAGCCTTTTATATCAGAATTTCCTGTGCGCCTGTTTGTGTCCATTTTCTCTCGTTCTAGTGCTGTGCAACTCAGAGAGGAGTCTGCTGTATGTATAAAAAATAAACTAAAAAACCTAACCAAAATTAATGAATCACTTCATGTAATATTTGGAATATGAAATGAGAGATTCAAATTTTTCAGGCATCAAAAGAAATTTTAAAATAATAAGAATTTCCTTACAAAACAATTGTTATCATTGAACTTCTTGAATGATTGCCAATGTTGGCTTTTTTACCTATTGTATTTTCATATTTCAGAATGCACTCAACTACATACCTTGTTTCTCCTGAGTTATTTTGAAAATATGTATTGTCTTTTTCTCTACTACACTCTCAAAACTTGAATAATAACTCTGAAGAAAAAGTATAACTCTTGATTCTTCTTTAAATGAAGGAGGCTGCCCAGGAAGTTGCCTTTTCTCCTTTGCTTCACAGGTTTTGTATTATGCTTACAGCATTCAGCTCCTCCAAAAATGATGCATCTTAAAGTACCCTTAAAATGACTCAGAGCTGTGTGTGTTGTTGGATTGCTCCTCACACATCCTTAGTTCTGGTAGGGCAGGATTGCTGCTGTGTAGGATGTGTGGCTCTCGCAGCCTTTCTTTTGCTAAAGTATTTTCTGTTTTTCTTTTAACACTGAGGTTCTGTGGCTCATCAGCACTGTTTACTGGACAAAAAGAGATAATAACTCCCAGAGAAATGATACTCAGTTGGCAGTGAATTCTGAAACAAAGGCTGTGAGCATTTCTCAAAGTCCTGCTTGCTATGTTCATTCTGGGCTGGAATTTGCAGTTGGTGAGTGCTTTGCAGGAATAGAGGCTCAGGAGACACGGGATCTCCTGTGGAGCTGAAGGGACACACCAGAGGAAAGAGGGGGAAATGTAGCAACCCTCCTGTGGAGATCAGGGAGAGGAAGGAGGAGACCCACCTGCAGGATGGAGATCATGGAGAGGAAGCTACCTGCTGAGCTTGCTGGGACAAAGGGGAGCCAGCTATCCTCTCACTTGCAGGAAAAAAAAAATTAGAAAAATCAGCTGCCCTCCTTGTAAGCACAGATGAGGAATAGGATGGTCTGTTCAGGGTTGTCTTTCATCTAGAGAGTGTATTTGCAAGGACCCTGAAGAACTCCATAACCTTTAATGGGACTTATAGTTAGTATAAATACTCCTTCACCCCTCAGTTGATCCCCTCACCACTCCCTGCACTGACACCTGGGCAGTGACACACTGCTGCTCTTTAATTGCACATAAATCAGGGCCAGAGAGTGGAGACAAGCCAGGACAGTATGGAAGGAGAATTTAAGTGTAAAAGGTAATTACCTGGGCTGGAACATGGCCAGGGCACCAGGGTTAACACCTGTATGCTTGTGAGAACTGCCTGTTGATATTCTTCCAGAAACTGTTTTCTACAGAGTTACAGAGAAGACCTTGTTAGCCACTTGGTCTGATCTCCTCTGTAGACAAAATTGGTTCATGCTGTGGTGTATTCTATCACTTGTGTAGTGCACACTGAAATGGGGTGCGTTCAACAGCATTATGTGGGCTCTTTCTCTTATAGCTCTTGTTTGAGAAGAAAACTGCCTGGTATTTAATCTAATTTTTTTGTTTTATTGCCTCCATGTTCTCTTAAATGTACTAAGGTCTACAACAGAAAGACATAAACCATCTGAGATTCATGATACCTATCTGAGAGCGTGCCTTGAAATACTAAGAAAGGAGGGAAAAAACTATTTTGATGTGTGTTCCTCAGTCACAAAACAGCAAGTTAACTGCTGCTGAGAACCGAACAAAGCAAGCTCAGCTATTACCACATCTCACCAGAAAAGACACAAAGTGTTACCATCTTCCTTTCCTTCTTTGTATGTAGACAAATGCAACATCACTCCTTTTGTGTGCTTGGCTTAATAATATTTTTCATATTTCACCCTCTTATTTGAATACTCCATCTTCGGTCAATTTATATTCTCTGGGTAGAACACAGAAGTGCCATTTCAAGCAACTCAACAATCACATCCTTCATTCTCCCTGAGCTACTCAAACCATCTCTTCACTGAGGCAGTACTGAGAGCAGAGCTGCCTCAAGTCATTCAAGAACTCTGAAAAGTGGTTTTCCATTTCTTTCTCAGTCAGGTATTTATCTCATCTTAATATCCTCCATACTTTCATCTGAAGGTAGCTATCTCTTGAATACATATCTCTCTAGTAGAAGGAGAAATGAATTTTGTTCTGCTCTTGACCTTGTTTTTGATGGGCGTTTTTAATTTGTAAGAAACCTACAGCATTTCACAAGGTTCTGCACAGTCTGTCCTGATTTCATATTATGCCTGTTAGTGTTACCTGAGCGTCTTTTCAGGAGAGGTCTACAGGACATTGTGTCTATTTGTCATATGAGGCTGAATGTGGACATCCAGAAGGAAAACTGTCATTCCTACAGACTGAGCTAAGTCTTGGTAGCTCTGGCTGCAATATTTTATTCCATACAGACAAACACTGAAAAGGACTCTGCACATTCAGCAGCTGGGTACACAATCTAGCATTCAAGCTAGGCAGTGTAAGATCAGATTTTTATTTTTTTTAGTTGTTATTGGTTTTTATGGTTGATAGCATAATGATCATTAATATTTCACTGGAATTTATTGTAAAGGAGAATTATATTGTAATGTTAGAGGGAAATGTTGAAACTTTTATGTGATTTTAAATTGCTGTGTATCCAGTCTGACGGATTTTGCTAGTGTATAGGAAATAAAAGAACTAAGAGAAATTTAAACTCATGTGAGCAGAGGAAGGCAATTTTATAAAGTAAATAAATACAATATTAAGAAGGATGACATGAGGGAAGTTGTTGATGTGAGAGGAACATGTCAAAATAGGAGGAAATGAAAGTTAGCAGCATCAGGCTGAGGTCTAAGGATGAGAATGAGGTTGTGTGCCCAAGGCAAAAAGAGCTCCCAGACTTTGGACTTGGACATGACAAGAAGGTGGGCTGAAGATGGGTATAGGGGGTAAAGAAAGGTAATTATGACATTTCAGCAATCCTTAATGTATGCCAGTATGGTCCTTGGCTTTGATAAAATTCACACAAAAGTCACCAGAATACAACCAATTAAATTCTGCTATAATACTTTGTCCCCCCATATGAGCTCTATTTCAGGATTCACTTGAGATTAGGCAAAGATATCTGAGCTCATTTATTCCCACCCTGCAACTTCAGCACTGCTGCAGATACAAAAATGAAGTCTTGACTGCTGCATCCCATTTGATACCACATCAGAACAATTTAAAGAGGCATAAAACAGCAGGAGCTGCAATGTAGGTGTTCAGGTTCTTGCTGCTTGGTCACATTACTATCTTGCTGTAACTGCAAGGGTGTTGCAAACTTGATTAAAAAAATTAATGATGAGAAACAAAGGGATGAGCAAAGAGACCAAAAGAAAAAAGTGAAGAAACTGTGCAAGAAGTTTATTGCATGCAAGTCATCCAATTATCCCTCAGAGCCCACATCCCTTGTCTAATTGCCTAAGTTGATCCTTCTTCAGGACTGAATGGATTAAATGAAATAGCAGGGCTGGTGAAAAGCAGCCTATGGGAGGCATTTTGTGAACAGGCTTGCATGAACAGCAGAATAGAGTTTCTATTTGTTTCTGTTTGTCTGGGCCTTCTGTTATCAAAAGAGAAACAAAGAATGAAAAATATGAGGGCTTTTGATTAAGAAATAGTCCCTTTGGCCTGGAGTTGAGACACTGGGGGATGCTGGAAAGCCTATCCTGATACTTTTTATGCTGTGCTAGTCTGTATGGTGTATCTCTCCCCGGGATCATAAATTCTCACTTTACACTATATTAGGTTCATTTAAAAAACTGAGGGAAAAGGAAAACTTCTTCAGAATATCTCACTACAAACTCACTAGACACTGGAGAGTGTCAGGATTGAGCTGGCATTAAAATGAGAGTGAGTGGCAGCCCGGATCCTTGTCTTATAGCAGTCATGTGAGACAAGCTCACTACGGAGGAAAGACAACTGTCAAAGACAACTGTTTAATACATTCCTCTGCAAACACACCAGATAAGAAAGAGTCCTATCTAATAGTTTAGTATCTCACCCTGTTATGCAAAATATCTCCTGCAATTATCCCCTCTAGACAACATCAATCCCCTTTCCTCCTGCAACATTAGGCATGGAAGGGAATGAAATCAAGAATATCCTGTAAAAAAATGAAAAGGAGAGGAAATCAGTTTCCTACCAGTCTTGTTTCCTGTTGGCCAAAACCTTCAGTTTTGCCCAGTACAATGCCCTCTGAAAGAGTATATTTAGAGCACAAAAAATCCTTGAGTGATGTTACCTTACTTTTATTTGTATAATTCCATAGAGTGTGGTGCAGTATTTTATAGAGTTTATAATAAGATCAGGTTGTCTGTCTTACAATTGTTATGTGAAATGTTAAGACATAACACAGCATTAGAAAGAAAAGAGGTTGCAGAGATGGTAGGTCGTTCATTTGGATGTCCTCAGGTGACATCAAGCTAAGAAATTAATTTCCTGAGAGAAGCCTGCATCAGAATGGAAACATTATCTGAAATGGAAAGAGCTTAGCAGAGGGGAGCAGAAAAAAAAATATTTTCTGAGTAGTCCTAGACTTATACCTGCTTATGCTTTCCTTACTTATACTTCAATTTTTATTTAAAAGTAATAGTTTTAAAAATTCCTATGCAGTTATTTCATCAAGACCATTTTCCAATTTGCTCTGTGGTGAACACTGAAATGATTCATACAGTAATACTGTTCTGACTGAATAATTAAAACAGTTTGACAGGCTGAATGTACAATGGATTACATATGCTTCTCTCTCTAGATAGATATATATAGATGATGATTAACAGGACTAGGTCTTATGTCATATTGTTTGATGGTTCAATGAACTGAGCTTTCATACTGCACTTAAGAGTGTTGATAGCATTAAGATAGTCATGATGGTTTACGGATCTGTCAAATTAGAAAATTTCACAGAGTTAAAGAGAAAATTTTGCGAAATGTAGAAAACTTAAAGGAATGCCACTGGTATGTTTAGATCCAAAATTTTTCATTTTAAATTCTAGCCTTAGCTCCTGAAGGATGAATGGATATCTCTGAAATACTCTGATTTAATGTGGTTCCATCAGGCCTAAATCTGTCGGGATGTGTCCCAGCCAAAACTACACAGGCTCCACAAAAATATAATTCCAAGCTTTCAAAAGGAGCTTATTCAGGCCTAAATTAGACAGCTGAGCTATCTATATGGCCAAAGGAGAGAGCTAGTATCCCCAGGAGGGCAATTCAGAGCATCCAAGTGAGATAGCTGTAGGCAGAGTTGTAAATACTCCCTACCCATACATATTAATCCTGCCCTGAGGTCATTTAGTTACCAAGTTGATATGAACTCTTAAAGTCCAGAGTCAACCAAGCTTCCTCTCTGGGCATGGTTCAAATGAAAGTCCATTCAGTGAAGGCTTGGCCATCTCTAGCTCCCCAGGGCATTGTCTGGTTTGCTCTGATGATGTTCTAAAATCCTGATGTTGTGGTGAATCAGCATCACTTTTGCATCTGCCTTTACAATCTTAACATTCTCATTAAATAGAGGCACTGAGGAGGATGTTCACACACAGTATTGGTATTAAGAGAGAGAAATCTATATAGTGCATAGATAGAGACACCTCCACAGGGAAAATCAAAGCACTCTAGGAACATGCCTTTCTCTAATGTCTGGGACATCTGATTTTCATAACACATGTACTCAAAATTAGATGTGTGAATACCCCATGAAAGGCAGATGCAATGCCTAAATGTAAATATTTGGAGCAACCTTTGATGTCCTAAAGGTCACAAATCTGGCTCCAGTCAAGAAGGATCTGCAGCTGCTGTAGGTTTGTTTAATATTTGCCATTTCAATGGAAATAAGTCTTTGGGTCACTAAAATGACACTTAGATTTCCATGTTTAGGCATCTGAATTGATGATACTCACCAAGTGAATGTTAACTACAATTATAGTAGTCAGGGGGAAAGTTAAACCTGATTCATGTACATGCAAGATCAAGCTTAAACCCTCTGCACCTTCCTGCCCTTTCCTGTTGGTTGGATCAGTGTCTGTCCTCATTCCTGTACATGAAAAAGCAAAGTATTATGTCTGAATTTGACAGTATCTGGACAGCTGTTGTACACTTTCAAATACTCCAATGTGCTTAAATGTTACAGGATTTTAATACATATAAATTCTCAATATTTGTATGTAAAACAAATACTATGTAAAGGAATCAATTTATAGGATTATAATGATCAACTATTTGAACCTTTCATTTGCATCCCTCTCCTTTCATCATAAAGTGTTTTCTGGGGCAAGAATATATGCAAGATAAAAAGCAGTGAAGATTTAGCTTGCTGAATCTGGCAAGTTTTAGAATGTTTCTGGCCTTGTATTCTTCTGAAGACTCAAATATTGGTAATTAAACACTGCCTGTTTCCTGTTTCAAAGCTTACTTTTTTCTTGTTGGGTGACTTAAGTGCGTGGATGTTTGTTGTTAACTAGTTGTCTCTTTTTGATGGGTATTTAAATATTACAGAACAATAGATACGAAAAACAAATTAATATATAACTGGGGTTTCATTTTTAAGAAAGGTATTGTTTTCATATTGTACTATAAAATTTTATATGCTTCAGTGAAAATAATGCCTGAATTGTTGAATAGTGTCTATTTGTAGCTTTTGAATAAACTTTCCTGTGCAAGCTCTACATACTTGAAGTTGAATTTAGAAACTAGATGTTGTTTACAGACATTTCCTGAGCAATTTCAGTTGCATGTGATAGCTCTAATTTGACTGCTAGAGAAGAATTTGCCTTTCAGGGACAAAATAGCAATTGTATACAGTCGTGTACTATTACATGTTCCATTAATACCATTTACTCAAGCAAGACAAGAACCAGTTTTATAATATATTTTGAGAATAAGACTATAAGACTTTTTGCATTACATAGATAATATAATATATGATAGATTGGGGGAGACATTGTTCAAAGAATAATTTGAAAAAATATATAAGAATTTTGATATCCCAGCAACTCTAATATTGCTTAAGAACTTATGGCATTATGTAGTCAATCCCTTAAAATGTAATAATAGATTATCTTAATACTTGTAATGGAATTTTTCTCACTTGATTATTATAATTGTCTCAATAAGTAAAACAGTATAAAAAACTTATGTTGGCAGTGTCTGCATAACAAAGGACTTGCTTAAAATGACAGTGTGCAAACAAATGTTGTTTAACTTCATAGGCAATAATTATTAGTGGAAAGATGTTTCATAAATGATTTTCAAAAGGATACACATCTTTTCAAGAGGTGATCTTTACTGTCGTTGAACTCTGAGAGCCCCCCTGATATGATGTCATAGGTTTCTCAAAACAAGGAAATAGTTTATTCTCCCTGTTTGGAGTGGATGGGACAAAAATACTGGGTTTACAGGGGAAGTTAAAAAGATATTTTTGTCTAGTGAGAAAGAGGATGAAGCACGGGAAGTAGATTATTTGTCAAGACTATGGATTTCTCCAACATCAGAAGTCTTTATGGTCACGTGAGATTGGCATAACCAGGTAAAGCTCATTTTTATGAGAGCAGGACTTTCAGGTCTCTTTCAGCCAGGGAAAACCATTTGAATTCACTGAGAATTTTTGTGTTGTCTATTATATGGTATTTTAGAGAGGCCTCAGCATAAACTTTTTGACTTTTTTTTTTTAAGGACATTATTATTTTTTCCGCTAGTCATGTGAGATTATGTGATTTTTTTTAGGAATATTTGTTCTGGTAAAATAATTTTTTGTGGCATGCTGTCAGGTTTTATTATTAATAATGTTAATAATATTATTGTAATTTGCTAGTAGTATTTACATAGAAGTTTGAGAGAATGTTTTGCTAGGACTTAAGGGAGCAGAAAAGAAAAGAACTGTTAGAGGTGATAGCATGATCCTTTGTGCTAAGTAGTTCAAACTATAGAAAATTACTTTGCCTTAACACAAGTTCAATATGTTATGGGAAGCTGGAAGTTCAAAGCTAATGCTTTGAAAATTTGTACAAAAGTAGCTTTGCCAGAGATGCAGATGTTTACTTTTTGTGTGTCTGAAAAAGAAAACTATAACTACTATGTTTAAACTGCTGTTATAATAAATATTTTTAAATAAGTATATTGCTTTGGCTTCTTTAAGAAACACCTCATTATTACTGCAGTGATCTTCAGGGTGCTTTTAATCAGAAAATCATGTAAATTGGTAGACTAGTTGGCAGCTAATAGGCTTCAAGCTTTGGATGAATTATTTTGTGCTCATACAAGTAATAGGCATATTAAATCTGAGCATTTCATCATCAAATCTCTAATAAAAGTGAACACATTGAATAGTCATACTTAACACTTGTAACATGCTTTGCTGTTCTGAAGCATTGCACAGACAATTGCTATTGGAAATTGGAACCCTGTGTGTTGTTATTGCTGCCTCAAAAAAAAAAAAAAAAAAGAACCCAGCTAAAGCAGTCAGTAATGCACATTGCATTGATGAGAGGTATTTAGTGTATCACAGAGGTTTCTTTATACATTTGTACTCCTCCCTGGATATTTGCTGTTACAAGACATGGAGCAGATGGACCTTTTCTGTGATCTAGTCCAACTGTTTTTGTTTCTTTAAGGTGGAGAAAAATTAAGTTTTTTAAAAAAAGGGAAACCTAAAAAAAAGGGCATAAATAAAAAATCTATACTTTTGTGAACTCATTTGCATGTGCAAATCACTGACTTCTTGAATTCACTTGCAGGCACTTTGTGAAGCAAATAGGAATCATCAAGTTCAACTGTTAACCTAAAAGCCTTATGTATTTTATTTGACTGAGTGACACAGATATAGATGTCTTCATTTTATTAGGTGAATCCCACTCTCTGTCTGGCTTCAGATACTCGTGAAGTTGCCATTTAAATCTAAGACAGTATGCTCTTGACTGACAGTGGTGAAAAACAGTGCCCTAAAACTGCATGTAGTTACCATGCAAGTACCCGAGTTTTATTCTTGGGGATGGTGGGTGGGGTGTTTTTTATTAAATCACAAATGAAGATAGCTGGTAGAAGATGAAGATGGACTTTGGGGTTGGCTGTGGGGGCTACCAATTTCAGTAGCTGTGAATTACCACCACTTGCAAGATGTCTATTATTTTGAATTATGCAGCTTGTATTCTAAATTTTTCTGGCCAAATATTCTTCACTTCAGTTTCCTGACTGCTTCATATTAAACTTTTCTAGCCTCATTTTCAACTGCTTGCACCACTTGTCTGTGTCAAGAGAAATATTCTCAAGTCAAACAACATGAGAAAAGCAGGGCATTCAAAAATATCAACCACATCTGAATCCTTTTCTCTGAATTTGCTGTCAGATTATTTTGTGAAAGCTGTGTTGGAATCCCAGTGCTGAACACATCCCATGTGCAAAGTGTAGCTTTGAGCTGGGTGTGTTGCTGTTGCTGCTTCCAGATTCCACCGCAGGATCAGGCCTGTGTCACACACAGGAGTGGTTTGTGCTGGTTTAGATTAAATTACATTCCATCAGTGCTCTAGATTTTATTATCATCAAAAGAAACATTCAATTCACCTGCCATTTAATCTCCCCTCTTCCTCCTCTCCTATTCAAGACTGAGAACAAATGTTGAATGAAATTATTTTAAACCCACACATTTGAGACATACTAAACTTAATCTTTCTTGTCCTAGATTGTTTGAAGTTGTCTGCTTTGTTAATTATCAACATCCTGGCTTCTGCTGGACCTTATTCAATACTCTTCTGATTCATTATAGAAAAGTAAATCAGAGTTGAGGGTTTAGCATGTTTTTTCTCTCTTTTTATGCAGTCTTTCTAAGAAATACAAGTTTTATTTTTTTGAATATTCAGATTTTTAATCTTCAATCTGAAATTTGTCTTTCAACATGGTGGCAAGACACATTTGCTTATGGAACTCTGCAATGTCTCTTCAAGACAATACATCTTCTACCCTAATGTATTGTTGTCTATCTATTAGATTTCTCATATTAAATGAATAGGAATAATTTTAATGTTCACTTTATTTATTTTTTTTTTAAATCATGGATGTAGCAGCAGGCAATGTTATTTTTCTTCCATGGTCTTTGCTTATCCACCCACTTCCTTTTTTGTCATGATGAATTTCCTTTGTAGTTGATTATAGTGATTTTCTGGTTTGACATCCCTCAGGCTCTGCCTTCTAAATCAATATCATCTTTCAGTGAATGTTGTTGTGATGAGCTCCCCCCCACCTTCTCCAATTTAAAGAATACTTAAGAATAACCCAAGTGAAGATTTTTTATGATATGTCAATTTTCCTTTCTCTTCTTATGCCGGTTCTCAGTCAAATCTAAATAAATTCTTGTCTAAAGGTTTCTCATTTTCTACTCTCATAAATTGCTACAGTCCAGATTTTTGTTTTCCAGGCTGGCATTTATCTTTGTCTTGTAGCTGTCCACACTTTGAAGTATACAAATACCATAGACCCCTGATGTTCCTTCATTAAATGTATTTGAGGTGTTTGCCATATTATGGAAGTCATCAATTCCCTCTTAAGACAGAAAATGCATCTCAAGTTCTGTGGAAGATGGGGAAAAAATAAACTCTTTGTTTGCTTACTCATCTGGGAAACTACAGTCTGTTGCCAAAGCCAGTTATCATGAGCTTTGATTAGAAACCAGCAAAGACAGCTGTTGAAAAACATAGTGAGAAAGATTTTATCTGCTTAGAGAAGGGTTCCTTTGACTTCGGAAGAGCAGAGGGACATTGCTTAGGGAATATGAATATGCATTCCTTTTAATATGTAGATGGCTATGGATCTAGATATTCTAGCTTGCAGTGGTTGTTGTTGTTGTTGTTACAGTGTCACTGTCTTTCTGTCTCAAGACTCTTTTATGACCCGAGGGTGCTTTTTTCTTTAATTTTAATTATTTGTGTTGCATCCATATGTGCAGCCTTCTAGTATATCAGAATTTGCAAAATGTGAATTCATTTGGCTTTAGTGGAGTAATCACAAGTTTGCTAGTTTAAAGTCTTTCAGACAGACTGAAGGGGGAATTCTGTACTGGTTTAGAGACACATGATTAGTTGCTACATTTCTGAGTGGTTTTGTCCATGTCATTTCATTTATCGGGTCATTTTCTCTTCTCAACACAAAATTTCAGCAATAAATTTTTAATACAGAATCTTAGATACTTTGCTGGAAAAGCTTGTTAACCTATGAAGCTTCTTGACTGCAGCAGTTTTGGAGGTTTTCTTGATTTTGAAGTTTTTCCAAGCTGCTAAAGGACTTTGTATACAGAAATATTGTGCTGTGGACAAAATGAACCTGAGAACATCACTACTGATGTTAATATTTCCATACAGAATCACTTCCCTTTCCCACAGCTTGAGAATTCTGGTTCTGTAAACGTCTGGGATGCTCTAGTGTCTCACAGCCATCAAAAATAGGAATGTTTTGTTGCCTTTCCAGTTTCCTCTATTTCTGATGGTCTGACCTCCTCCCAGTGGCAGTTTGGGAATCACAGAACCATTTGCTGAGTCAGATCTGCTCACTGGCTGCACAGAAAACTCTCTTTTCTACCCAGGATGATTTTCTGCTGAGCCTGAGGCATCACTGGTCTCACAAAGTGCCTGGTGATTACCAGAGCTGGATTTAGGTGAAAATGGTGTTAGTTTATGAACATGGGTGTGGAGACGGAAGAAGTGCCCATGGAAAGGGCATGAACAGATAATTCTGTGTACTTGGATGGCATCACCTTTTTGTCAACTGGCAGTTTAAGGTGGATGAATGTCAAGCTGTGCCTTTCTCACTTCAAACCTAGAATGATATAAAGAGCTTCACAGTGAGAGTCAGACCTGGCTTCTTTCTGTCATAGTTCTATGATATTTTTACTTTACTTTGTTATGTTAATAGCTGACCCTTAAGTAAAACACAAAGTAATATTGTTTTAAATCCTGTGGAGTTTTGCAGTTTTTTTGATAGGATTTTGGTAGGGGTGATTAGCTCAGTTGGTTAGAGCAGGATGCCAGCAATACCAAGGTTGTGGGTTTGATCCCTGCACAGGCCTTTCACTTAAGAGTTGGATTCAGTGATCCTTGCGGGTCCTTTCCAGCTCAGAATATTCAGTGAGTCTGTGATTTGTTCTCTGTCGTTACTGTAATTGACAAAATAATCATGTTTTAAGGCTTATTTCAATATTTCAATTCAAGAACTCCACAATTAGAACAACATTTTCCAGTTGAAATACTTAATTTGGACTGACATCCATTTCCTATAATCCACTATGTCTTATTTTCAATGATTATCTATGATTTTGAAAACATGTATCTGAGGTTTTCTGCATTTTAAATTTGGTACCTAAAAAGAGGTCTCATCTTTGGGAAATGTTGGCTGCAGAGTGTGCAAGTATTGCTAGAGCAAGATTCTAACATACAGACACATCCAAGTTTATCCAAGTGAACAAAAGGTGTTCTTAGCATTTGTGAAAGTGGAGGATATAGAAAGAGAAAATGAAATTATGTGGGAAGAAATAGTGTAGTAACTAATCATTAATCTTCTGATATTTGAAGTTACTGATACAGCACAATAGCAGTAAAATGAAAATATGAAGATCAGCTTTGACAGAATGACTAGAAGAAAGCTCTGAGAAGGGTGAAGGGGTTATTGATACTCCAGACAAAGAAGGGCAGCCCGAGCAATTTCAGTGACCCCAGTGGGAGGAGATATAAAAGGAGGATTTTGGACACCTGAACCTCGGTTGCTCAGGCAGAGATGTTTTTAGTTTCACACTTGGCTTCTGCTAAGGAATGGCAGTGTCCATGGTGTAGATGCACAAAACCATTGTGAATGTAGCTGACATGTTTTTATTCTTTTATTGTAATTGCTTGGTTTCCTTTACTCCTCTGTCTGAAACAACATTGTTTAGAGCAGGGCAGCAGTAGTTCAAATTCCATTTTTAATTTTAAAGCAATGGGATTAAGTTACCTGGCAAGAATTCAGTGGTCAGGGCCTTGACATTTAAAACCGTTTATTTTACAGGATTAGACAGATTTCTTTTTCATCTCTAGCAGTTGAAAAAAATAAGCACATTAACATAAAAACCACTGCCTACAGAAGTGTTTAGGTAACTCTTAGTCTCTTTCATGGCACCTTTAATTTTGAATTTAGGAGGTTATGATCCACTTTATAAAAAACCAATTTTTTCAAAAATTATAATAATTTCTTACCAAATTGTATTTTTATTTCAGTTAATTTGCACTCTGCCTTGCGGTATCACTGGCAAAATCAAACATAAAATGTATTTCTTGTATGGTAGTGAGAAGAGTGTTATGTGGGGTGCTGGAACAGCAATGAGTGTAATGTCAGTGTATTCTGAAGGTCAGGCATAGTGTATCAGCCATGACTGTGAGGGTACCTGACTGCAGGTAAGAAGAGCTTCTGGAGAGGAAAAGATGCTGAGAAATTGAGCAATAAATTTAGCACACTGGGTCCTCACATCCTGGTCCACACTTCCCTGTGTGTATGGAATGTTCAGGGAGACCCGAATGAGCCCTTTTTTGAATGCCTTTGCCTAGACCTTGCTACCAATTGATTTAACATGGATATTGGAGAGACTCCATGTAGTTCAAGCCCCAGTGTGTTGGGTATAACTGTATAGCAAATAACTAATCTTGACCCTTTGCTGTTTATAGTTAAGGGTGAGACAGAAGCAAGAGTAAAGGCAAAGTGAGAGAGAAGGAAAAATACCAGATAGTTACAATTTTAAGCAAGGTTCACTTAGTAGAAGATTATAATAGCATATTTTATACTGAAGAATGTGAGTATATAAATAGGGATTATACGTATTTTGTAATCATGGGGTGTGATTATGTGATGCATTTTGTTCTTTCAAGGACATATTAGGCATTAGATAATTATACAGCAATGGTGCCATGACATTAAAATTAGTGCTTTGAGATTTATACTTTTTTTTTTTTCTTTTTTTTTTTTTTTTTTTTTTTCTTTAAGGAAGACCTCAAACAGTAAGGCCTTCAGGTATCTGGAGTGTTTACTGACTTGTTAGGGGTTAAGATGTTACTGTGCCCTTTCCTGAATCTACTCATTTCAAAAGCTTAACCCTTTAAAATATTGTATTCAGCTCATTATTGTAGCAAGATGGGATACTTAAATAAAACAAAGATTACATTCTCAGATCAATGACAGATCACACAAAAAATGCTTTCTTCTATCCTCGCTTCTGACCATATGTTTAA
The DNA here is from genome assembly GCF_965231275.1 of Zosterops lateralis. Lineage (NCBI taxonomy): Eukaryota > Metazoa > Chordata > Aves > Passeriformes > Zosteropidae > Zosterops > Zosterops lateralis. The sequence continues at coordinate 14,940,347 of NC_139762.1, forward strand.
AAAGTCACAGGAAGCCAGCCTGTAATCTGTGGTTAAGAGTTTAAAATCACATGCATTTTTTGTGACACGTACATAGAGAATACTGTAATAGTTTATATTAGCTCTAAAGGCTCCATGATTTGACCTTGACATCTGTCAGATATCCTCTCTCACACACGCCCCCACCAAAAAGAAAAGAAAAAAAAAAAGGAGGGAAGGAGTATTTTGGAGCTCACATATGTGTATGTGATTTTCTTCCTTTACAACTACTTCCCTCTGGTTACTTTGTATTTTAACTGCTATTTTTTAAAGCCATCCACATATATTTTAGTGTTATTCTCCTGTGTGCTAAAATTTCACATATGATGTATATGAATATTCTTTTCTTTTTGAATAATTTTGGTATGAGAAATCGTATTTTCACACTGATTCCTCAATGCCTTCAGCAGATAGTCTTCAAACCCAGAGTGACGCTTTAACTGGTAGCTTCTACATAGAGGTTGAACAGACCTCATGCAAAAATTTCTCATGAAATCCTGAAGCATGCAGCAAGGAGGAGAGAAAATTGTACAAAACAAGGCTGCAATACCTATAAGGAAATTTGAGAGGATTGTATTAGTTTCTGTGACAGATGAATGTTGCAGCATTGTTCTCCGTAGCATTATTACCAGGGTAACTTTAAACAATTTAAAATTGAAAGCCTCAAATAATGAAATATCCATTCTCATCCTAAGAAAATTTTGCATACTAAAATGCATGTGAATCACCTGATTTTTTGAGGATAACTGTATCTGTCTTATTTTATAAGACAGCACAGGTGCATCAATCCCATTGAAATTATTTCTGCCTTCTGTTCAGTGTAGCCTGTTAGTGTTTAGAGAGAATTGTTTTGCAGTCGTTTTATAAAGACAGAAGAGAGGGAAATATGTCTGTAAATATTCTAGGCATATTCCAGTCTTAAGACAGCATCTTGGCCCTTGAGAATATTCACTTAAAATCTCAAATTTTAAACTGTTCCTTTAGTAGCTTGTATTTCAAGAACATTGGTTTCTCTGATTTAGCTGTTTGTGTAAATTTTATGGATGGACTGCAGTGATACGTAAATCTTCAGTATTTTTTGGCCCTTCAAGAGATAAAAATAGATAAAATAAGAACATTATATCTTATAAAAAATCTAAGAAGTTTCAAGAAGTAAGTTTGCTGGAAGAAAGAAGCTGATTTAACAGTGCTGTGATTTATATACTAGCAGTAAGAGTGGCATGTTTAATATTGTGTAGAAGCATAAGGCTCTTATTGTCTGTGATAGTATTTGAAGTGCATTTTTTCCTTTCTAAATTTGCAATCCATAGCTATAGCAAAAAATAAATATAGCAGTCACATTTACAACACAGTTATTATGTTTTACATTTGCTATAAAAGGTATATTTTAAACTAATTCTAAGAAGATAGATTATAGCAGTTTTACATCGGGGTTAGCTTCCTAATGGGTCCTCAGAGCGAGAATGTGCAGCATTTGCTGTTTATTAAAATGAAGCACTAAGTTTTCTAGACCTGGTGTTAATGTTATGAATTGCATTAGGAATTAGATTTTCAAACTATGCACGTGATTGTATTTCAGAATACTCTGTTCTTTTTTGTATCAATTATCTCAGGAATTTCATGGTTAACTACAGTTTGCCACAGTTATAAAGCAGGAACTTCTATTTATTGGTCAAGTACTATATTTATGTTTGAATAAAACACCTTTTGTTTTACTTTGCTTATCAACAACCACTACTGTTTTCAGCTAAGGTTACATTTAATAATTAGGTTTTCTAGGGGCAAGAAGTCAACTATATCTTTAATGAGTTCCGTGACATCACTAGGGCTACTTATGCTCCTTGGCAATAGTCTGCTTTGTGTGAGCAGATCACATTAGCTTTAAGAGAGTAGCACAGATGCCAAGGTCAGGGCATTGGTAAGTAAGAGATCTTTGAGTAAAATAAAGGCCTAAAACTATCCAAGGCAAGGGAACAATGAACTGCTGTTCAGCAATATGGTAGCAGCTCTCTTAAGTTATTTTGTTCCATGTTTGAGTGTTTCCTTTGCCTGTGACAGTTGGGTGAGGAGCAAGGAAGATCCTGAAGGTTTGGGCTAAAAGTGGTAAGAAGAAAAAATATGCTGACACCATGGTAGTACTGCCCTTTCTGCAGTTTTTCGTGTTTGGGCACTCCAAGCATGGTCACACCTTTAGTCTATGATGCAACCTTCATAATCAATTGGAAATTTGCAAAAGGAGAATTTGTGGTGGAGCTCTTTTTCTAATACCTGGTTGAGAAGGTATTTACCTGCTTTTGCAATTGATCTGTGGTTTAGCATTGACAAACAGAAGTATAGTGCAAAAGGCTTTTGTTTTTTTCTCTGTTCAAAAGGTGAAATTGGCAAATTCTCACCCATTTGTACTTCATATTCCTATAGATTGTGTATAGAGGAAGAACTGGACCTGCTTTTTGCCTGAAGTCAGAGAGAAGACCAGGGGATAGAATTAGTACAAAGAAAATAGAAAGAAAGGCAATGAAGCAAGTCCCTGTAGAGAGTGAGAGCCAGTAATGGGTGTTATAGCAGGTAGGAGAGACAGGAGAAAATGCTAAAGAAAAAGAGTCTGAACTGGAAATAGCCTTCAACCAAAACCAGAGTTTTCACAGAGAGAAGTGGTGGGATAATACACAGATATTTGTATGAGATTTAAAAATTGCACATCCCATCAGGCTGAGTAACATTCATCCATGTGTTACGTACTGTTGGAAATGTTAATTTTTTTCCATGGCACTTGCCAGCTTGCTCTTATAGATTCAAAATGCAGCCTCTACTGGTTGTGTTAGAACTAGCTGAGGAATAAACATGCCCAATTACTGAAATATGTCAGACAAAAAAGATGCCATACATAGAATGAGGGGAGTAGGAAGATTGCTTTTCCCTCAAGGGGATTGGCAGCAGTAACAGTAAAAGTTAACTACACTCATGCATTCCAAGTGATTTAAAAACTTAAAACGTCATAGCACATTTTTTATGTGATGGCTTTATCTCATTGCCAGGGCACAGTACCATTACTGCCAGCATGTAGAGCCATGAAAGCAAGCACTTAAAGCCACAGCAAGGCCTACCAGCTTGGAAGTTCCTTAATGACTAATGCCTGAAAAACGAGGTGCCTGGACTGGGGAGGAGGCTCCATGTTTAATTTAGGATTGTTCGGTGCCCTGAGCTCCGCTTCTGTGCGTGACCAAAGCCGAGCTAATCCAAATATCCTGACATTTCTGTGCCTACTCCCATCTGTGTGCACGGAGCACTGACTCAGCTGGAGGCCTTGCACAATGTGTTGCGGTGGCTGCTGAAACAAAGGGGAGCCAAGATCATCATCTGACACCAGAGTGGGTACAGCAGCATTTAGCAAATGAAAGATGGGAAATTGTTTTTCACCTTTTTGTGCCTCATCTCTTCCTTTGTCACAACTGTGCCATTGTGGAACAAAAAAATTCCCTGGGACAGAAAAGACTATGAATCTTTTCCCTGAATCATATGAGCGCTTGCTGAGGACTCCCAGCTCTTTATGCCCTTGCCTTTTTTTTTTATTCTGGCTGGTGACTCCTTTAATGTATATTGTATAAATGGATCTCCAGATTGTTTGAACTATATCTTTTATTACCAGAATCCCAATTCTACGAAGCTATGGGATGGCAGAGCTGAAATGATTTCTCCTGTCATGTAATGTCATACTCAGTTTTTCAGGTGCTGTTGCCTTGTATATTTAGAGAAACAGCTGGTTTCTAGGGAATGGGTTGGAGGCCTGAGGAAAAAATTGTTTTCCTCTAAGCAGGTTTATGGGAGCTAGTTTGCTGTGATTGATTGTGAGACTCTAGGTGTCTGAACACCAAAACAAAGGCAGGAAGAAAAAGGTATGGGGAAAGGAAGAAAAACTGACATCTGAGAAAACAAGTTGTTCGATAAGTACAAGCCCTAAGAGCTCCTTCATTCCGTATGCAGCTTGCTCAGGTTTCCATGAGCAAATCTTGCCAGCAGGAAATGGCAATACAGATTTTAATCTGTAGGGAAAAGCAAGAGTGCCAGATCAAATACAGCACAAATGCCCAGACATTGCTGTCTTCTTGCTCAGAGACACGGTTACTGTCTTCAGCCACTGCTCCCAGGTTAGTCCCCTCTGCCCATCTCAGCATCCTATGCTTTCCCGTGCAAAGTTTGCCTTCAGTACTTTCCACTCCTGCTGAGATAATGCTTTTCTTCTGTATGAAACACTAAATAGAATTGTTACCTTACATCCCAAACAAAGGAAAACAAACATCTTTGAGACCCTTTCCTCATGAAGAAACCTCTGTTGATTAGCATTATTTACCCAAATATGCTATCTCAGGTAGTCATTTCAGTGATTCTCCTGGAGCTCTTGGGATACTTTGCTGAAGCTTGCCACATATTAAGGTTTTCCTGCTCAGCATCCTTTCCTGACAGAGCTCTCAGTGTCCTGTCACTACCTTGTTCCCTAGGAAAGCAATGCACACATCATGTGCATTGGGATTAGGAAGGAGCATTTTTGCGCTTTTGACTCTTAATATAGTGTACAAAATATTGGTTTGGACCTGTAACAATTGGCTTACAGGACACCTTGCTCATGCAGTAGCCTTTAAATACTATGTCCATGAAATAAATGAGGAGCTGGCCTAGGAGACAGTGCTACTATTTAATGAGAGCTCAATGCTTCCGTGAAACTTCATATCTCCCTAATGAATGTGTTATCAGACATGGATATCAGATATCATTAATATCAGATATTAAATAGTGTAATGTTAACACCACAGGCTTTCTTCACAGCTTGTTCATGGTTCAGGCTGGTGTTTTAACTCCAGTGCAGAGATTCCACTGCTGGACAAACAAACCTTACTGCTGTGGCATATGTGCAGTAACTGTGTGCCAACCTAGCAGACCATAAATGTATAGCAGCTACGAAATCCAGTGAAAACTGAAACGCAGAAATTTGCTTGGTTTATTCTCTTTTGGAGTATCAGGAGCTCAGATCTTGAAAACTTGGTGATGGATCATCCTATATTCTGCTGCTGAAAAGCAGCATTAAGAAAGTTGTTGTTTGCCAACTTTTCAGAAGTGTGCTGTCAAATAAACCCATATCTTACCTAACATAGGAATTGCATTAGAAATCTCACTAAAATGCAAATTAGATTTTACTTCCTTCTAGACAGAGTTCATTCCTTAAAGGTATCTCTTTTCCCTCAGAAGTATTCACTATAGGTTTTTATTAGACTCTTGATCATACTTTACAATGTCTTCCTTTATGTTTCCAGCTGCCCATGGAGTGTGGGCTCTCTGTGAAGGATCTACTACTGAGTTTGATAGGTAACCTCAGCAGTCCTGTGAACTGTGCAGGTTAGAGCTGGGAGAAGTTCAGATGTGACCAGACTAGCCATGTCAGGGCACTCTATGCCTGCATATATGCACCAAATGCAGTTATGCAATGGAGAAGAATATCAAAGATGTTTTGAAGGTTGCAAATGGGTTTTATGAGTGAGAATCATCCTTTTTGTTGCTTACGAAGATGAAAGTGCTCAATTTTCACACACATAAAAAAAAAGACTGTCAGATGTTTTAAATGTAAAAACTGCATAATGTGGCGTCTTGTCATATCTGTGGTTCCCTTGTGGATGAAAATTTTAATCAGATAGTTTTGTACTTTAAAGGCTTTTCATTTGATTTACAACTTGTAGGAGTGGAGTAGCAGTAAGCAATCAGGGAAAATGCCATGAAGAGGACAAAAGGAAGGTGAAACACAGCGTTAATAATTTAGTTTCAATAACCTTAAAAGGTTTACCAGTCACTTTTAACCTTGTATCAGAAAAGAGAAGAGCACAAAAAGCAAGCTACTGCAGTGAATCATAAAAACGTTTCTTTTAATTTGTTACTCATTTATCTAAGTCTGGATAGAAAGCAACCAATACGTTTGTTAAACACAAGGGCCAGAGAGACACCCACCCATCAATTTGACTTAGTCCTTTTGGAAGAATTGCCTGCCATTTCACCAGAGTCAGTAAAGTCATGAACTAATGGTGATTGTGGCTGTGGAAATGTAGCAGTCTTATGAGTATTTCATAGTAGCCAAAGCAAGATTTTAAGCAGGGAATTGGGTTTTCAGAAGTGCTTAAGCAGGTTAGGCACCTAAATGTTATTCATCTCAGAGGGAAAGAGACACCAATTCAAAGCTTTACATACTTTCAAAAAACTGGTGAGCACCTATGTTCAAGTTTCTTGCCTACTGACCTGCAGGGTCTGAATCTCTGTCTGGTCTCATATAAGCCAGGGTAACATAAAACGTGACATCTTCATGTTGGTTGTGTGGGAGTTTTAGAAAAGGAGTGTAGTTTTGGTTTTTGTTACAAAGGATCAGGACATCATAAAAATTCATGTGGCGTTTGTATACATAACTTCTCAGCTGAACAGTTGTGCCTCCATCTTTTGAACATGTACATTTCAAATTTTGCTGCAAATGTGCTACATGTATTTCAATTTTTGGCACAATACTTTGAAACCATCTTTGTAACTCTCTGTCTTCATGGTATTAGGCAGTTTGTACAACACTGTTGAAAAAATTTTTAATTAAAAAATTGAATTCCTGAGATTCAGGATGGGCAACTGGAACTTTGAGACCTGCTGTGATTCAGTGTAATTTTAATAAAAATAGTCCAACACTTAAATGTCCAGATACCTGGGCTGTATAATGAATTATAGACTGTTTTTTGCATACATATACCAAATATGGCACCACAGTAATAATATTTTAATTATTATTTATTTATAAGGTTCTCCATAACTTTTTATACAGAAAGCCTTAAATACCCATTTATCTATCTTCTCTGTGCTTTTCCCTCATAAAAGGGAAAAGTCTTTAAAACCCTTTAACATTAATTATTCCACTCAAAACTGTGAGATGTGCTTTCCTTTTTTTGTCAAGTAAACTTGTTGCCGTTTGACAGCAAGATTGTGTGCATGCTTTTGTTTTGCAATTTTATGTTAGAGTTGGAAAGATTTTGAGCTCCCCGTATACTTTTTTTCTTACAGATCAGAGGTAATAATCATTTATTTGCATTGCAGAAATCATCAGTGACTTCACTTGTAGATATAAAAGAAATGCATGTGAAAACAGTGTGCCCTCTCCACAGAGATTACATATTCATTTATATTGAGAAGCCTCATGTAAATGTGGAAAATAGTGATGGCTGTTTCATTTTCACTGTTGTCGAAACTGATGATTGCAAAGAATCAGGTTACTTTTTAAAAATATATATGAGCTAGTAAAATGGATTTTTTCCATCTTGTGCCATTGTTACTTGCCTAATTACTGTTTACCACTATAGTGGAATTCTTTTTATGAGAAGTTGAGTGAACAGTGAGGGATGAAAATCTACAATTTAATGTAGAGAAAGAGAAAATGTCATTAGAACAAAATGTCATTAGAACAAGGTTGAAATTACAAATACTGAGAAATCCACAAATGAAGATCTCCATGAGTGGGTCACTGGGATAAGTAGGATAAGAAAAATGTTCCTGCTCTTATCTGCTCTTGGGTATGATGGTCCCTGCTGAGACAGGTAATGGTGTAGTGGGGATTAAAGTAAGGTCTTTCTGATTTGTTTGCATTTTAATGAGAATGTAATTTCTTAGTCTTACCTCCATGTAAAACCTCCACACTGTCAGATTTGTGGGGATATTCATGAGTTTAAAAGGAATGGTAGTTAATTAGCATTTGGAATATACTAGAGCTTTGAAAATGTGGACTGGGGGTGGGATAAGTCTGAAACCAAAATAGACTAGCACGCCATAAGTTTCTATTTGAAGTGAACTAATTGAACTAAATTACTGGGTTTTATGTTCATGGATAGTCTGTCTCCTGATTTTTATTATTTTTACTAAATTGCTCCTTATTAGAAATGGCTGTTGTTGAGTCCATGAATTGTTGACAAAAGAATTTCTTCATCTTTGCCTTTCATGGCATTCATGGCATGCTGTTGATCTTTGGAATAATATTCTGTAGTTTAGGCTTTTAGAGCACAGGAGCAAAACATCTATAACTGAAGGAAGGCAGGTTTGAAGCAATTTTAGGCCATGTATGCAAACTCTTTCCGTTATAGTCTTTGTTCAAGAGAGTTTTGTTCACAAATAAGCCCACAGATATTGAGATGATTTTTAAAAATTTTACTCAAACGACCTCCATTTCCTCATCTGACATATGCAGTGTGTTGTAAGACTTCCAGTAGTAAACAATTTTTTTGTTAAGTAGTGTACAAGTATCTAAATAATTGTTTCTTTGCTATTTCTTAATCTTAACCTCAGCTGTATTATTCCTGGAATCTTTGCTAAATTTATTTCCAAGGCACTAACTCATGAGAGCAATCCCATGATTTCAGGCTGAAAGACTGAAATGGGCTTTTGTAACATTTTATTTATGAAGTTCATTTATTGACTTTTCTGTAATGCTCAGCACTGTGGTGTCTGAACACCTCACAGACACTAATGTTTCAAGTATCTCAGCACTCCAGAGCAGTTGGCAAAGTTTTATTTTATGGATGGGGAGTTGAAGCACGTAAAAACTGGCTGGCACAATCACACTAGCACTTTGCAGCAGAGTTGAGGAAAGAACCTCTATTCTCTAATTCCCTGTCCAGCACCTTGAGCGAAACACCATCTTTCCTCTCTAAACAAGTTTGCACTTGTTTTCCAATGAGAAATAGATGGTCAAAGTGGTTTAAAGGTCTGTCATGGTTGGAAAACATCAACTGTGATTCCAAAGTTAACCAGGAGCTTAAATTTCCCCTCTGCTGGCAATGACCATGGCCCCTTGAATTGCAGGCACCACAAAACCCCTGGGGATGAACCATGACTTTGTCATAGTTCAGCTGAAATTGAAAACTCTGAGTGTTTTGGGACATGGAACAGGCACCAGTGAACTGTGAATTCTATCTATATGTATGTCTATATTTTTGCAAGGAAATCATTGAAAATGCTGTGAAGGAGGTGGAAGCAACATAATTGCTAAAAGAGAAGTGTTTCCATGTGGGAGCATCACCAGAGTGAAGTAGGGGTTGTTGGGAAAATTATTCTGATCGCCAAAGTTTATTTGAGTTTCGTACATCCATATAAATGCAATTTTACCTTTAAGTGTAATTGGCTGTCGTGTTAAGCTCCCTGTCCACTGTGAGGAAATCACTGTTACCACTTTCATATGGGAAGGAATTCAGGAGTGCCTTGTTTACATTGCTACCATTTATAAAACATTTAAAGCAGCTATTCTGCTGAATAAACATTCAAGAGCCCAAAGGATAAGCATATCGCTTAAACTTCTTAAGACTAAACTTTCCAAACCATTTCCTGCCAGAGGGACCTAGCAGTAAAATTGCAAACTCTGTGCTCCAAGATGAGATAGGCAGAATTAGATTAAGCAGCTTACTGTTGACATGTCTATTGATCTGGGTTCAGCGCCGTTTCCTGTCTCTGCTAGCAGTTAGATTGCTGTATACAATAACACAGTGGCCTGGTTTATGTGAAATTGGGGGACTCCGAGCATCAATTACTCCAGGAAGGCAGTGGCACTGGGAGATAAGGTTAAGCCGCTCACAGTGTTTAAGACTGCTGAAACCCAAGCAACATATTTGCTGTCTAAATTGCTGCTTATAAATTTGACAGCGTTCCATTTATGTTGTTGATTTTTTTACCCCTCTCCAAAGAGAGATCATCCTGTATTATTCTCTGCAGGTAGCAGTTTGGTTCTCATTATAAACACGCATTGTTCCTTGGCCTTCAGTTCCTACCAGCCCTTTGTTAAAAGTTCCAAAGCATCACCTGGATATTTGAATAGAAAATACTTAGTCAGTAGAGAGAAAGGCATGAAATGTTATAGAAAATACCCATAATAAACTAACAAAATTTTAATGGTCAAATTGATTCTGGTATTGCATTAAAGGTATTCTTTTTTTTATTCTTTTTCCTAGCTATTTGGGAACACAGCATTGAATAACAGTGACAAAAAGAAAAAAATCTGCTACCCTTGAATTTCTCATTTAGTGTTCTGTGTTCTTCATAAGCAGTTCTCTCTTATGCTGTGTGACTTTTTTGTTTTTCTTAGAGACTGTTAACAGAATCAGTTAAAAGCAAACTGATGCTTTTCACATTTAAAGAAGCCTGTAGAGAATTGTTTCAGGGGTCTGCTTGTGATTAACTCAACCTGGAATTTATTTTTTTCCTCTGGAAGAGGGTCATGCAGAAGAGGTTTTCTCCAGGGGACACCTTTTAAGTCACTTTACAGGTGGCTATCTCAGTTTTATGCCACACACATTTCCGTTGTCTTAAAATCAACCGTCAAAAAGAAATTCAGTATTCCCATAGAAGTATGAGCAAAGTTGTGTCAGTTCTGGCATTGTGATGGGAGATCTGTGCTGTGAAACTGATGAAAGGAAATATTTTAATAGTGACATTTGAGTTCATTTATCATGACATTTTAGGGACTTGGTGGTACATATTTTTATCTTTGAACAATCTCCCAGCAGTCTACTGCCATTAAAGTGGGGGAGGGCACTCCTTCCACACTGAGCACAATGCTATAAAAGTCCAAAACGATGCAGCAGTCAGCTGTGATGAACTGAAGTAGTTCTAACTGGTATGTGACAAAAAATGCAGTTGCCTCCTTTTATTAATTTTTAAATATCTTGACATGCTATAATTAACATTGCCCTATGCTAAAATTACAACAACATCTGAGCTTCTGTATATTGGCTCATACCTTGGTGCTATAAATGAATATAGGAATATGGGAAAGCTAACAGAACATATTTCAAGTATGTTTTAACATTTTGCTGGCATATTTTTATTTTAATGAGTTGCTGATTGATGTTCTTGTTGGCAATGCATAAGGGGCACTAAAGTACTACCAGCAGGTGGGCACTAATAAATACTTTATGTTGCTGAATATTATAACTATCAATACAAAACCTACTCCAATTATTGCAAGGAGGCTGAACCCAAAAAGTCCAATGTCACTGAGGTTTGTAATTCCGTCCTCATCTAATGCTATTGTGCAGGTACATGTGTGATCTTTACAGGGAGTATCCACTTTCAGACACTGCACTGCCTCATCACAATAGGTTTCTGTCATTTAGTGATTTAAATTACATCCTTTTATTTTGTTAACTCCTTTAATAAGTGTTTTAAACTGCCGCCTTTCTGCTCGCTCTTTCTCGCACCTTCTCGCTCCTGCAGAGTCTCCTTGCAGGCGTGTTAATTCTTCAGGGGTTTTCCTGACACCTTTCTGTCCATCAGTCCTGTACAGTTAATCAAGAGAACCAGTGAGCATACAGGGGTTAGCCTGGAGCAGAGTTAATCGGGTTGGCTTTGACTTAATTGTGCCTATTGTTATGGGGGAAATCAGCACCTGGTGCAGGGGGCCGGTGCTGCTGATTGCTTGAGAGGCTCAGCTTGCAGTACTGTGTACGACGTGATGACTTGCCCCAGAGTTGCTTCTAGTTGCAAAGAAAGAGTTCTAATATTTTTAGCCTAGAAAGACATGGATGTAATAGCTTAAAAGTAGATAAGCTCCTACCCTGGGAATTAAAATAAAGAACAAATGAATAATACAGCTACTCTTTTTGGCTGCTAAAATTGTATTGGAAGTGAATTGGTTGTAGCACATATTTATTTAACTATGAGCACTCTCTAGCACATCTGTGCATTGTCTAGCATAGCCATATAGTAACAAGGAACTATAGGAAGGTTATATGGGGTGACACAAATCAGTGTCTGAAGACATCAAAAACTCATGGTTTTTTAAGATCCAACACAGCTTTATCACAGACTGCCAATGATTATAGTTTAGCTCATTTTCCACAAAAATAAATCAGAAAAACAAATGCTGGATTCCCACTGAAAGTGAACTCATGTTATATGAAAAACAGGTGCATTTGTTTCTTGCTTTGATTATGCTTCTTGATGCTTCTTGATTGAAAAGCAAGCTAAGAATAAGGAGATTTGGACAAAAAAAAAAATCTTTTGATTGTTGACTTGCAGATACCCAGATGACTAAAGACCTTGCTATAGCTCTGCAGTTGTGTCTCTTTGATGGTGTAATATTACAAAACGAACTCTTACAGAGTAAAGACATATCAAGCCACTAAAAGCCAGCAGAAAGCAGTGTAAAACCCAGGCAAATTAGAAAAGGATAGAAAAGGTTCTGCAGATGCTGTCAGATGAGCTGTCACCCAATAGCATATCAGCAGAATATTTCCAGTTCAGCCTTACAGACCATATTTTTATGTCACAGATTTTTCATAGCTTCTGAGTTCTTCTGTATTGGGGTAAAATCCAGAAGCCACAATGTCGTCAGCTGTATGTGAGGTACCTGTCGTAGGGTGATAAATAGCTCATATATGCCACAGGGTGAATGTACTTTCTCTTTTCATGATACTAGTGATAGACTGTTGTCATTCCAATATAATAGTAAGAAAAAAATGACATAAAATTATTATTTTCCAATATTTAATATTGTTTTCCTAGCTAAGTATGAAAGGAATTAAATATTTTTGAGGTTTTCCAGATGACAAACTGACAAATGTTATCAGGACCCTCAGCATTCAAATTAATGTCTTGTAAAACATTAAGTAGTGTTTTAGTAAATTACTGGATTTTATGAAATTCTTTAAAAAATGAATTTATAATATCCTAAATAACGAGAAGAAATACTCCTGATTTTTTTTACATTTTCTTCTCATTGGTTTCATGTGACCAGAGCTTTAAACTGAAATAAAATCTTATTTCTCCTCAGATTTCTGTTTCGTTATATGTAAGACTTGAAATCCAGTACCATTTTTACAGTTAAAAAAAAAAAAATTCAATCAATTTCATTTTAAACCTGTGTTTAGGACATCCTACAACAAAATATTTTTTAGTGAGTTTTATTCCATTTGAAACTGAATTGTTTCTTAAGGGGCAAGTTTGTCTTGTTCCAAGGACATGGAAGAATTGCACATATGACAGTGCTGTTCATGCTAGCTTTGTGCCTGAAGCTCTCATGATGGAGTCATTTACAATTTTACTTCTTCATTGATAAGCCATTATCTCTGGACTGTTTTTATAACTGCAGGGTTTTGCACTTTGCCACAGAGGAGGAGAACGAAGTTCACAGCAATCTATTTCCCTAATTTCTCCATAATGCACCGTGACCTTTCCCAGGATGGTGTTTCTTTGTAGCAAGATGAAGAGGAAGAAAAATAAGAGTTTGCCCTTTCCAACTAATTGACCAATGTTTTGTTTTAAAGGTAGTGTTACCTTTTTAATGCAGTTGTTAAGGATATAATTTCTTTGTTCCTTTGTTCTATTGACTCCTCCAATACTCTGGAACATACCATAACTGCAGTCTAAAGCTTATTATGTAGAAATTTCAAGTAGAGTTCTATTCTATTATTCAGTCACAATGCTTGCAAGTAATACCCCTGGTTATGTTTGTTACAATATGGTGATAACAATTGAAGTAATTGTTTACTAATTTGTTCTCTTAGGTGTGTTTTAACATTTTAATCTTTAAAGGATGTCCTATGGGAGGAGGAGTAGTTTTTCAAGCTATGTGTTTTGAAAGAATGGAAAAAAACTTTAATTTATAGGTAGTTCATTTTAAGACTAAAAGTTAAATAACATTCTATGAATAAAAATGTAATAGGCTATAAGAAAACTTCAGGTTTCTTGTGTTTTCATGAGGAAAACTGATTTTTGTAAAATGTTCTCAGGAAGATGTGTGATCTGGATTGCACAAGCAGCTATAAAGTGAGACTCAATGAAGAAATAAAGGCACTTTGCATTTACTGATTCTGCTCCCAAGCCATATGTTTTAACATGCATGGGGTTTGTTTTCCTGTTTCAGGGCGGAGAAGCAGTAAAAGCAAATATTCACATATACAAGCACAGCAGACTCTAAATTCAGCTCTTTCTGAACATAAATTTGCTGTCTTCCAAGTAGGAATGGAAGGTTCCCTGTGATGTGGCAGAAGCTGCAGCGCATAAGGAACAGTCGTACGCTGGATAGACAGACATTCTCAATACATCAGACTTCTCTGTGCTCAATTGGAAGAGCTATTAGGCAGTGACTGCAGGGCAGTGTTTTTACTTTTTCCGTGTCTTGGCTTGTTTATGTTAAATCAGACTGCAGGAGGTCTGTTGCGTTTCTCTGGCAGTTATTACAAGGCTTGCTGTGGCAAATTCTATTTATGACACTTGCTGTATCCTAGGTGCAGTGAATCTTGGCAGACAATCTGGAAAATTTCCCATCTTTGTACATGCAGAATATAATATCTCAGTAATGGTGTGACTTTGGTGACTCACTGTGAAGGTCCTAAGTTCAACTACCACAGTAGCCAAAAAATCTAGACACATTTTAATTGCTGGCATGACATTTGAAGTATTTGTTTCACCACTGGATGTAAAATATTAAATTAAAACTCCTCCTGTTTTGGCTAGAGTATATTCAAATTGAAGAGAAGATGTAAGAGCAGCATTTCAGAGGTGTAGGTTAATGGCTTCTGGCCAGCATTTTTTTACCAATGTGATGGTCATGTCTGGTTAAGAGCAAATATCCTTACATATGTGTTTTGGCACTGCAGCTATTCTCATGGATGTATGTCAATCATGTGATTGTCCTACATAGGTAATGTATTGATGATTACAGAGGTCTGGGATTCTGTTATGGTTCTTCAGGCACGCAAATAAGTTTTCAAGAATCATTTATCCATATGCTAAATGCCATTGGTTATTCCATTGTAAAATCTCACTTTAAAACTGCCAACCACCAACTTTTCTTAAGGCAAAAGTGAACTTTCTAAAATCAGAGACCATTGCAACCTTTGGGTAATATATTTCATATTAACTTAGGGAATGTAAAAATACATGCCGTTTATTTACAAGAGAATAAAACAACATGACAGTGAACGCTCAGTAACTTTCTTCTGGGCTTTTAGAGTCTTCTTCTGCTGTTAAAACCTGCATCTCATGGTCAAGCAGGGGGAAATTAATTTTCTATTTATAAAACAAACCAAGCTATGGCCTCAGGATCCCATTTTCTAGAGCGAGAATGATGATTATAAAGATGGCCGTCAAAGGCCAGTACTCGCACAACCACTGGGTGAATAATAAGGCTTCTGTGGGGTTTTTGGTGTCTTGTCTTTGTGTTGGGCTGCTGATGTGGTTTGATAAATGTGTAGAGCTGGAGGATCCATGGGATAATTGGCACAGCTGCCACAGATCTCTGGGAGGTTGCCTGGAGCATCTGCCCTGAAGCTGAGGGCCAGGGCTCTGGCGATGCCACAGACCTATTTGCCATCTTGCCATTAGTTTCCATGTAGTGACAGAGCACATGGATCCACTCAGTTGCTTGTGGAGGCTGCATCAGCATGGAAGCACGGACTAACCTTTTCCTGGCATCTCTTTTTTTGGTGCCATATCAGATTTCCAAATTCTTATGCAGTTTCACGTCTGTCATTGGCATGGAAGTGTTGACAGCTGCTACATGGTGGCAAAGCAAATGCATCCTTGCCTCCCTGCAGTCCTCCCACTTGTGACTCACATGGGGGTTTTTTAAGGGAGGGTATAAAGACTTCAAGGACAAAGGATTTCTTTCAGCATTTTGGGAGGCTTTTTCCTTCTTGTGCTAAGAACCATCAGAATAATAATTTTTGCAGTAGGGGACATACCTGCTTTATAAGACCCACACCTGTGGACTGCCATAATTAATGTGTGAATCTAAAAGTGGTAAGAGAAGACAAAAGAAGTGAAAGAGAGCTCAGTCTTGTGCTTCCCAGCTGCTGATGCCAGTGACTTCAGGATCGAATGCCGATCATGCCAGAAATGCAAACAGCATGTGGACGGGTTTGTTTCCGTTGTAAAGAGATAGGATACTTAATTAATTTCATGAGGCCTCTGGGCTGCTGTTGACAAAAAGTGCTTACACCACAAAGTTAGGTTGCGGGTTAAGGATAGGGTTAGGGCAGGTTTGAAGTGATGATCCCTAGACTCAAATTACCTTTAACATTTTCTTTAATGATACAGATACACTAGTTTTGCTTAATTACACTTTGCTGTCTCAAGCAATCTGTCCCTTGAGTCACTGAAAGTTTTATTACAACACTTTAATCTGATTATGAAAATTAATATACTTGTACCATCTTTTAATTTGCAGGAGTAAAATCTCCTTTTTTTCACATTTCAACCAGATTAGAAGTATATAGTAGAGACTTGTGAGTTTCAAAGTCCAAAGTCTTCCAGTGCAATGTGTTATAAAGGCAATATAATAAAAAGCAATATGTTACTGACCTGATGGAAATCAGTACAAAATTATTAAAAAAAATATTTAGCAGTTGAAATCATGTAAGTCACACTTAAGAAATGCGTATCTTGAATCACCCAGGAACTTGGATGAAATATAGAAAAGCACACATATAGGAAAAAAGAGGGAGAAGAATCCTGAACAGTGATCATGAAAGCCTGAAAACACACATTTTGTTTCCTAGCACTTGTGTGTTTGGGTTTGGTTGAATCAGAATGTATAAAGTATCTTCTCTTTTACTGTTGGCTTGGGGCAGCCCTTCTTCTAGGACACTGGGCTGTGTCCACAGTAACCCTGAGTTTTGCCTCCGTTGCCTGTGCCCTGCAGAGGTGGGGTGCCCCAAGTCTCCCTGAAGAGGTTTGGGTGCTGCCTCAGGAGTGTCACCCTCACCTGGCTGCCCCAGGAATGGGATCACTGATGTGCTAAGCACACACTTTTGTTGCCTTCACTTGAGCTGAGTTGAAGCCCTTCAGGGGTGAGTTATCCCTGATACTGCTCCCTGAGTTGCTGACACCAGGGATATAGTGGAAGCTGATACAAGTGTCCCTGTGGCTGACAGTAGGATGTTTAGCAAATCTGGCCCATGATAATTTCCAGAGACCACTTTTGCACTGCAGAATTTCCTAATGTTCTGCCTTAGAAAGCTCAGCTGTAGGATACTGTCTGCTCTATGGTTTTATCTTTCTTTGCCTTTTCTGCAGTTCCTGATTTTACTTGTGCATTGCAGAGGCATGGGGGTGTAATGGGACACAGGTTGAATGTGATGGAGAAATAAACTAAGAGTTAAACTGTGTGCAGTCTCTAAGGAATGAGAAGCCATTGGCCATTTTAATGCTGAGAACAGATATGGTTTAGTATCAGCTGACTAGGGGTACAGCTGGCAGCCAGAAGGGCTGTGGCTGCGTATGAAAATGGTACTTTACAGGACTAAGAAAATATGCTCAATGTAGGTGTGAAATTACCCAGAATTTATTTGAACACATTTTAACATTGTCTAAGAGATAATCCACAGACAGCACAGGACTTAAAAACACTTAAATTTGTACGTGCATGTTACATCATTTTTTCATTAGGAAATCTGTACTTTTCCCCTTCTGAACCTGGCAAAGATTGGGGCTTAGAAAATTAGTAGAATAAAAATTCAGAGAACACTCCGAATATATCAGAATAGTGGTTCACCTTGCTAAGAAATTAAATTCTCTTAGGAGGCAAAAAAAGGTTGCATTTTGCATCTCTCTACATCAGAAATGTTGCTGGATTATTTTCTTAACCTTACTAGGTGAAAAAAGTCACCATTTTTGAGAAGTGCCATTTGATATTTATGAAGATATTAAAAGTGATGTTGTAAGTAAAATAAAATAAGCATTCAACATGATTTTTACAGAAATAATATTTTCATTTAAAGTCAAAATGATGGATTTCCTTACTACTCTTTTTCAGCTTTTTGTGCAAATTGTATGTAAATGAATGCAAATAAGCAGTCCTCACTACTAAGTTGGTTAGAAGTATAAAAATGCATAAAATTAAGGTGTTCAGACAGAGCTATGCATCTCATTTATGTGTTTAAACTTAAATATTTCAGCTAAAAGAGTTATTGTTTCAGTTAATAAAATGCTTTTTTGTGCATTATAGAGGAAGAAGAAGAAATATATATAGAAGAAGAAATTTTCTTACCTTCTGAAGACCTGTTAGTGTACGTGGGACTTAGTCCTGTGTCAGCCAACCTAGCAGAACAAACAAACAAACAAACAAACAAAAACCAAATAAGAAACTAGGAGATAACTATGAGGTCAGCATGGCAATTTTGGATGTTTTCCACTCAAGTGTGGTTCCACCAGCTTTCATGACATGTTTTTGTCTGTCTTTCTAGTTAACACTTTTGCAGTGGATGAACCTGAAACCTAGTGGAAAAGAAACCTTGAAAATCAGAACCACAGAAAATCTTCTTTTTCATTCAAACCTGCTTAAAAACCTGGTGGTACAGCCAGCAGGTTCTAACCCACCCAATTATAATGGGGCTCTGCAGCATGAGAAAGGAAAATTCTGCTTGGTTTTCAGTAAGATGCCAGGCTTGAGTAACGCCTGTGATGCTGAAAGGGATTTACAATCTCGGTGCTTTTTATAATGAGGCAAACTAAATTGCAATTTTTAGAGAATTATTGGAGTTTTATTGTGCTGTCCAGCCAAATTCAGTGAGTAGGACTCATTAGTGTGTAAAACAGAGTTAATTTATACTGAGTATCCCCCATCTTTGGATGGGAGCTCTATGTAAATCATCTTTTCTGGTCATTAATTTAGGCTGTTTGCATTGCCTTTGCTGTGGGAACACAAGTATGAAATATTAACTAAACTTCCCTGGTGAAAATGCCCCCTCATGCCTTGTACTTGATGTCAAAAATGTTTGTTCTCCTTGCAGAACTCCCCTGTAACTGAAGGGTGAGAGCTGTATTATGCAGCTGAAACACCTAGTCATAATTAGCATTTAAAACAAATTTCCGTAGCTCTAGAAACAGGAAACCAAGGTACCTCCAGAAAGTCATTGCATGAACACTTCCGGAATATTGGGAAAAGTGTAGTGAATCTTTCAATGATTGCTTCCATTGTGATTGATCTTAGAGTTTTTTGAAGTAATTGATGGTATTTCTTTAGTTCAGTCCGTTAGTGCAAATAATTATTAATCAATATGCACTCAGCTCTTACTTTAGAAGATAATTTTAACACATGATTTATTCTGAACATTTCAATTGAACTACCTTTACAAGGAAAAAAATCAATTGGCTAGTGGTCTAAAGCACTTTAATTATCTAAAGGCCTATATTCTGGTTTAGGCTTTTTTTTTTTTTTTTAATACATTGTCCCATTGTGATACAATCCTTCTGCTGGGCTGTACTTTGGTATCCTCAGACATACACTAATTCTCTATTTCAGGTTATTTAGTCTTAGGAATTTTTAGTTCAATACTGAAAACACACTAGGATTAAACCCCAACTTTGGAAATTAAATAACGTGCAAAATGAAAGAAAAATATCACTTTTTCCACGTGAGAAGACAGTTGGTTGGGTTTTTTGGTTTGGTTGTGGTTTTTTGTGAATGTGTCAGCACATTTGTAATTTCTTTAGATGTTTTCTCATTCATAGCAAGCATAGCAGTGGAAAATTACAGTTAATTTGAAATGATAGCGTGATGCCAGAACTTATACAGAGGTTTGAAACATTATAGGACAAAAGGTGAAATCATTAATTCATTTGCCGTGAATATTAAATTCCTGAAATATGCATTACTCTCTCATTATATTTATATTTATGTGTTTTAATATGCCTGTAAATATTATTGTGAGTCTGAAGGAGCATTTGTGCCGTGTCCATGAGCATGTCAATACAGCCTTTCAAAGTAATTTGCACTTGGGCTGAGGCATAAGGTTATGGAGCCATCTGTCATCATGAAAAATCATTAGAATAAAAAATGTGGTACAATTCCTCTCATGTTCATGATACTTTGCATTTCAACAACACCAGTACAAACACTTCTCTCAAATGTCCTTCATAGGCCTAACAGGGAAAAGAGTCTCGTGAACAAGTAGATCAAATGCCAGTAGATTCACACTGATGTAAGACTTCAGTCTCTTTGGAATCTGGGGTGGGTTGCCCTGAAAGTTCCAGGGGAAGAGTTTCTGTCTCTAACAATAAAGGGAGTTGATGTTCTTGAAATGGCCTGAAGTTAATGCTTGATTAAATATCCATTCTTTATTGCATTTCTTGTATTTTTCCCAAATTGGACAATGAACATATAATCATAAACATCCAGTTTGCTATTTAGTGAGATTATAGTTGTTGTTTCTCAGTTCTCGTGACTTTTTATAAAGCTGCAAGAGATGAACTGTTTGTTCCTTTGGAATAGTACAGGGTTTTTGGGTTTTTTTATTGGTATACCAGAAAAGCTATGTGTTTCAAAGTAGGAAAGTTTAGATCTTAGGGTTGTGTTTTGCTGGAAACATTCCTTAAGAAGATTCCTTGGAGGATGTTAGTAATGTAAGATTTTTAAAGAATCCAATAATAAAGAAACAGCACTACAGTCTGAGGACCCAATTACTGAAACACTTGTACATATGTTTACTTTTAAGTCATTAAGTACTGTGCATATGGAAAACATCATGTCCTTCATTTCTGAGCCTTGATCTTCAAACATAAGTGTTGTAGAAGCAGGATTTTTGAATTTTATCCTGTTAGGTGCTAAGTGCCTTATTTACTGTCTGATCTAGTGGGAGATCTGCCTGCTCGATAGCTTGTAGCAGGTAACTTTGTTATCAAAGCAATCAGAAAGGAAGGAATGAGTTTGCTTTAGGGTGTAAAAATATATTTTACTTGATGTTAATTCCTACAGCTGATGGCATGACTGGCTCTGAATGACCTCCCACAGGATGTCGTGGAAGGAATGCTGTGGTAGTGTGTATTTTCCTGCTAAGAGCCCATGACAGATGATCGTACTTTAAATTATGTTTCAGATGAGACAGACAGAAGCAATAACAATGTGAATATTAGAATAAACCTTTGCTGATTTCAAGTGGATAATTAATGTTGTCAGTGGCTTGATCCGAAATCAAGATTTCTATAGGAGTAAGAGAGGGGTCAGACTTTAGACATATTTGCTGCTCTTGTTTGGTATCTGAGACTCTGTGTGCTATCTTCCCTTCTGCAGAAATAGCAGCCCTTTTGTTTTCCTTTATAACGATGCCTGTAATCTGAACTTTTGCATTAGTGTATGTAGCTAAAGTTATTAATGAGAATTCTGACCTGGTTCAAATCAACCAGATTTTTTCTATTTCTGTTCAAATGGCCTTTCTATTTTTTGTTCAATAGCCTGTTTGAATAACAGCTTTTAAAAACCTGGGGTTGGAAGCAGTGCTATATTGTCTGCCTTATGAGAAAACAGATGAAGAAGATGTGTTCATGTAGCCAAATCAATAGTTTTTTAACCTGGCTGTTTTAACTATATTTTTTTGAAAGTGATTATCTCCAACACCAGATAGTCTGTCTACTGGGTATAGTAAAGGTGATATCTTTCAGGTTATTTAGTTCCATTTCCAGCAGAAGTGAACTATTCAGGAAGTGTATTTAGAGAAGTCTATTTTTCAAGAGTTCTAAGGCTAGAACAAAGGAGAGGAGATCATGATGGTGTGCTGCTAGGGCTGCCACACGCAGAAGTACAATAGCGAGCACCTCTGACTGCGGAGGAACTGTCGAAGCACTGTAAAATCAAGTTGCTGTGTGTGAAAGATCAAGCAGGTTAACTCCTGGGTTTTTTTTCTATCAAGATGCTTTCTTCCTTCCATTCTGTTGCCTGCTGTCTTCAGAGCACAGTGGTATTGAGACTCTGCAGATTTGAAACATCTGTCTTTCCATCTCTAGTGTACTACAGAAGGATAGCTCTCCATTTAGTCCTAAAAAATTTTGCTGCTTGTTAGGGTACCTTTGCTTTTAGGAATTTTTATCCTTCTTGAGGCTAGAGGCTAGGCAGCTATTTTCTATATCATGACCTTATTGTGTTTTTTTAAAAGAGTATTTTGAGGCATTATTACAGAATTCAGTTCTATTTAATTAAGTCAGGATTAGGGACCTAAATTATTTTGTATTGCCCAACTGAGTGTTTCATTATATGTCTGAATTCTGGTTTTGAGATGCATGAAAACAACAGCAGGCTTGATATTGTTGTAAGGAAAGAGTCTATAGTGTTATTTTAAAGCAAATTTGAAAATAGATACATTTTATTAGTTTTAAATCATGGATAATGCGCTCATATAAAACACTGGAATTTTCATATTACAATGAATTTAATTAATTTGACTCATTGGGTACAAATAAGTCTGAACTAAAAATGCAAATACATTCAATACCATATGAAGAAGAGGGCATTAAAACCAGATCTTGAGAAAAATGATAAAGGTATGTTTTCAGGTTATATGAATCAAATACAATTTTAATGTCTTTATAGGTACTCACCACAGGCTTAAGCTTTCAGATGTGAACTCACATAAAACTGTCCTAATTTATGAGCTATGTTGTGTTAGTGTTGGATAACTAGCTAGAGGATAAATCTGTACTTTAATACAAATCTGGGTTGATGATGTTAAATATAATTTATATAGAAAGTATAGGTTCTTTGATAGAAACAGAGCAGTTTTATTTGACAGCTTTAGTTACAGGCATGATTATTATTCTCTATTGTTGCATATATTCTCGGGAACATTTTTTGCCTTTTGCACTTCATTTAGCATTTGAGGATTTTATTTTTTGTTTTCATTTTCTGCTTACTCACAGTGTATTTTTATGCTACTGTTTGGAGGTTTCTATTGTTTATAGCCATTTTTTAAGTGTTTGTGTTGGGTGAGACCTTTTAAAGGTTATCTAACCCACCCTCCCTGCAGTGAGCAGTGAAATTTTCAAGCAGATCATGTTGAGGTCTTTGTTTAGATCTCAGATATCTGCTGGTGCTGAAAAAGGTGGAAGGAGCCCACTATGTCTGGTGATCATATAGTATAAGGGCAGCCACAGAGGGCTCCTTCATGTTGCATTTTGGGAGGGCAGGACCAGAGGCTCATGGCTTATTTCAGAAGTCCTTCATTAACTGGATGTAGGATGAAACACGCTCATAACTGATTAGCATGGTATGCTATTCATAAATACCATGCAATTAGCATATGTTAATAATAAGCAATATGCAGCTGAAATGTCAGCATCCAAGCAGTTTAGACAACATCTCTTTGAGCAAGACATGCAATACACATTCTACCCCAGTTTTACAGAACGTCACTTAACCAAAATTCTTGGTTAACCAAAGTTTGCTTATCTCTCCCAGGGTTGTACAGCACACAGACATTAGTTAGCTTTGCTGAGCATAGCCCCCGTAAAACTGGCATTTAAGCCAGCTGGCATATTTCTGCTGTATTCTGGGACTGAGAGCATGAAACACAGTTTTTTGGAAGGAAAGGAATCCAATGAGCCTTGGAAAAGCAGAGAAAAATCTCTTACTAACTGATAAAATAAATGAAATTTTAGCTGAAGGTTTTGATGGTCCCTCAAGACATTAGACTAGGCACAAAGATGGAGGTGTAGAAATGTGTCATATCTGCAACTCTCTCTATATGATGTATGTATATGTTCCCATATAAATACTGATATGTGGGTGAAAATCACATGAGAAATTATGAACACATTTCTAAATATAATATTCTGCCAGGATATTAGGTCCCTTTTTCAAGAACACCATAAGCTTCTTTGCACTAATAATTTATTTGAGAAATTTAATAACTCTGCTCCATGTTTGTGGTCATATCCAAACCATCTATTTTTTTGTAGGGCCTATTTTCAAAGTTAACTTTTGTTTCTGATTTAAGACCTTCTTCCTCTGTATTGGTCAGTGTCTGAAGTATTATTTATCTGTTCTTATTGCTCAGGCCATGATTCCATGACTGCTAGCACTCACGCAGTCAGTAAAACAATTCCTTTTGTTACCAAGCCTATTTTTCCCACTATTACCTTGACTTGAAGAATGGATTTGCTTCATTGTATTAGAGAGAATATTTTCTGACAGCTTTTGAGTACAGATCATTAAAAAATTACCTGTTTGAAATGTTGACCTTTGACTTTTTTTTTTTTTTTTGGCTCAAAAATAGCTTATTACATCTTTCAACTTTCTAAATAATTAGATCTCCTTGAAAGTTCACGCAAATTCTGGGTTAGATAGTACAGGTTGTAATTAAGCAGAGTTATTAACAGTTCTGTTATTGATAAATTTGGGCACAACTCTGCTCTTGCAGATGCCAGTTGACTTTATAGGTCTGATCTTTCTGCGCAAAGACTGATGTACTCTGTGTAATGCTGACAGTTTTACACTGTTGTAAAACCAGAGTAACAGAATTCAAAACTGTGCCAAAATCATGTGGTAGCTATATGAATAGTAGAATATTGATGGTATCTTTAACTGCCCATTTCTTTACATTTAATGGCTCCTGTTCTGTAAATGATGAGCTAGGCAAGTGTTTTGTTGACACTTGACAATTGATACCTGATTTAGGAAATTAATTATATTTACTCTTTTCGAATAAAAGAGGAACTTTGTGTACTCTGGAGTTTGTCCAAGTCAAAGCCATGCTAAAAACAAAGACAAAGTTCTGTTTAGGAACTGTCTCTGTTGTGCAAAGGATGACTTAGGATGTTTAATCATAACTGTCAGTATCAGAAAAGAGCATCACCATTTCCTAGCCATGGTAAGCTCTTAATAATGGATAATGGATTTCCAAGAAAACCCAGTACATGTTATTGTTTTCAAGTTTATCCATCAGCTACCTTAGAGCCCCAGATATTTGCATTTTGATTTATTTATTTTTGTTGTCCTTCTCCTATACCTGCCTTTTGTTCACTTGATTTGTATGTATGAAGATCTTCCTGGTCCGTAATTGGAATTACTGAGTAGGATTTTCTATGACTGTTTAAGTGATAATATTTTTTTAAAAGAGCACAGCTGTTAATTTTAGTACGGGGATGTCCCTCAGTTGTTTCTCAGTTTTAAGAGGAAGTAACCAAACCCAAATTACTTCACTAGAGCTTTGCATGTTACTTTATTCAAGCCTAAAATGATGCTCCTGTAAAAGAGGATGTAAGAAAATGCAAAGGTTGCAGTTCCTCATACGTATATTTTTACACCTTGTTTTTCTGACAGAGTCAAGCCAGGCTACAAAACAGGACATTTTATATTTCTGAAAGGAGAGCTTTTATGCAGCAGAAATGTGAGCTGTGCATAGAAGTGTGTGCTTACCACGCCAATTAGAAAGGTAACCAGAGCTTCATTGTAACACTTGGGGCAATTCTTCATCCTTAACTGTCAGTTTTGAATACTACACAGAAGTTAGTCGTTCTCAGCTGTTTACTCAGTAGAGAAAGAATTTTGCTTCTCTAAAAGCCTGTTTTCTCCTCCATTGAGACCAGCCTGCTAAGGAACCGGAATGATTATGTTTGTGCTTCTGCATCATGCTCTCTGTATCCCAAGGCAGTAAAAAAAGGATGAATGTAGCTCAGGACAGGAGTGTAAATACTCTGAATGTGTCACTGTGAGGGCAGAGAAGGGCTACCAAAGTATCTCTGGTGTTCCACTGAGGAGACTAACTTCTTGCAGTTTTAGAGGGATCTTGTTGTTCATGACATGCTGCTGAGTAGGTAATAGCTGGATTGCAGGTTAATGCAGGGGGCAGTTTATTTGCCTGTTGGATTAAAGCTTGCAGAAAATAGATGAACAGAAGAGGAAAGATCAGAATTAGTGGAGGAGAAGAAGTGGCTTTGGGAACTTTTAATCATTTTGCCTGAATTAAAAACCATCTGGTATTTTAATTATATATATATATATA
The DNA here is from genome assembly GCF_965231275.1 of Zosterops lateralis. Taxonomy (NCBI): domain Eukaryota; kingdom Metazoa; phylum Chordata; class Aves; order Passeriformes; family Zosteropidae; genus Zosterops; species Zosterops lateralis. Next base: position 14,966,131 of record NC_139762.1, read on the forward strand.
TATATATATACACATTAGACAAAAAAAGAGTCAGTTTCTATCATGGATTTATTTTTCTGCTTCAGCAACCAATAGGCTTGTATTCAATTATTTATAATGACGTATCAGTAGCTGTGGAGGGTTCAGATTTAATATGGTAATGGCAGTATTATATCAGCATGCAAACTTCAAAATGAGGTGAAATGAAACATTTTAAAGTAATGTTTTAGTCTCTTCTTTCTATTAACCCCTCAATAGCTTCAGCTTTTTTGTGAAGATGTGAATTTTTCTAAGGAACAGTTGAATATGAGTCTAGGGAGGTTCATTTTTTCTGTAGATGCCCTATAAGGTTCTCAGGCACAGATTCATGAAAATTACAAAATAATTCCGTCAAAAGGTGGTGTGTAAGCAATGCATATCCATGTCCCATCTGTTCTGAGCAGTAAAGCAGGTATCTTTCTGATTCCCAATGTGTTTCACAGTGAATTAAGGCATAGTAAATGGGGGCAATTCAGACCCAATTCTCAATTCCTTGTTTATATTCTCTATGGGGAAATTCCCCTTCTGTATTTCTCTGAGCATTTCATCTCAGATGTGTTCCACTTTTAAACAAGGATTTGGTGCTGTCATCTTTTTGATATAACTTCTTACATCCTGTTATCGATGCTTTGCCATTCCAAGATCATGAGGGTGCTTAAAGAAGTCTTGAGATTAAAATTTTCTATTCTTTAGATGCATGTTATTGATTTTTGAGCCTTTTGAGATTTAGTGGCTTGTGTTTGCAGGCTTTTCTGCACCAGTCATGTGAGTAGGTCTTACTTTAAAGGAGAAAAAAAAAATTTTTTTTGAGTAGCAGAACTGAAAGTCTTATGTCTTACAGATTTTTGTCCTGCATTTTCTAAACTCTTTGTTTCCAGAAAGATACCAGTTCCCTTCTTATTATACTCCCACCTGAAAAAAAGGCATCAGTTGTACACAGTTCAGCAAGTCTAAAGCTACACATGTGCTGAGTAGCCAGGATAAGAATGTTGGTCAACCAAGTGGCAGTTCCACAGCGCTGTCTGGCTGAGTTATGACCACAGTCCCAATGCAGGGGCCAGCAATTTCAGTTTCTGTCCTTGACCCAGACAGTGATTTGTATAAAACTATTAGGAACTTAATTATTTTTGATACTTTTATCCCTAATTATATCTTAAATCAGGCTGCAGTTGGAAAGATATTCATAGTTTGAAATACAGACCAGCATGATCATAAAAGCTTCCTTTTCTTTAGCAACTAGATTAAAAATGCAAGGGATGTGTAACTTCCATCACTTGGCGCTTTGGGAAAATACATAAATGTCATAAGAGTAAGGATTAAATTGTGAGACTTGGATAACAGAACTGTTATATTCTGCTCATAAACTGATCTAATTTCTCAGATATAAAATGTGTGATAGGGCTGTGCAGTTTTGAGAACATTTTTCCTATTTACCATGGCAGACTATTGGCAGGAAGAAGCAAAACTGCCTATTACATAGGCATGATAAAGCTGCAGCAACTAAGTGGAAGTTGAGGTGGAAACCCCAGACAGAAGACTTTCATTAGAAAAAGAAAGCCTCTGCTCTCTCCCAGCATTGCTATTCACTTTATATTGGTGATTTTATAATCACAGAAAGCTGTGTGAATTTAATTGCCGGAAGTTAGGTTTTATTTCTTTTACCAACATCTAAAATTCATGCTCAGGGGCACCAGTCAGTCAGGAAACAAATCTTTGCTCTGAGTTAGCCTTTGCAGGTGGTTTAAAGAAAATTTAGTTCCTTCCCACTTGGCCATGCCAACACCTTTATCCTCTTGATGAGTTCAAAGTGAAAGTCTCCTCTGAGCTCACTGTCGGTGCTGCTGCAGTTGATTGGCAAGCCTGGGGTGCTAAACAGTTGTGCAGGTGGCAAGCTTTGCCCCTGAGAGAAAGCACATCACCTCTGTGCCTATTATTTTGCCTGAAAATATTTAACTTCACCTTTCCCAGAAGTGGCAGCAATGAAAAATTGTACCACTTTCTGCATCAGCAATTTTAAATGCTAATTGTACATGCTAGTGGATAAACATGGGGCTCTTCTAGCAAGAACATAATTTATCTTTTTATCCCTTCATCATCATGTCCACAGTGTTCTAATTAATAGGTTTTCTGAAGTCTATTGTGTGGTAACTTTATGATATTTCTACTATTTGGTGTATTTTCTACAGTAATGTGCAAGTTTATAATGTCTTCCTAGGTTTTCTGCTTCTTTCCTCTGAACATATGTTATGCCATTTGTCAAGTGATTTAATGGCACCCCTTGACCTTAAAAATAAAATAAAGCTAGATCAGTGTATAAAACTTTAAAAGCAGCCTCTACTGCACCTTCTCTCATTCAATCCAACAGCCATGAGGCAAAGTCATTCATTACTTACTGTTCCTGCAGTAGCTGAAATGACATGGTATGTCTCCTTATTTATCATAATGTTTAGTTTATGTAATGGAAGGTTTAATTTTTGAGAAGGAGAAGTTATTTAAAAAAAAGGTAAAAAGAGACTGATCTATTACAGTAATTAATTATTTATAGTATACTGAGTGTTAGCCAGAAACACTGACTACTTAGCCCATTGCAAGCACCTGTACCACTATCTTATGGTGTTTATCACTGAACTAACAGAGATCATATTTACATTAGTGCTTAAATTCAATGGGAAAAAACAATGTGGCATGAATTTGACAGATGTACCATAAGAACTTAAACACCTGTTTTCTGTTTAGTAATTTAAGAGCTTTGGAAAGCACAAGCACAATGCAGACCTAGCCATGTGTGACAAATATAATATTTCTCTCTAAGATTCTCAGTCATCATATAAAAGCAATTTTTAAAAAATGTTTAGGGTTTTTTTTTGTAATATTTCAGTTTTAGTTTTCTGCTATTGTGAAACTGATAGTTGTTAGTAATATCTTAAAATTTGAGCAATTCCTCTACCATGTAGCATGAAATACTGCAGTGCTTGAATGCTTGACTTTCCCTGCTCAGTAATTTGCAGAGAGGGGCTCTTCAAAGGGGAAATTCTTTAGACCTATATGCAAGTGTGAATCTGGAGTGGTGTCTCAGAGGTCAATGCACTGCCATATGGAAGCATATTTCAGTCTACCTTTCATCCTTTCTGCTCGTGCTGGCATGGTCTGTATATGAGAAATGAGAGCAGAAAGAGGTAGGTGGAAAGGGGGAGATAATATACTTACCGTGTCACTGATATCACAAAAGATGGCAAAGTATAGTGCATCATTTTAAGAAAGGATACTCTGCTGTATTTGCTGAAGTAGCTTTTGCTTCGCATCTGGGGGACCCTTCTCTAATTCTTTGCATTCTTCAATTATGATGCCACTTTCATGTGCAAGACACAATTTTTCGCGAAGTCGTGGAGAAGGTTCTGTGGTCAAAGTTCAAAAAGTTGTTTCCATCTATCTGTGGACCATCTTTTTATTTTTCTAAGACTGCAGTTGATGAAAAATAGATAAGACTTGCTTGGGACCAGCTGTAATACTGTGTCCCTGAGACAGCCAGGACCTTGGGATGCTTTCCTCCCACCTTTCCTCTCCCCAGCATTCTCCCTGAAGAGGGAAGTTCAAGGGGAGTGACAGCCTAAGCAGTTTGGCTTGCCGAGGAGTCTGCCACACTAGACATAATTTGAATTCACTGCTGTCCAATACAAAATGGAATAGAGCTAGAGATCTACCTCATGTCAGTTAGAAAGTTCTGATTCTAAAGGGAACTCTGCAGTGCTACTACTGTTGCACAGACCTAATTGTGTGTGTAGAAATACACAGCCAAACACGTACTCATTGAAGAAAGCAATTACAGGGCATACTGAAAAAACACTTTTTTAAAAATTCTTCCTTTCTGGAGTTCATATGTTCATCTAAAATAATACATATATTTCTTTTTGTAAGGAGTAGGTGTTATCATGCAAATTCCACAACTATTAGCAAATCTTTCAGCAAAAAGAATTAACTCTTATCTTACTACTGCTCTTGGTTGATACATTGGTGAAGTAAATAAAGTGGGCACTTGCATAGTCAAGTGTTTCTTTGGCTCCAGAAATTCTTTCTTAGCATTTATCTGTTGTAACTGGGAACTCTGGGATTGGTTTGCACCAGATGATTTTCCAAAGGTGAAAGTGCAGAATACATACTGCTTTACCCACTGTTACACAGAGCTGATCCAAGCTTGTACCTATTGTTACAATCTTGTTTACAATTTGGGTTTCAGTCTCTCATTGAGACTGCAGGCTGCCTTGGTCCCTGGTAATGTCAGTGGTGGTTTGAACCATGGTTTGAAATGGTCTCATTTAAAACACAATAGAGCTAATGAGTAATATTGAAATGCAGGAGATAGAATCAGTAAACAAGGAAGAACATGTGTTTATTTCTTTGTTTTTGCATTGAAATAATTTAACAAAGAGCATTAAAATTTATTTCAGCCCCACACCTCCTGTGAACTACAAAAGCATTATTGACACTGAAAAGATATTTTTCTCTGTGCAAAAATATATTCCCTGTGCAAAAAAAGGTTTTTTGGTCTGAATTTTCTTAATCAGTTCCTCTTTTCCTTATTCAATGTGGTATTTCTAGTCTACCTAATTTCAACTTAGAGTTTCAGATGAGAGAAAAATACCCTGCATATACTGTAAATTATTCCAAAGGTTTGTCACTCTTACAGTATATTCTGTTCTTCTAATAGACATTCAGTTGAAAGTGTGGTGACAGAAATTGCAAATTGCTTTATTTTAATGTTATCCATGTCACATGCAGATATATGTGACTTTTCTGTTCCTACATTGCACATCCAGGTGCAAGAATCCACTGAAGATGGATCAGAGCTCTCAGAATCGCTGTGTAAGAATCCATTTTCTATTGGTTATTAGGACTGCTAAGATATTTTTAGTTATCACTTGTGTCCAGAGTTTTGTTCTGAAGTATGCAGGTTTTCATACATATCTTGAGTTTGCTGTTCAGTAATATTGGCTCTTCATGATGCATGTCTTTATTACAGCGTCACCAAAGATATTCCCAATAGCTGTTGGTTCCTTATTTACAAATTGTTTTTCAGATTCTCAGTGTTCTCTAGCATGTTAATATATGAGCCATGTTGATTTTGTGCCATGCTACTTTTTCATCAGAGAAATAATAGGGAGAGATATTTATACAGAAATTAAAGCAAGTATTTTCAAAAGTTATCTTTATCTACTGAATTTATAATATCATCACAAAATAGTATGAAATTTCCCAAGAAGACCTGTTTTCTATTAAACAGTGTTGATTGGTATTAATCACACTACCACTCAATCTGGCTGATTGCCTCTTTTAACACTATTTTCACAATTTTTCCTTACAATGAAGTCATGTTGAGATGATCCCATTTATTTCCTCGAAATGTTGACACATTCTGGTTTTATAGATTTTAGAATTTCTGCTTTATTACAGTAGATATTACACTTCAAAATACTTATCCAGAGAAAACCCTCAGACCATCCCTTAGAAATTGTAGTCTCCTCTTGCAAATTTGAAAAAAAAAATCATGTAGATGTAATAATCTCCTTATTTGCTATTCTATTGACAGCATTCTTTCTCCCCAAATATTTAAAAAAATATATCTCTTTCGCATTATTGCTAATAATTTCTGTGTAGTAAGGGACATGAAGATTTCTTATATGGTCTGTAATTTTTTTCATTAAAAAGATGTCTCTTTTACATCATTTAAAACAAAAATTAAATGGAATGATGACAGAATTCTCTTTTCTGTGCTTCCATGAGCTTGGGATGTGAAGGATATTGCTATGGAATACTTAGCCCACAGTAGAAAGTGATGCTTGTATATTGTGAAGTTTAAAATTAATGCTACTTCATCATGAATTTTCTGTATTTCAATTAACCTTAATACAAAACTGATACAAATACTTATAAATTCATATCCTAAAGAAAACTCTGAACATGAAGAAAGCGGTTCAAATGCATTTCTAAATTATGTTGCCCAACATTTGGTAACAGTAGCATCTTAAGTATTTCAAAATGTATGTGTCTTGGGTACGGTTGAGTCTATTTTGTTTTAAAATCCATTTGAGTCTACAGTTCTGCTTTTCTGGTTTCTTACATCTTCTTTAAAATTTTATTTTGACATTGACAAACTGAATGTACAAATGCCAAGAGAATTCTCATACTGTGTTGAGGAGATTTTTAGTAGCCCAGGCCACTGTTTGCCAAGAGTTTGAAATGCTGCAGACGCTTTTTTTCTATTGAACAAGACATTTTCACACTCTGAAGAATTAGAGCATAATTATTTTTTAGTTTTAAATAAAAATGCAAAATATTTGAAGTTTGCACCATAAATTCTATTTCCTTTCTCTATCAAAATGAGCATGAAGCTTTCTTCTTGCATAGGTTAGGGAAGAATAAGTTATGTAACTTGTTTCGTTTGAAGAGCTATCTGGATTTTGAAAAGGCAACACTTCCAGATTGCCTGGTTTGAGAGAAAGGGTAATAATGCTCTTGTAGTATTGAAAAAGTAATCAGGGGACTACTAATACTTTTATTCTTCAGCTTGTTTCTTAAAGGAGAATCATATTCATACTTTGCAACATTTTGCCAGTTTCCTTAAGGCTTTTTGCTGCATTGATTGTTGCTGCTAATTGGAAAAGTAATTGGAACATGCCTGCCTCTTGCGTTTTACAGCCATGCCCTGTCATTAGCAGAAGTGATGCCCTCTGACCCTGACTCCCTTCAGAGGTCAAAATATATCATTATATTGGAGTACAGTATTTCATAACAAAGGCCATAGCAGTAGCCTAGCTTAAACATTTGGGTGTTTTTTTAGTGAAAAGAATAGCTTATCAAGGGAAAGGATGACCTGCTAAATATATTTATCTTACACTTTGAGTAACTGCTGGCAAAATACAGAGTCCTGAGACGTGCTGTGTAAATATTTTATGAAGGAAACTTCTCCAGCAGAGATGTTAATAATTTAAAATATGATGTACTACATACTGAGTTTTAGGCATAGACATTTAGTAATAAATTTGTATTTTGTATGAAAGACTAGTAAATGACTCCCTTGCCATATATTCTGTGTTACAATTGTGTTTGGATGTCTTCCTTCATAAATTATGCCTATGTATATGTATGTCACAATAAACTTGGATTTTTCAACCAGACATGATTCCAAGGTCCATTTAGAAAGGATTATGAGTCAATCCTAAAAATTATGTAGCCTTCAAATCATTAGTGGCTGCCTCCAAGAATATTTTGTTGGAGTTGTACATTTCTTTTGGTTTTTCTTCTGAACCTTCCTATGCAATTCAAGGGAGAACAGTCCCCCAGACATGCAACTATTGTTTTAAAGTCAGATTTTATTTTATGAAGCAGGGCTGCAGCAAGGGTACCATTCCTCTTTGCCTTGGCAGTCAATCAGTTGGAAAAGTTGGCCAGGAAACTGAAGACCTACTTTGTAGATACTTTCCTGTACTCATCTGATTCAGGCACATAACTCCTCTGGATTGAGATTTAAACATACTTTGTTTAGAAAACTAATTTATGGTATTTGCATACTACTTGAGTGCTTTGGGTTGTTTCAGAATAATGTTGTGGTGATAAATATTCACATTATATTTCCAATTTTCACTGTATTCATGCTGGGCAAACAAAGTAGATAGACCACACAACAATAAATCAGTGTAACAACAGGCTTATAAATGTGTCAGTCAAAATATCTTTTAATTCTTCAGGTCTAAAATTTTATTTGCCAGTTCTGCTGTTTGTATTGTACTCTTATCTTTTTGTCCTTAGTTGCACTTGCTGTTTTATTATCTCATGGTTTTTAAATAGGTAATTAAGTCTCTGTTCTATGTAGAATTAACCAGAGAGAGCATCCAGAGCATGCAGTTATTTTCCAGTTAGTCAGAATAGGTTTGCCATTTCATACATGTATGGTATTTATGACTGCAATATAATAAAATATTTAAAGTTCAGACTATAACTCTTCTGTACTAAAATTCAGAACATCTTCTGTCAGGTAGAAGTATTACATCTCAGCATTAACTCTGTCTCTCTGCATCAGATAATGCTCTCTTATTTGTATTTGTTAATAAGTGCAGACATTCATACTTTAGTACCTGATGGGGATGTAAGAGACAGAATATAGATTTTTTTTCCCTAAATTAGAAAATTATCTGAATGAATGGTTGATTAATAATCATTCTAAATTGAAGTGCTTTCATAAGCTACCATACAGAACCTCACTTTAAAAAAATCAATCTTTCAAAGCTGTCACTTTTGTCATTTGTTAGGCATTTGTTGAGAAGGAAAGAGAATATTTGTCCTAATTCTGAGCTCCCTAAGCTGTGCCAAGAAAAAGAAAAAAAAAAAATTAGCCATCCCACTAATGCACTGTATTGCAACAGAGATTAAATTGATCAGTCTGCTTAAGCATTTCCAGGGTGTCCCTTGCTGTAATATCTGGGCTCAGTATTGATGCGCTAAGAGTGCACTAATAGGTAATAGAAAATACTTCAATAGCTAGCAATATATCTAATTCCACAAATGACTTTTACCTTGGTGGATTATTGAAATCATAAGCCTGGTGTTTGAAAGGGCTGAGACTTTGGTGAAATGCTAAGAAGAAAGGACGAGCATATTTCTCAGCTTGTGACAGCCTATTCTGAGTACGTGATGGCTCCGAGCTGGCCCAGGAAACTTTCCCACAGAGGTTTATTGCAGGACTGGGACTGAGAGTGAGGGTGAGAGACAGTAATTTATAAGAACTGATCCTGGATCTGTCATCGACTCTTTGAGTGGTTTTAACACTGAATTCTGCCGCAATTTCCTCTTCTTAATGAGCCAGTGAGGATGAATCACTTAATGTTTGAACATATCTTTTAAAATGTTACAGGCTGTTCTTTGTCGACTTTCATTAAGCTTTTATTTTAATCTGAGAAGACCAGTCAAACACAAAAGACATGCAAAGTACTTAATATTTTGGCAAAGCCTGTTTAAAATAGGCTACATGGATAAAACGAAAGAGAGAAAAAGAGAAAACTGGATCAAAGTGCATTTAAGTGCATTCTCTGAGCTCATGTCTCCTGGTATGACAGACCTGAAATATCTAATGCTAAAGCTTCTTGCAGACAATCTGATCCTGGGTCTTGAGCAACGTGCAGCACAGACTGGGTAGGAATTTGTAGTTTTGCTGCAGGTGAACTTCCTGTCATAATGGATGTGTTCAATAAGCTCTAGTTATTGAATTTAAACAGGGTCTCGATTCTTAGAGCAATTCAAGGAATTTTGAACACTGAGACCCAGCAAATGCCATTTTTGACCTCTTAATAAATTATAAATACATGACTCAGGGGCTCAGAGCATGGATGCATTGCTTTTTTTCTTTCTTGAAAACAGGGAAACATACTCAGGGAAGGGGCACTGAGCTGGGGAGAATTGTTCTTTGTTACTTTCTTCCTCTGTAGGTTCTTTTATTGCCTTTAGACATGCTGTAAACAAACACCAATCTCTCTCATCTGTCACATTAACTTGCAAGCTGCTCAGCAATCCTCAAAGTCTCACAAAGGTCGTAACATTTCTTTAATCATATCTAGTTTACTTTTCCTGTGACTGCCCAGTTTCCATGCTGTTGTCTTGAAAATGAAGTATGCGATATTAACCTTTGGGTATTTGATTTGTTGGTATTGCCAAGAGGAAGTTGAAAGCAAACAAGATCACAGTTTGTTGTTTGTATCTGTTGTTCTGAATTTATGGTGTATTTAATTAATCTCATGCTTCATGTCATCCATTAGTCACCTGAAAAGGCCAGAATTACTTTGACTTTTCAAGGCAGGTGGTTTGGAGACAGGGCTTTTGTCTGAAGTTTCCAGAGCCTAATCACGTCTTGGGAAATGCTGACACTCCTCCTTGCACTGACAAACACTGCTCGACTACTTCCCACTAAAACTCAGGGATGGCCTGGACACTCCTTTTGAGGTCAGGACACATTTTCCTAATGTCTGATTGTTGGCGACCTCTATATGAAAGGGAAAGGTTTGTTTTCTTTGTAATGTGAAGAGTAGTTCTCAAAGTACCCATGTAGGCATTTTACATAGCCTGTCTTGCTGATGCCTGTAGTCTCTGTCTGTGGCACAATGAGTTTCATACACTTTTACTGTCTTTTGTATGGAGAGTTTTAACTTTTTTCTCAGAGTGTTTTGTAGCTTTACACTGTTCCTGGCTAGGAGGTAGAAAAGGAGGATTTTTCTGGAGTACAGTCTTGCTGAGCCTGAGGCTATAGGGTGCAGGGGTTGGTGGATTTTGCTGAACTTCCAGTCCTATGTTGTTAGATGTTCGTCTTCTGAAAAGAAAAAACTGCTTTTATGCACATACTGTTTTCAGACTAAAACCAAAGGAATACTGTATTTCCAAGTATCAAGGCTGTGATCTCAGAGGTCAAACTTTCTTTATTTCACTGCATACTCAAAAGTTTAATGAAACCAACTTTCTATTAGATCTCCTCAAGTGTTTCTTTCCTCAATTAACTTTTCCGTCTCTGCACACTTGTATGATTTCTCCAGTGGTTTGTCTCCTCTCTACTTCTGCCTTCACTTGCTGAGTCTGGTTCTGAGTCAGTTAAAACATTTGTCTTCACCTTCTTAGTCTTATTCTCATAGACTTTGGAGTCTTTTCTGAAGTTTGGCTTCTACCAAAGTCCTCTTATATCAAGTAGAAATAAACCTTTCTAGGGGTCATGTCTTCTGGGATCCTTAGGTATCTAAGGTAAATTTTACACCCGTCATTCACAGTGTCTGTGTACTGATTTTTCTCCCTAGAATAAAAACTGACAAGCTTGCACTCAGACATTTATCTTTAGATGTCTAAAATTTAAGTGAGATGAGTCTCACATTATTATTTATAGCTTCCTTATAGAATCCCTAAACTGTGTTCTTTTTTACATCTTTTCCCAGTACCTTCTCCAGTAATATTGTCACATTTTATTTTGCTATTCTCTGTCTCCCCTTCAGATTTTTGCATAAGTAGTTCATCAACATTTAAATCTCCTGGTATCTCCATAAACATATGTTTGTTCCCCTTCTTCCCTCCTTGAAGTTCCCTTAGCTCCTCTATTTTAAATTTGCTTCCCAATAAATTGTTTTCTCCCATATGAGTTCTCCACAATCTTTTTCACTTCATTTTTTAATAGCTGGTCTGCAGAAGAAAATAAGAGCTGAGAGGCAGAGGTGTCTTGGACAATGTCTTCTTTCTTGCTTTTGTGCCAACTAAAACAGTATTAAGAGTACTCAGACAGTTTTCACTGCTGTGCTCTCCTCGCTTTTTCCTCTCTCTAGCATCCTCACAACCCAGTTCCATTGACTTTCTTCCTGCAGAAGGCAGGTGGCTGGATGCCCTCAAAGGAAAAACCATGGAGCTAAACTCTCGAAGAGCAGATGTGTGTACTGACCTGCAGTAATAGCCTAAAACCTCTAGAAATCCTTTCCCTTTCCCCAGAAACAGCTCTTTCACACTATGATCATTAACATTTGCTTCCTGCAGTGGCCTATTATTGTTTAAAGTCTCTGACACATAAAACCAAAATCTTTGGGAGAAAGTAGGTAGGGGAAAAATATACATTCCATTCAGCAAATTTGGTTCTACTACCATATGTTTTTACTCATCACTTTTCCTGACTTTAAACACTGTTGTTGTTGCAGCAGCAGTTGCCTCTCCCAGCCTTCCCATGAACACTCCTCAATCTCAGACACCCTTTGCTTGCTAGTGGAGAATGAAGCAGGAGGTGAAGTGTTTCTTTCTTGTTTCTCATCTCCCTTACATGCATTTTACTTGTACAAAACTCTCACATTGTTTGAACAGAGGAGGGAAAGGTCCTTGTGAAGAGGTCAGATCTTAAACAGGTTTTTTCTCTAAATTCTTCTTACCAGCCACCAGCTTCATGGTGCTCCATGTGCCATCTGAGATGAGGGTTGTAGTCCTTTAATCATAACACACTTCTATCAATTCAGTCAATAAATTAATAATATGAAGGGTCAAGGTTTACAAACTACTGAACTCTGTTCTTGTATACTATTGTTCTCTTACTGGCTTTTCCCATTGGAAAGTAATTGCTTTGAGCACCAGAAGTGATTACAGAAGATGACACCTTTATAACCAGCCTCAGGATCTCGTTCTGAGGAAAAACTCAGCCTGTAAAATGCTGTATGCCTCACCCAGCAATTATGCTGTTGTAGCTAATTTCAGAAGGCATAAATTGCCCATTATTTCTGAAGAGGGTTGGGGTTTTTTCACCAGTGGTACTGAAAGTGGATGCTTTTCCAGCGGATTTTTATACGGCTTCTACAGAGTAATACAAATAAGTAATAAATTATTTCTTTTTATTTCTCACATTTTTTTCTTTAATTTAAAACAATTATTTTATGATAAAATTTGTTGATAAGCAAAGTTTAGTAAACATTTGGAACTTCCTAAAATATAAGTTTTAATTTTTATATATTAAAATATTTCATCATGAAGGTGTAATTGTAACATATTATGATTGCAGATCAGGCAATTCTATCCACAATAATATATTTTAATGTGTTAATTTTTTTCCTGTCAATACCACCATGTAGCATGGATATGGTCTTCTGTGGCAACTTATTACTGAATGTTGTCTCTCATAAGGCAATATATTCTTCTGCTTGAATTTTTGTGGTGTACATCATGAAATACCTTGTTTTGCTGAAAAATCCAGTATTGGAAAATAACTGCATAATTATCTTCAATTGCAGTCCATGAGAGTGTGTAGCAATTTGGGAACAGCAAAGGTGTTTCTTGAAGTGATCTCAAATGGAACATGTACGGTTCAGGTGAATTAAAATGAATGTTATGATTTAAAGAATAATGAAGTATTTAATTTTGGTAGATAATTTTAGAGCAAATTTTTCCACCATTTCTGCATCCTAGCTTTTTCCAAAGCTGCTTCTCTCATGGGAGAATTTAGTATTTAACTTTTCACTTGAGTCTGAATTTTGTACATCATAAAAATTCCAATTCTTAACTGGTCTTAGAAATCAGTAACCTCCAGTACATATTTCAGAGGCAGGAAATATATTAAAAGCACCGTCTTTAGGAAAATGGTATGTGTAGCCCTCAATATGATCTATTGTTAACACAATGTTGTTTTAAGAAACCTGATTAGATTATGCAAAAGAAGTTCCCTTAAGTTATTAAAACCAACATAATAGATATTGGATGAAGAAACTATGGGACAGCACTGAAATACCTGGTATTCTGCCCTCTTCCATGCCTGTGTGAGGACACAAAGAAGAAATAATTTCTCTTTCTCTCTTCCACTGCTGCTCCTATTTGTTCTGCTCTGGGGTGGCAGGGACCATCTCACAGAGACTCACTGTGCTCCACAGGGAAATGGGCCAGATTCAGGATATCCTGGTGTATCTTCCACCACAGGCACTAAGAAACCACAAAGCTGATTCCATTCAGCACTGTTTGCTTCTTGGACCCCGGCTGAGGAGCTCTGACCTCGGAGCTTGTGGCAAAGCAGGAATTTGAGAGCGTGGTAGATTATTTGCTAGATATGCTTATTTAGATAAGAGGCACCATTGAGTCTTTCTAGATGAAACTAGAATAGTTGCGATGACATTTGTTTTACTGTGCAAAGTGGTCAGTCTGTCTTTCATGGAATATTAAAGGGAGAAGACAATGTCAATTTTCAAAGCAGGTCTATTTGGACAGCAGTCAGATCCAAACTACTAGGAGAACAAGAAAATTAAATTGCAGCTAACTGTAAGGGACCATTGTGTTAACACTGGAAAAAAAGCAGTGTCTGCAAATTGTGAATAGGAAGTTCTTGGATGATTGAATATTTGAACAGTTGAGCGCAATGTGAACAAATAACTTTGTGTTCCACATGCCAAAGCCTGATTTTATTTTAAAACAGAGTGCACTGATTGTTCAAGACTTTCAGCTGTCTTCATGTGACAGGCCAGGTGTGCATGTGCTCATTCATGTATGGCATTGTGCATTTCCTACATAATTGTTGAGATCATCCCATTTGTTGGATCTGTAACCCCATACTCCAACATAATAAAAGGGGAGTCTCTTGGGGGGGTGGGAGAATTGAAGGAAGCGTATCCCTCTCTTGACAAAAATAAACCTAGCTAAGCTCAGTAGGGTTTCCTTAACAAGCATTATTAGGAACTGACTGATCAGCAGTACTACCCACTTACATCTGGCATCGAATTTCCCAAAGATATAGCTTTTTCATTATCTTGGAAAAAAAACCCTGTATGCTTATAGGGTAAATCCTGCTCCTTTAGTGCACTGTTCAATTTTTCAGTATATAATCTTTTCTGTCAGCTCTCTACACTGCAGCATTGGATGCTATGTGTCTAAAAAGTAAGTGCCTGAACCAGAACAACAGAGAAGTGTAACAGATACTTTCAAATATAGCCAGTGCCTTACAGAGTAATTCAGTTTTCAATTAATACACAGCAGCAAAGTACAGATGGACAAAAAATTACTAGAATTGCATGTACTTCAATCACCATGAAATCCAGAAGAATGCTGGCTGACCACAGATGAAATCTGATTTCTGAAGTAAGGTGTATTAAACAGCTGTTTTCAGAAGTTGAGGGGACAATGACTGCTGATTATAGAAAGAAGCAACAAAACGCCTGCCGCTTTTTTCCCAGTTCCCTTATAGAAAAGGGAAGAACCAGGCAGAACCCATGAAAAGTGACAGCTCATGCAAAGTCTAATCCTGCTGGTTTACCACTGAGGATAGTTTTAATTTCCAACTGCCAATAGCATTTGCTGTTCTGTGTATAAAATTGCCCTTAGCTGGTATTTTTTGACTGCTGATGAGCTTTATTCAATTACTTTCTGGATACTCCCAGCTCTTGTTGGCTGCTGGGGGCACTGGGGACACTGCAGCTGTTAAAAAGGGCTCCTCAAAACATGTAAATGAAGGGATGTGAGTACTGGTTCCCCTGCACTGCTTGAAGTCAACTTATAGCTGGGTTGGTTACCTGGGAAACAGCTGTCAGCACAGCGGAGAGGAATCTATTTAGTGTGGTGGATAGGTGACAGTTTTCCAAAAAAAAAGAAACAGCAAAAACCCCCACATTGCTCCATAATTTAGGTTTTTAAGTATATTGTGAATGAAACAGGAGAGAGAGTGTTCTTTTAAAGTTTCTTAAGAATAAATTATTTTCTGAACTAAATAGTCTAGAACTGCAGAAATGTTTAATTACTGGGAAGAGTATTTTTATAAGGGATTTAAATTGCATTAGTAGCTCAAATTTTGTTTGTAACAACAATACTAAAAATAACATTTATTTGCCATTTACCTTCAAATAGTATGCTGCAAAGATACAAAAATGGAGAATAGTTAGATTGCTGACATTTTTTATCTTCAGGATTCTTCCAGAAGCTCTGGTCTTTAGATCAGTCCTCCACTGAAGTTAAATATTGTTGAATTTTTCGGATAGTATTTCCTGCACCTGCAGCAGAGACAGGTTAAGAATAGCTTTTCCAAAGTGGTGAGAGTTAAGAATTCCTGGCTTATGCGTTGTGCTCAGATTCACTGACCCATGTCATATCTCAAAAACAAAAGCAGAAAAGACAATGAAGTGAAAATGCTGGGTGTCTTGGCAACACTTTACACATTTCTGATGGCCTAATGATATCAGCACCATCAAAGCTCGAGTTGTCACCTGTATTGTTGTGCAGTTTAGACCACTCCTTTTAGAGTGGTTTCATGCTGCTGTTTTGGCAGAGGATAACCACATCCTTTGAACTATAAAATGGGTAAAAAGTACATGCCTGCCTATCTTGTTTGTTCATAAACTTTTGCTTTAGCTGTTAATGTTCCAATTTGAGAAGGATTCTGAGCATCTCACCACTGATCTGTCTTCCTCAGGTGACCAAGTGGATTTCCAGACTTTCATTGCAGCGGTACTTTGTTAGGTTCCTCTTCTACCTTACCCTGGTTTCCTTAAGGCTGTATGAGGATCTAAATGCCTCTTGTGCTCATACACAATGAGTGCAGGACACCCTAGGGATCAATTTCCCTTGAAAAAGCCGTACTCTTGCCTCTTCCTCTGCTCCATGTCCCTGACTGTGGTAGAGCTCACAGAGGGATCAGGGCACTGATCTTCCTTAAAACAAGTCCATTTGAAGAAAAGAATAGAAAATAAAGAGAAAATAACATGATTTTTCATTCAGCCCTTTGATTTAGATAACTGATTTCATGAGTACTTTGTGGCTCAAAAGTTGGGATGGGAACATTCTGCTCAACATCAGTTCAAAGAAAGAATGAAACACTGCAGTGATCCTAGACAGTTTTGAGAATCCTTGCCTAAAAAAAAGCTTGTGGTCATTTTATAGTAATAATTTCCCTGTCACTTAATTTGATTCTGTGGAAACCAACATGTCTGTACCCCTACACATAGTGAAACTGATTTTTTTTTCAGGGCTGTCTTTTGAAAAACTCCTTTTAGTCTAACCACTTAGTCCATCAACTGGAAGATGATAATCTCAATTACCCATGTATCATTGTCCAAGATCTAATATTTCTCAAGCTTCCAATATGCTACAAAAATGTATCAAATACCATTAGTTGGGAACACCACTGCACCATAATGCTCAGTTTCCATTGCTAGTCTTGCTGATCAATATCCTTAAAACCACAATCCTTAGCTTAAGTTAAATATAATTGTCCTATAGGAAAGATGGAAAGGAAGGAAAAATATCCTGGAAGCTATTTGAAGGCAACTACAGCTAGCTGGGAGCAGATGATGAGAGGAAATGGTGCTAGATGAACACAGCTTGTTCCATGAGTTCATACTTGGTTCCAGAAATAAAAGTACTTATCCCAAACACCGCATATATGGCTTTACTTTTGGATCTTTTTAAAAGCAATCTCATGACAGCATTATTGCCTCAAAACAATTAAGCCCACCTAAAGGAACCAGGCCTAGGCTGTATCTATTCCTGCAGAAGGAGAAGCTAAATTAAGCACAAGAGGTGTCTATGAATAAAATGACAAGGCATGAAAAGGTTCCCCCTCAGAAAAGGAAGATTTCACATGGTTATAAGCATACGTTTATGTTAATTAAGGACACATCTAGGGTTGGAAGGCTTGAGAAATTGATATTACTGTACAGAATATATATGATCACTGTTAAGTGTGTTGTGCCTGTAACTGCATATTACTGTATGCTCCACACTATACTTAGCAAGTCTGTCTGTCAGAAAGCTCTAATTGCTTTATGTGTGAGAACATTAAGCTGCAATAAATTTATATACACAGCTGTTCCATTACTGTGGAACAAGTTTTATCTCCTAATAAATTGATGTTTCTTTTTAGTGTCAACTCAAACCAAAATTTACACCCAAGACGGTGAACCTTAACATCACATAATTAGTTCAGTGACACCAGTGGTAATAGAGGGTGTACACTGTACGTCTCTTAAACATATTGACGGAAAAAAGTTTTGACTTCTGTTAATTGTTTCTTGAAAGCTTAATTGTGATTAAGAGCAGCTTTAATTGGAAAAGGAAAAAGAATCACGACCTTTAAACATGCACTGCAAATAGTATGTCTGCATTTACAAGGAGTTGCACCATAACGGGAAAAAAACTAAAAGCCTTCTTTAAAATAGAGCAGGGGGGGAAAAAAGGCATTGTGGTTCTGTGTGGAGTCACATTTAGGTTAATGGAACAGAAGCTTAGACTGCCCTGGACTTTTGATTAATATTTAATTAATCTTCTGTAGAAGACTCTGATTTGAATTAAACTGGGTATTACTAAAGGAACCAATTCACCAAAGAGTTCACATAAATTTGACCTGCCATTATGAGAATTTAAATTAAAATGGCCAAAGTTTTGTTTTCTGCTCATTTTATGCCTGGTCTACATCAAGTGCAAATAATTTACTAGGAGTGATGTAACTGGAAAAATGCAACCAGAGTTGGTCACTATAGAGTCATAGCCACATAGAGCAATAGAGTCATAGCCACAATATGACATGCCATTTGGCTTGTTTTAAGTAAGTACCATGGCTAAAGAGTTGTATTGTTCTCTCAATACTAGCTTTTACAGCTGGAAAAGAAGCATTTAGCTGTAACAAAGGGAAGTATCATTTGATTAAAAAAATGCCTGGAATGGTTTCTGGAAGTTGCTTATACTTCTACATTCTCTCTTAATCAGAGTGGCAGTAAAAATGATGCAAATGAAGTCAATTCCCCAGGTGCTGTGACTTCCTTGACCATCTCTCCCATGCATGTAGAGGTGGCTGGAGTAAGTGTTGCCTACTGTGAAGACAGAGAGGGGTTGAACTGTCTCATGAAAGATTCTCCTTTTTAACAATCATGATGGATTGTAAAAAGTATCTACTCAACTTCAACATAGGAAAAATGAGTTTGTAGTTACCTCACTCAGTTTTTTCTGCCAGCTCTTTTCATAGTCAGGGTAGACACCATCACCATCTTGTGTGCTAGACAGCTCCTGACCTCGTGAGCAACTTTGACGTGACCCTCTCCATTAGTTTGGATGGCACCTAAATCCCACAGAATTTCTTCAAGTATCGTTACTAAGTTCTCTTTCAGGTACTCTGATTTTAGCAGCCTGCTCTAGTATCTAATTGATCAGGTTTTAAGTGTCTCCAGGGTAGTCCTGTATAGCTGGGCTCCTTTTGCAGTCAGTCAGTCACTGAGCTGAGCCCTCACTGCATGCATTTATTCTGGGAAAAGGAACATTTCACAAACGTGTGTGTGCCTCCATTGTGCAAGAGCAAATCTGTTCTTAAACTGTGAAATCTTTGGCTAAGGACAGGGTGTAGGCAGTCTGTGCAGTGTCTGCTGCAGATAGGGTCCTGCTATTTGAGTAATGCTTAATGATGCAGAAATCTGGCAAAAATAATAAAAAGTAAATAGCAAAAGTGCAGAAAAATCAGATCTTTGTGAGTCCTGCTTACTAAGGATATTTGTCATTCTTTCCTTACATAGCCTCTAATTCCTGGGTTTGGTTTCCCTGGAAAGCAAATTACTGTGTAGCTCAAATGGGAAAATTTGTGGGAACTGAACTTAATCTGAGCTAGCAGCATAACAACATAAACTGCTCTCTGGAAGCCGTGTCTTGCCTTAGTTCTTTTTGAAAATTCCAGTAGATACTCATGGAGTTTCTCTTACCATTTTTATGGGAGAAATAATTTGTAAAGAAGACTGATGCTTACACAAGTGATGTGCAGTGTGTGGTACTGCTTCTCTCTTCACAGGATCATGGTAGTCACACATGAAAAAAAAAATAGTGTGACCTGTTACAATATAACTCTTGAATTACAAAGTCAGTACTACATTATGAGCTTATTTCAGATATTAATCTTAAATACCACTGCAGTTTTGAGCTGATGTTTCATTAGTCTGTCACTTAACAGCACATTGCATTAATAAGCCTCATTGTATTGAAAAAAAGATTTTTAAGAAATTAATTGCAATTCTTATTTTTATGATAATTTAAGAAGCTGCACTGCATTTTAAAATTGAGGTAGAAAAAATGTGGTAGAAAAAATAGTTTTAATACCTTTTAAAGATAAATATATTTGTTAAAATTGACATAGTATTATATATGTGCCTCTCAGACATTTCAGCCTACTAGGATTTTGCCTAGTGAAGAATGGTTGATGCCAGTAGAAACAAGTCTATAATTTGCATTAAATGGAACTGGCTTTGCAGTATTGCTTATGGTAATAGTTGCAGTTACTTGCTTGTAATATTTCATCTTGTCTTCTGAGAGCATGAGAGAGCATTTTGTAGGTATGTATCAAATTCTTCAGTTCACTTGGGTTCATGGTTATGTAGGCTCACGATTCTGTAGCTTAATTTTCTTCTGCTGGCAGTTCTCCTTTGCAGGAAATACCCAAAGGAAACTCTTTAAAAAGATGTGAAGAGTATATTGGAATGTCAGGGTACAACTTAGTCTTCTGTCACTTATTTAATAATTATACATTTTCTGTTGTTGTAACGATTAATTCCTTCTGTTGGACCGTGGTTGTATATGAACTATAGGTGGCCTGATTAGCTGTTTCCCTGGAATATAAATTGTTGCCATCAGTTATTTGAAAATTTCTGTTCTTATCTCAATGCAAGTCTGTCATCCCATCAATGCCTTCAGAGTCTAATCCTGAAATAAGAGAGGAAAGATAATATTTTAAATAATGAGTTGCAATGGCTTTTTTTTTTCTGTTTTGTTTTGGGAGGTTGCTTTTCATAGCTATTTGTTTACTGTATAGATCAGATGCTTAGTGTGTCCTTTGACAAGTGCAGTCCATTAAATGCTTTATTCATGAACTGGGATCAAGGGATTGTCTCAGTTCTAGCCTGCTCTCTGAAATAAGATAATACAAGCAATTTCTGTTAAGTATTATGGTTTAGGAGAGTGCAGGAAAAAGAAAAAGTTCTTTAATCTCTTTGATCAGATTTGAATGGCAGAAAAATCTTATGCATTAATGCTTAAAATTAGAGATTTTATCAGCAATCATTTTAGTAAGTAGAACTTGAGCTGCTGTGCTGAATAAATATACTTCTCAGTACATGTAACATGTTGATTTCCCTGGAGTTGCTCTGTAATTCATTGTAGAGAAAGAATGAAGAAATAGTAAATAACAAAAAGAAGAAACTGAGTGATATAGCTGTAAGTGGAGGTGTTCCATTTGGAATGATGTGCGTCTTTCTGGAAGCAGAGGTAGCTTACAGATAATTTCTATAGCAAATTGTTTTAGAATTAATCCCTGAATTTCATACTGGTAACAAGAAGCTTAGAAAATTATTCAATATTTCTTTCCCCAAAACTTTGGTCAGATCTTCACATGTCCATAAATCCCAAAAGCTCTGTTGGATTCAGTGGGTCTAGACAGGTTTGCACTAGTTAAAGCTCAAGCCCAGAGATGCATTTTAGAGCTCTTTACAGGAACTGGCATTGCTGTTCTTTAGTTAGAATCACATATGTAGCAATTTCCATTTCAGCAAAGCTTACGAATTAGAGATCTCACTTTTTTAATAGCGTTCAGGAAATATTTCTGGTTTCTATACAGGGACCCGTGAAGCGAGTGCACGTCAGACGCTCCAACGGCAGCAGAAGGTTCTGGTTTACAGCAGCGTTTTGCCTGCTGGGCCTCCTGCCCCAAGTGTCTGAAATAGAATTACAGCACAATTTATTACATTTATTATCATGCTGTAGAAGAAAAGGCATTTTCATGTTTTATGATCTGAGGCCCTGTACCGTGTGACTAATCTGTTATATTTTGGAATATCTGGCCAGTGCAAGTTTGAACAGCAGCAGTATGTGCTACACATAGTTCATATCTGCAAAACTTTTTTTTTAGCACTTGCAACTTGGGCTGAAATCTTTCTGATTAAAGATGTCAGAAAAAAAGCAGTATCTTAGGAATCCAACTAGGTAATGATGACAAAATAAAGTGATATCAGTTTGGATATATTTTAACATGATGTCAAAACACATTGTCATCAAAATCCCCAGAGACACCATTATGGTGTCAAAATGAAACGTTATCAACCTAAGACTACAGGAATAACAACGTGAAATAATACTGTTGTAACTTTGTAATGTACTGCCAATACCATGCAAAATAAATTGGGTGCACTAAGTGGAATTACTTACTATGTATGTTTCATATCTTCCTGTTTACTAAAAAGCATATGGCAATTATGTTACCCAAGAAAACCTTATAGCATCTGTGTGACATTTACTGAAGAAATGTAAAAGTTGAGATATGAATTAGTCATACTGCTGAAACCTTGACCACAAAAACTGTTGTGTTGCAGTCCTTGGCTTATCTCAGGCATGCCTATACACTTCTATATGCTTCAGAAACTAAGACATTTAGGGCTTTTTTTTTTTCTTTCATAAAAGAGAATTACAAACAGTAGCATAGTGTACTCGGTAAAGAATCCTTGAAATTATACTAAACTAAATTAGTTCTGTTTATTGTATGAACTTTATACAGGGCTTTAAAAAGGCTCTTGCCCATTTGTGGTTATGTAGATGCAAACAGAGAGGCTGAGCGACTTACTTTTGTTTTAATGAGTTTTTCTGCCAAAAGATTAAAGTGTTGGGTTATGCTGCTATGCCAGTTGACCATCACTTCCTACCAGACATTCCTAGTACCAGATTTCTTAGGATGATTCATTTCCCACCTACCTTGAGCACAATTTAGCCATCTAGAGTGGATTCATCTGCCCTAATGTAATTGTCTAAAACTGTCCTGAGCTTGTCCCTCTACTTTTCTTTGCTTGTCCCTCTACTTTTCCTTTTTTTTAAAAAAAAAAAAAAAAATAATGAGCTCTTGAGGGTAATAATTGCATCCAAAGACAAGTACTGTGATTGCCCTCTGGAATAACTTATTTCTCTGTATTTCCTATAGAAAGGGTCCAGATGAGTAGTTTGAA